>NW_011495043.1:1248513-1338177 GCF_000754665.1 Bison bison bison | reverse complement strand
ACTTTGGCCACCTCATGCGAAGAGTTGACTCATTGGAAAAGACTCTGATGCTGGGAGGGATTGGGGGCAGAAGGAGAAGGGGACGACAGAAGATGAGATGGCTGGATGGCATCACTGACTCGATGGACGTGAGTCTGAGTGAACTTCGGGAGTTGGTGATGGACAGGGAGGCCTGGCATGCTGCGATTCATGGGATCGCAAAGAGTCGGACACGACTGAGCAACTGAACTGAATTGAAAAATTGGATTGCTCCTGAGCTGTGTCTCAGCATCTCTTTACAGTGTTTGGTTGGTCTCCTGGCTTTAAATATGCAGGTGACCTCTAAATGCTTATGTGTGGTCCTCAGTGAGTCCCCTGAACTCAGACTCACATATCCAACTATCTCCCTTTGCAGTGGTGTTCAATAAGCATCTAAAACTGAGCATGGCCAAAGGAGACTTCTCACCTCCTCCTCTCTCCTTTCCCCACTCAGTCTTCCCCATTGGAGGGAGCCAGTGTCATGCCAGCTTATCATCTAGGTGTGTGCTCATCTGTCAGCTCTTCAGAGAGGCCTTCTCTGTCCATCCTTTCTAGAATTCTCCCCACTTCTTGATCATTCCCCCATCCTCGCTCCCAGAGAACAGGGATCTTACCCATTGTTTGTTTACTGCTATGATCTCAGTACCGCAGAGAATGCTAGACGCAGAACGAGAGCTTACTAAATATTTATTGAATGAAAGAAACACTGAATAAATGAATGAGTGAAAAAAAGGAAGAAAGCAACTTAACAAAGAATTTGCTAATGATTGGAGTGTCGAATGAAAAGAATTGGCTCAATTCTAGAGATGTTCCTTAAGTTGATTTTTTTTTAATCTAATTCATGCATTCCTTATGAATTTTCTTCAGTGAATTTGGGCTTCAGGGATAACTAGAGTAGTTAGGGGTCTTGAGGAAAAATATTTACGTTTAAGCAGTTTGGGGATCTAATAGTAGCAGTCATTGATGAAAAGATCCTGAGTTCAGAGACTTTAAATGCAAAATTCGATGATTATTAGGTGCTTTAATTTTCAAAGTACAGTCGAATTGCTTCCCGGTCATCAGAATCTTTGTGGAAGTCCCCCATCGTTTTTACCCTGTTGAGAGTGAGCGTGATGGGTGGAAAACAGGCTGCCATGTTCAGATCTGCAGTGTCTGGCTGGAAGGATGTCTTACAAGGAGGTCTCTTTGGAACTGACTTCTGAGTGTTAATTTCTTCTACCAGGAGATCAGTAAACGACCCTTTCCACCTGCTGCCATCCGAATTTGGAATTTGGTGGCTTCATTGAATTTTGTTTCTGCTGGATGAATTTCCCAATCAGTTTCGAGGAGAAAGGAGATGGCATTTTTTTTTTACATCTCTGCTGCTCTGCCAGCTTCTGTTTGCAGGGACGATTCTCTGCATCCAAATTAAACTTCAGATGATGGTATTTTGCCCCTTTGCAAACTGATGAGTTGGGAAGCCTCGTGCTTATGAAAGCACTGGCTTGCTATCTTTGGCCAGTATCTAGATTGTGAACTGGTGAAATTTTGAAAACAAAATCCCCGCTGGCCACAATAAGCAAGTTGAATATAGAAACTACAGTGCCACCTGCTGGCATTCTGAGGGAAATGCAAGTGATGCTTAGGAGAAGCACTTATGTAACAAATAGATCAAAAATGCAAATCCAAGGATAAATATTTGAAATGCATAGTAATTTGAAGAAAGTAGGTAAAAATAATGAAGTTATAAGTCAGCATTTTAGAGAGGGAAATATCGACTCATTTTGTGATAACTATGTAATAGAACATAAATTTTCTGTAATGTGAATTTTGGAAAAATGGGTTGAAAAATTAGAAATCAACGTTTGAATTTTTCAGACAACTTTATATGCACTATATCCAGGTAGGGAGACTTGAGTATATTTTGGAAAGACAACCAAGCTAACAGTGCCTCAGTACAGCTCCTTGCTGGCCTCTAACCAGTCAGGGAGCCTTGTGCCTCTGGAGACTAGGCTTTCCTGCAAAACTGGGGTTGAATTAAACAGTGGGTAAAATTCCTTACAACTCAATAAAGCATATTATTCTAAATCAGCAAAGGACTGGAAAAAACTACTATTTCTTTAGACCATTTTCCCATGGAAACATTTCTTTCAGGAAAAGTGAAAGACATATACATATTTTTAGTTTATTACATAGTTCGCTAGTTTATCAAGAGCTAGGGATAGTTGAAATGTTTGGTACTAAGCCATTAGGTCAAGACTTTCCTAGTCCTAAGAGCGAGTCTAAAACTCGATGTGCCACTTCCTTTGCTGTCAGAGGTCATCTACAGAAAGCCTGCTGATGGTGCTGGTTGGTCATAGCTGGTTGCCATAAGGTAGACTGAGCTACAAATGCAACAGAATAAAATTTAAAAAAAAAGTTTAAGAATTCAAACCTTCAGCATCAATATTACTTTCCTGCCTTAATCCCCACTCACCTAGCCAGGGCTTCACTCTGTTGTCTGCGGGCGTTTGCCTGGCTTCTCCTTTTGTGACCCTGAGCACTTGGCTCGCATGTGTGGCCGCTGCTTCTCCTCCACTTCCTTGTCCTTCCTGTTCTTACTTCCACCACCCCGTGCCCCTCCCCTCCTTCCCCGTCGTCCGTCAGCTGTTGCTACTCCTTCTTCGCGCGTATTTATTCCCGTTTGTCATCCTCCGCCCGTTGTGAGCTCCACTTGTTCATGATTGTCCATGTACCTTACTCACAGTAGCATCAACACTGAGTCATTGTACCGAAAGAATGAAACTTTGAGGTGGTTGTTTCATGGAAGCCTTTCAGGTAAATATTTGTTTAGGTATTTCCATTTACTGTGTGGATCAAAAGGAAGAGAGTGTATTTTGGATGCTAAATCTGGCAAAATGTGTTGAAAGGTAGGTTTTCCTTTTGTCTTTTTGTGTTGGCGGCATGGTAGTATGGGCGAGAAACTCAGCTACAGGTCTGGCTCTTCAGTGGTCAAGTCCTTTCCCCTGTTTTCTGTTCTTTGTTCTTAACTCTGTCCCCTCATGGACAGTAGGAGCCAATCCACCTTTTGTGCTAGTCAGAAACACTTTTCTCGCAGACTTGGGCTCTGAAGGTGCTTCCATTCTCAAATGTCGGTCAGCCATCAGCCAGCACCGATGCAGTTATTCCAAAGAGAGATGACTTATCACAGGTGGCTCTGCATGAGAGGAAGACCCCAGCCCCTGTCTGGTCAACTTAAGTTCTGTAGGTTCTTTTTTGGTCACTGTATTGGGCAAAAAGTTCACTCAGGTTCTTCTGTAAGATATTATGGAATAACTCGAGTAAACTTTTGGGCCAACACGGTACTTCTCTTCCTGATTGTTTCCGTGGAACTCTGCCCTTCTCACACTAAAGAGTATTTCACCAGATGCCGCCTCCGCGCTCTGCCCTGGGTGGATATAGGTGCAGTGGAGATTCAGGCGTACATCCTCTGAGCTCCCCTGCTTATGTTCTGATGCAGATTCCTCCTTCCTGGCTTTCCTGCTCAGCAAACTCAGGGACACTGTGCTTACCTCTCACTCTGGACCCACCTGGTGGAAGATGCTGTTGCACCTCGGCTCTTCCCCTTTTGAAAAAAAACAGTGTGAACTTTCTTTGATTCTTCTGCCTTCTTTCCTTAAGTTGGCATCTGTCTATGTATTTTCTGGAGAAAAGTTTAATCACCTAGTCTGGGACCGAGTTCACATTTCAGGTTCACACACTGGCAGCCTGGGGAAGGGAGGGTATGGGCCAAATCAGATGCCCAGACATGTATTAATGAACTTGGACACATTTTTAAAAACATTGAGTTATTTGCTGTCACTTAAAAAGGTGAAGCTCTTTTTAAAAAAAAAATAAGAAGTGTATACTTCTGGCTTCACTTTGCACTTTGGAGGATCTAGTGAGACATGTAGCACAGTTGCCAGATGGCAGCAAGCGACCAGAGGAGCTGCATCCTGGCTGCTCCCTACCTGGGGCTTCCGGTCTCCTGTGGCTTGTTGTCCTTGGACCTCTGCACCTCCTGACCTCTCCTCCAGATGACCACCTTACTCACATACTGGGACTGTCTTCTCATTATGACCCATCTGCTGGGTCTGTGTTCTCATTGGTCTTCTCTTTCCCATTTATATGAAAGACTTTTTAAAAAAAGCATTTATGTATTTATTTATTTGACCTGTGAGGTCTTAGTTGTGGCACGCGGGGATCGTTGTTGTGGCTCCGTAGTTGTGGGGCACGGCTGTGGGCCTAGTTGCTCCGTCGCGTGTGGGGTCTTAGTTCCCTGACCAGGGACTGAACCCGCGTCCCCTCCCTTGCAATTGGATTCGTAACCACTGGACCACCAAGGACGTCCCTGAAGGACCTCTTAATGGAAATAACTTAGCATGTAGATAATGATTCACAGAAATGACAGATACTTCAATGATCACCCAGTCAAGTCCATTCCCTTCATTTAATATAGGTCGTACCCTGGAGTGAATCTTTAATTAGTGTTGACACGTGGCACATTAGCATGTTTCTAGAAAGGTGGCAGATGGCTGGGAAAGGCTGTTGGTTAATATTCTGTAGAAATTTGCCAGGCTCCGTTAAGCTGATTGATGCTGGGTCTCACTAGTTAGGAGGGTCTTCAGGTCTCACATGAAGGTAAGGTTCCTTGATAATCACACTTGTTTTTCTTTTGTAGGAATCCTCTCCATAAGTCAAACTCGGAAGACAGCTCTGTAGGTCAGTACCACTTTTCTTGGTTTAACCATTGCTAATGAATTATTTCCTTTTGATGCTTTATAGACCATATAAATATGTGAACACACAAAACCTACAAAGAACCCTTCCATCCAGAAATAAATGTTGTTAAGATTTTGACAGCTTTCCCCTTATTTTCTGTGTTTATGTGGGTTTTAAAAAGCATAATTTGGATCATATTCTACAACTGAATATATCCTGAGCATGTCCCTATATGATTGAGTCCTTTTCACAGTAAAATTCTAGAGTCTGCATAGTAATCTGTCATGTTGGATATGCCATAATTCAGACAGCCAGTCTCTTCTTTGCTGGGCTTGTAAGTTGTTTGCAGTTTTTTCTCTATCACAGAGAAGTGCTGCTACCCCTGAAAATCCTTGAGCCTACCCATGATCATGTCTTTAGGGTGTGTGCTCAGTTGTTCAGTCGTGTCGCTCTCATTGCGACCCCATGGTCTGTAGCCCGCCAGGCTCCTCTGTCCATGGAATTTCCCAGGCAAGAACACTGGAGTGGGTTGCCATTTCCTTCTCCAGTCTTTAGGGTAAATCCTTCAATTTGGAGCTTTTGAACGAAAGATTATGCACAATTTAGATGTTCTGTAGTTTATTTCCTTGGTTATAAAATCGACTTTTCTAATTTTGTCACATTTTATTCTGTTTTGCTCCAAGAAAGTCTGGCAAAGTAGTCATAATTAGGAGCGTAAGTGCTGAAGTCAGTCTTTGATTAGGATTTGAATCGTGACTCTACCAGCTGCCTAGTTATGACCTCGGGCAAGTCGCTTGTGTCTCTAAGCCTTGGTTTTCTCATCCACCAAATGGAAATAGGAATACATCATATGTTCAGCGTTAGTGAGCATTAAGTGAGATATGCCATTAGATACAAAGTGGATATGGTCAATGCTGGAGATTGTTAGGTCTTGCCATTTTTTTTTAAAGCTGCACACCCATTTCAAAAATATTAAAATGGGAGGAGAGGAGAGTATAGCTTACAAGAAAGTGAAAGTGAAAGTCACTCAGCTGTGTCCGACTCTTTACGACCCCATGGACTATACAGTCCATGGAATTCTCCAGACCAGAATACTGGAGTGGGTAGCTGTTCCCTTCTCTGGGGGATCTTCCCAACCCAGGGATCGAACCCAAGTCTTCCGCACTGCAGGCGAATTCTTTACCAGCTGAGCCACCAGGGAAGCATAGCTTACAAGAGAAAAATCCTATTCTGAGATTGCCTGAGAGAGAGGTATTACTAATCCCATTTCTGCTGCCACCTTTCATGGCTGATACTTGCTGTCTTGTTTAGCCCAAAGGCAGCAGGCGCCTTCCAGATGCTGAGAGCAGAGGCAGCCTCAGGCCCCAGGCTCTGGTTTCCCTCCAGTGGTCCTGGGGGTTGTCAGAGCGTAGTGAGGGCGTCCTGCTTTGACAAATGATGCCCTTAGCATGGGAGCCCTAGGCATGGGGTTTCCATGGGTCTGTTTCATGCTGCAGTGCCTGGCACCACCAGTCTATACCATGGAAGCCAATAGCACGTCACTCCACAGGGCCCTGTTTCCAGTGGCCGTGGAGCAACCGGACCCCAAACGGGTGATGAAGCCGCAGCTTCGGGTGTGCCCTGTCCCTGAGAACAGATAGGGCTGCCGCCGCTTCATTTGATTTTTAAAGAATAAGGGGCCACCCTGTTCTTTCCTTTTCCTCACTTGACCCCTCTCCTCTTGCTTTTTAAAAAGTATTACATGTTCCTGAGGATCACAGGCCGACCAGATAGGAAAAATGTCTAGCCATGACAGTGAATTTGTGTTTCACATCAAAGTCACCCAGAACCATCTGGGAAAGATGGAGGTGTAGGGGGGCGTGTCTAGTTGGGAGATGTCACAGCAGGGTGACAGTTTGCTTTTCTCATCACGGTGCCCTGGGTGAGCTGTAGGTAGGTCACCAGGTAACCTGAGTATCAGAGAGGTGGGACTCACACCCCGCCCATGTCATAGCTAGACCCACACCAAAGGGAGAAGGGTGGGTCAGCCCCACAGACCTGTGAAACCAGCCCGACTCACCAGTGTGCCCAGCACACATCAACCATTCTGTTCTCTTCACAAAGCTGGGATAACAGAAAAAAATCAAGGGTAGATCAACAACAGAAATAACAACAAAACAAAGTTAACTTTTTAAAGCATCCTATTTGTGGTTCAGTTGAAATCATTGTGGCTGAGACCAAGGGGGGAAACTATACCACAAGACAAGGCAGAATTAGACACAGTAGTTAAACAGACATCAAAGTGAGTATAAGTATGCATGTTTTGCCTGCTTTTTTTTTTGATGTTTCTTTATTTCTCATCTTAACTCCATTGTACCATTTCTTGCTCTTAGGAAATTTGCATTTCTTTTAAACAACTTTATAGGCATTTCTAAGTCTTTTCACAAAACTGAAAGAGAAAAACTGTCTTTTTTTGTGAAATCAAAGTATTCTGACAAGCTTTGAATTGTAAGGAAGAGGTTACTTTGGTTATTAATGAATTTATTGCTTGTGCCTTTTTTTTTTTAAAGGAAAGGGAGATTGGAAGAAGAAAAATAAGTATTTCTGGCAGAACTTCCGAAAGAATCAGAAAGGAATAATGAGACAGACTTCAAAAGGTACTGTAACACAGCTGGCGGACAGTAGGTCCTTTCAGCTCTAAAATGTTAAGACGTTTGGGCTGCTAATCTAAACGGATGCTGTAAGTTAGAATAAGTCATTGCATGTGCCCATAAACTGTTCAGCTTTTCTGACATTCCTATCATTACTTTAAGACTTCATCCCAGTGGGTTTTCTTTTTTTCTTTTCTTTTTTTTTTTAAATCAAAGAAAACAAAATGGAAAGAGTTCACAGCCCTTTCTTTTCATAGATCTGACAGCAGAGACCAAATCTTTCCTTTTCTCAATCACATCAACCTCAAGGAGATCTTTCCTGGCCAAGATCGGCCCTAAAAGGGTCTAGAAAGTCTTGGCGTTTGTTAGTTTTGGACCCTCCCCCCTGCCCTGCCACTTGGGGCCTTTGCAGTCTTCTGAACTCTGGTGCTTTTCTGTGGCAGGGACAGTTACGGGGCCGTTGCCCCTGGAAACTCTGTCTAATGGGCTGACATCATGGGAATTTGCCCAGGCTGCTTTGTGAAGGGAGTCCTGCCCTCCTCTTGGCCATGTCTTTTGTTGTTGTTTATATAGTAAGTAAATATGTCATCCCTTTGAGGCCCAGTTATATAATTTATGTTTCTCCAGCATTCAGACAGGGAGGGGAAACAAAGCTACTTCCAGATTCCAGTCTGGCTGGATAAGGTTATCATTAGATGAACATTTTTAGTTGCTCACCACTGGCATGACTTCTTTTCTTTCACGAAATCTCAGTGCCCTACCCTGTGCAGAATACACAGTTATTCATACACACGGAAATGAGAAACACAGGCAGCCTGTATGCCAGGGGCACACCTGGTTCCTTGGCAGTCGTCAGTGGGCTTATTTAAGTTGTCTTGCTCTAAGGGAGTTATACTTAAACATTCACAGTTTCTCCTTTTTGGGGACACACCCAGCATCACTTGAGATTCAAAGTAAACCCCAGATTCTAACAAAATCTTATTTAGAAAGGAAGAAAAGGAGAGAGACGGTGGGAGGAAGCCAACAGTTCATCGGCTCACGTGGATTTCTTTTTAAACCCAAGCAACTCCCTCCACCACCGGAGGCGTTGCAGATAGTAAAATGAATCACCGCCAAGGCTCTCTCTCCCCTTACCTGGCACACACCATCACTCTTCTAGCACAAGGGACTGAGTGGCTAAGGGAACTTGAGCGGTGTTTCTGGACTGATTGATTACAAAATGGAAATGAGATAAGGAAACACAGGGGAACATAAATTCCAAGGTAGGTCCTGACCGTGATGCATTCCCACAAGTCTGCAGCCAGACTCGTTTAGTCCGTAGTGCAGCATCCTGATGACACCGATGGTGGTGATGTGTGTGTGTGGGAAAGACGTGGTGGAGGAGAAAGGTGAGGGGTAAGAACTCCAGCTACATGTGACAGCACGTCTGCGCCTGACATAACCTCCCCACGCGCTGATCAGAGGCACCTACGCCAACGTGGCTCTCGTATTGAGAGCAGATGGCTATGTTCGCTTTTCAGGAAAACTCTGCCAAAGGATGCTAATCGAGGAGTTCTCTTTCCCTCTGCAGTTCTGGCTGCCTTCAATTCCAGACTGGAAGTTGAGTTCCCCTCACAGGGTGGAAACATATTTATGACAGAGGCACTTGCAGATATCCACATAGATAGTACCTTTCTTCTAATGAACTGAAAATACTTCACGCCTGTGATTATATTTACTTGTGCATGTCCCCTGAGGAACACCAGTCAAACTGTTTTATAAAAATCTAGGCTTTTACCTACTCCTGTATTCTTGCCTGGAGAGTTCCATGGAAAGAAGAGCTTGGCGGGCTGCAGTCCACAAGGGACGCAAGGAGCTGGACACGACTGAGTGACTAACACACTTCACAGGCTTTTACCAGGCTGTGAGCTTTGCTCTGCGGCAGACACTGTGACCTTCAAGTTCTCTGTCTTGAAAGAGGATTCTCTTTCCATCTTCCATAGAAACATTTTCTTCTTGTTAATGTTTGAACTGGAAGGACACAGACAACCCTTGTCTGAAGAAGCCCAGGGGTGCTTGTCTCCTCTAACTGGATCTTTAAATTGGGTCTCTGCCTGACTGGTCACTCCAAACTCCCTGTTCGTCTTCTTCCAAAACTCCTCCACTATACCCTCTGTCACAAAATCTCTGATCATTTTGAAGGATTTGTTTCCATGGTAACATCCATATGTTCCTGGAGCTGTTTTCCAATGAGACGGGCTCACTGGCTTCCCCAAATGCAGCCCATTCCTGCTCCTGTGGCTCCATCAAGAACAGGGTCCTGAATCACATCCTTTAGTCCTAGATGACACACAATCAAGACTGGCATCCTGTTTTATCTTTCTGTTATCTTTCTCATTCTTATTGTTTTTCTTCTTTGATCTCTAGGAGAAGATGTGGGTTACGTTGCAAGCGAGATAACAATGAGTGATGAGGAACGGATTCAGTTGATGATGATGGTCAAGGAAAAGATGATCACCATTGAAGAAGCGCTTGCTCGGGTAAGAGTGTGGATGTCTGGTTTACATTTGTGAGCACCTGACCTCCTTACATTGAAAAATGTTGAGGATGGCTATAGACTAAATGTTTTTGTCCTCCCCCCATCCCCCCAAATTTATATATTAAATCCTAATTTGGAGATGAGACCTTTGGAAGGTGATTAGCTCTTCAGAGTGGAGCCCTTATGAATGGGATTAGTGAGCTTATAAAAGAGGCCACAGGGAGCTCCTTTACCCCTTCCCCTGTGTGAGGACACATGCTGTCTGTGAACCAGGAAGTCAGGCATCATCAGACACTAAATCTGCCACCTCCTTGATCTTGGACTTCCCAGCCTCCAGCACTATGAGAAATTTCTGTTGTTTATAAGCCACCCGGTCTATGGTGATTGGTTATAGCAGCTCAAAGAGACTAGGACAGGGGCATCAAAGGGTAAATGGATAGACTGATAATGATAGATTACTCAGTAAACACCAAGGAAAAGTTAAACAGAACCATTATAAACGCTAGTTCTAAAAGAAGCCCTCCACAAATTAAACTTTGAATAAAAAGACAAGCTATATCTCTAAACCTTAAACTTTAGCTTGCTTTCATTTCTAAGTAGATATTAATTACAGTTTATTGTGTGTGTGTGTGTGTGTGTGTGTTTTGCTCTGAGTTAAATTAGGCAATAAAAGAAGCCTTTAGGACACTGGAGTAACATTTATGATAGCAAGATAGCAGTTCCTAAGAGATTTCCCACTTTGTTGCCCAACTAACTGACTGATTAATTCTTGACTTTGACTTTGAATATTTGGTTCACATGGTAGACAAGTCATAAATTAGGCAGATTTAGAATTTCAGGTCACTAAGGAATCATTGAGTGAGGTATGACTTTACCATGAAACAGAATCTTGAAGGCATGAAACCTTGAAATAGTGACAAACATACTGAGAGATGGTTTAATCACTTAAGTCGTGTCCGACTCTTGCGACCCCACGGACTGTAGCCCTCCAGGCTCCTCTGTTCATGGGATTTTCCAGGCAAGAATACTGGAGTGAGTTGCCATTTCCCTCTCCAGGAAATCTTCCTGACAGGGATCGAACCTGGGTTGCGTGCATTGGCAGGCGGATTTTTTACTGCTGAGCCATCAGGAAAACCCAGTTAAATTTATAGAATACCCGACTGTACACATCAGTAATTTAAAAAAACATTTAATATGTTGCTGAGACAATCCTCGGGGAAAAAAATGCCTGAGGGCAGTGGGAGGTGGGACCTGTCCTAGGAGACCTGAGGTCTAAGGTCACCACCAGATGCCCGCCTGCTGGCTTCTCTCGCTCTATTGAAGAGGAGCAGGGGTGATCTCAACCGCCAGCATCCCTGGTGGGCTGAAGCTGTGCTGGGGCAGTGATGAAGAAGGTGACAAGTGACAACATCCTGTCCATGCTGCTGATCACTTTCACCTGCCCTTCACCCTCAGTCTGGTCTCCCACTGCCCCACCCACCTTTAGCCACCCAACCTAGCTGGGGCAATACATCCACCGTACATCTTCTCTACAGTGCCATTCCTTGAGCGTGTCATGCTGCTGCTGCTGCTAAGTCACTTCAGTCGTGTCCGATTCTGTGCAACCCCATAGACGGCAGCCTACCAGGCTCCCCTGTCCCTGGGATTCTCCAGGCAAGAACACTGGAGTGGGTTGCCATTTCCTTCTCCAATGCATTAAAGTGGAAAGGGAAGGTGAAGTTGCTCAGTTGTGTCCAACTCTTAGCGACCCCATGGACTGCAGCCTACCAGGCTCCTCCGTCCATGGGATTTTCCAGGGAAGAGTACTGGAGTGGGTTGCCAACTTGGAAAAAGCCCAGTTGAATTCCTAGAAAATGCATGTGAGAAACACAGACCTATATTACCATATTTTACCATGGTGGGCAAGTTGTGTCCTTACAGTCTGGGGAGTGATACTGTTACATGCCTTGTGTAGTCATAAAATGGAAGCTCTGAATGCAGAAGCTGTCTGCTCATCCTGACAGCATCCGTGTTTGGCAAGAGAGTTGCATAGCATGCATCAAACTCAGTTTTCTTGGAGCAGAAGAAAATGTTAAAAGCATCAACTGAGTTAACACAGTCAAAAGTTAACACTGTCAACTTGAGGGGCACGTTTCTATAATTGAAAAGGAAACAAAAGAATACTTTCAAAGTTGGGGAGGAAAAAAAATTAGATGCCCTTTCTGAGCTGATACCTTTATCAGCTAGCCATTGTTTGCATGGAGTCAAACCAGGAGTCAACTCCATGAAAAGGTGGCACAGCTGTGTGGACGTGGATGGAGTTTTAGTCCTGGAGCCTGGCTATTGCCAGGCTGGCTGCCTTTGCCTATAGAATAGAGCCCACCAAGACACCAAGAATGTTTTCTATAAGGCAATCCAGAAACAGATTAAAGAAAAAATTGATAACATTTTCCAAGCTTTATTAGATTTTGCACACAAAGGTGGGTGTCCTTTGACAGATGATGAAATAGCAGGGGACCTTGTTGGCCGGCTCTTGGCAAAGCAAGATACATTCTTGGCTTCTGGCATCTGGATGGGCTTCCTTTTAGCCAGAGACAAAACAAGAAAAACCAAGGATCTGCCTCCTTTAGCTTATGATCAGCTCAAGGATCTAAGTTTATTTGATCACTGTATAAAAGAAACATCAAGAGTTAGACCTCCGATAATGACCATGATAAGAATGGACTTTCCTGACATCAGACATGTGTCTCTTCCACTGTCAGTCAGAGACTAAAAGACCCATAGGTATTTAATGCTTTTCTGTTACTAAAGAATTATTATAATCTGTTTCAGAGAGTTGTCTAATTCTGTTTCATAAGACATTCTGCAAGAGGTTAAAATATTTGCATTTTTAAATTTTTATGTGTTTTCACATTCAGCGTAGCTAAGGATGAACTTGGAAAATAATGTTAATAATTAGCTCCTCCGATTCATTTTTTGTATTTGAATTTTCTAAAGTTATGCCCCTTAAAAGTTTATATAAACTAGCTAGTAAATATCTGTGGTATTCAGGGCACTGACTTGCACAGCTCTTGGGGCACGTGGAACACAGTTCAGAGTTCCTTAAACACTAGTGTACTTTGAGATATATTTCAAAGATTCAGATTAGTTTTATCATAAGTCTGCATGCTGCTATTTAGACACAATTAAATGCACAGTACAATTAATGTACTGTGATCATTTTACCACTCTTTAGATAATATTGCACAGCCTTGTTACAGTTCGAGGAATTCAATTTGAGCCTGTGTTTGCAAGATGGTGATGTGGTCCCTGTGAGAAATTTCTAGCGTTGGTCTTCACTTACTAAGAAGGTGTAATTTTTCTTTGATTTGTTAGGAGGTATCTAATAACGTGTGTCCCGATTTGTTGCTTGATGTAGTTTGTTATTGTTGTGCAATGTTATTTTTGTAATGTTAATGAATTTAAGTAATTAATTGGAAAGTTAGGGGCAAAAACTGACCCCTAGGTAGAAAGTCTAGACGTTAGTTTTGACAGGACAGCCCAGCAGCAGGAGAGAAGGTTTTCTCTCTTCTGGGCTGGGTGTATCATGCGGTGTTCCTGTATCGGGGCAACTTTTAAAGTGAAAGTGAAAGTGTAAGTCACTCAGTCGTGTCCCCACTTGTGACCCCATGGACAGTGGTCTCCCAGGCTCCTCTGTCCATGGAATTCTCCAGGTAAGATTACTGGACTGGGTTGTCATGCCCTCCTCCACGGGATCTTCCCCACCCAGGGGTTGAACCCATGTCTCTTATTCTACTGCATTGGCAAGAGACTTTACCACTAGCACCATATCGGGGAAAATTTTTCCCATGTTCAAATGAATACAATTTGGCCCACGGTGCTTTGTTTATATGGATTTGATCTGATTGATGAGTATTTACCCTCTGTGAAGAGTATGTCCATGATTCACCTTCCCAAAAACCCAGTTGTCAATACAAAGATAAAAATGAAAAAGGTTGCAAGGAACTAATATGTGAAACACCACTGTAAGTTGCAAAAGCATTTAAAGAGAATGAAGTTTACGAATTAACTCTGTGTAAGCAGTGTGTGATTTAAAAAGACAGCAGCTTAACTTAATGATTTTTATTTTTTTGTTAACTGAATAGTTCCTTCAAACTGTTGACCCTGGATAGTTCTCCTGAGAAGGGTGTATGCCTGAGTCCATATCTATGGTAACTGGGAAATTGGGTAACAGTTTTTTTTTTCTTTTGTTTTAAAAGGGAGTCTGGGCATCTGATATACCAGAGCATGCAATTATGAGCTGAGAACCACATATATTATTGAATCATTTCCTTGTAGCAGCTCTTGCACATCAATCATAGGAATGTGGGCAGCTAAAGGCTCATGAAGAGAGGCCATAGGAGAGCAACAAAGTGATTGAGGGTTTTTTTAAAAATAGGTCTCGTGGGCTGAAATTGGAAAGGATTTATCTCAGAAAAGAAGCAGAAAAGAACTTATTCACTGTCTTCAAGTATATGAAGGATTATTAAACAGTCCATCTTTAGGATGTACTGAACAGGGTTTTGTTTTCATCTCTACTGAGGAGAGAATAAAAGGAAATGAATGAAGCTGGAGGAGACTTGGATTAAATATAAATGTCCTTTATAATAAGCACTCAGAATTGGGAACATTTTAGAATTGCTCACCATGAAAGTCTTTACAATAGGATAAGCATTAACCTATTAAAGATGGCCATCCCTCTAAGAATCATGTCCAAGACTTCAAGTATGAGAAAACTACAAGACTTGGGGAAAATGGGATGTGAAGGTAGTCGTTCCTCCTGAGATAGACAGATGGACAGACACCAACACACATGCTCACACACACACTTTAAAATGCCATTATTTAAAAACTCCCAGAATTAAAGTAAAGCTCCATAACTTTGCTTTAAAATACGCATGTTTCTCAAATGAACATCATCAAGTGTCTTTGGGAGCAGAGTGGATTATAAAAGAGTAACTATGTAAATAATAACCAGCCTTTTTTCATTGTAAAATATTAAAGATCTTGTTTTTTTTTGTTTGTTTTTTTTTAAGTTAGTAAGTTAAAAATCAAGGCAGATTTAGATAGAGCACAAATCTGAATGTTTATCAGAAGCACGTGGGAAATTCCCCTGTGGTCCAGTGGTTATGACTCTACCCACTCACTGCCAAGAGCCTGGGTTCAACCCCTGATTGGGGAACTAAGATCCCACAAGCCATACAACCAACAAATGATTTTTTTTTTTTTTTTAAAGAAAGAAGAAGCACATGTACTCTTAGGCTCCAAGATAAATGATGGAAATGGACAGATAGCAAAAGAAAAATGTTGTCTGTTTATGATTAACTGGGGAGGACTTCGTTTTGTTTTCCTAAAGATGAACTGCTTATTTAGTGCCTCAGGGAACTTGGGGCTAATGTTGAGTAAAGTGTGGCAGGGACCCTGAAAAGCAGACGATAACCTCCCTTTTCAGAGGGCAGCTGTTTTGCTCATACAGGAAGAATAATGCACTTCTGGAAAGGAAGAGCATGCTAGTATGTCACTTAAGTGTATTATAGAGATTAGAGCATATCAATCCCCCTAATACACTACAAAGATTAAAATAATATTAAGCGCCTGAATAGCAGAAGTTCAGATGTCCAGAACTGATGTGAACTTTGAGCTCTCTGAAACCACACGGGTGATAATCACGTGTATATGTTAGTCACTTAGTTGTGTCCGACTCTTTGCGGCCCCATGGACTGTAGTCCGCCAAGTGCCTCTGTCCACGGAGTTCTCCAGGCAAGAATACTGGAATGGCTAGCCATTCCATTCTCCAGGAGATCTTCCCAACCCAGGGATCAAACCCACGTCTCCAGCGTTGGCAGATGGATTCTTTCCCATCTGAGTCACCAGGGAAGCCCGATAATACCATCATAATAAGTATATTATTATTGCAAAGGGTGCAGTGTGTTAAGCTTGCTGTGTTATCTTACTTTTTCTAATAATAGTCCTGTGAGACAGTTTATTGTCATCACGTTTTCCATGTGAAGGAACTGAAGCACAGGGAGGTTAAGCTATTTGGGAACCCTTACTTGTTAATATTGTCTGCCTTACCCAGTCCATTTCCTGTCACAAGTGTGCACAGAGAAAAATTTCAAAGTAGAAATAAGGCTTTGGAAGTTTGCTTTTTTTCTAGTAGAATGGCTTTGCTACATCCACATAGCTCCAGTGGTAAAGGCCGGTCCTGGTACCATCTCCTGGGCTATTAGGTCATATTGTTTCTGTTCTTTGATGTCTTGATTCATGGACCGTGATTTGATCAATATCTTAAATTTGTACCTAAAAACCACTTTATAACAGAATTTTAATGCAGCGACAACTTAATTGTATCATGCAGATAGCTAAATTTCTACCTGTTTTTAGGAAAACACCTAGAACTTCTCACATTGCCATTCAGAAAGCTTGTTCATCTACTTCTGCTAGGTTGCTGCTGCTGCTGCTAAGTCGCTTCAGTCGTGTCCGACTCTGTGCGACCCCATAGATGGCAGCCCACCAGGCTCCACCGTCCCTGGGATTCTCCAGGCAAGAACACTGGAGTGGGTTGTCATTTCCTTCTCCAATACATGAAAGTGAAAAGTGAAAGTGAAGCCGCTCAGTCGTGCCTGACTCTGCTAGGTTACCTTGGTTAATTTTCTGTAATACCTCATTTGTCAAACTTTAAATGTCTCTAAACATATTGTTCTCTCATCCAGAGGATCCCAAATAAATCCTGTAAACATTTGTTAGATGATAACATTGAACTGAACTCGAGGCAGTCAGGACAAGCAAGCAATTTTTAAAAATCACTCTCCGGCTTCCACCTGTTTTACTAAAATATCCCAGGTCTACACCTTGTGTGTTCTACAAGGAGAGGTAATCCAGAGGCCAGACTACAGACAATTTCTGTTATCAGACTTCCAGTTAAACTGAGAAAGATGAGTCTTGATGTTGGAGGGTGTTGGAGAAGGAAAATCAAGGTTCTTTTTGGAATACAGAATACAAGGAGTCCTTTGTGTCTCTTGGTTTGATTTAGATGAAAACCTTCAAGACAGGGCTTGTATCTTCTTTCTGTTTGGGGACTTTTGGCTTTGGCTGGCACTTGGTCACCAACAGCAGAGTGAAGATGGTGCTCAAAGTATTCTTCTGCTGCTTGGTAGACAGTCTGGGCCATTATTTCCGTTTCAGTCTTCCGTTTTCTCTTGTTGCAGCTCAAGGAGTATGAGGCCCAGCACCGGCAGTCCACTGCCTTGGATCCTGCCGACTGGCCGGACGGTTCTTACCCAACATTTGAGGGCTCATCAAACTGCAATGTAAGTTTACTGTCTCATTGAGCATCTTAACCGCTTCTACTAAAAAGGGACAGCCTCCACCATTTCAGCCTTTGGGCTTCTTTTTGCGATTACCACCTCCCACCTGGATCTGAAAAGAGGCATCTCTTCTGAGGTGTTATTCTTTTCTTTACCTGATAATCTGCAGTTGGAATAGTACTGTTCATGCTGGTTGGTTCATGCTGCTTTATTATGGTCAAGTACAACTTAAAATTTACCATTATAAGCATTTTAAGTGTTCAATTCAGTAGCACTAGGTACATACACTTTGCTGTACAACCATCTCCTCAACCCACTTCCTGAACTTTTTCATTATCTGACACAGATATTCCATAACTCTTAAACAGTAACTCTCCATTCTCACCCCACCTTCTCCAAACTCCTGGCAGCCACATTTTACTT
This sequence comes from Bison bison bison, assembly GCF_000754665.1. NCBI lineage: Eukaryota > Metazoa > Chordata > Mammalia > Artiodactyla > Bovidae > Bison > Bison bison. The sequence goes on along the minus strand of NW_011495043.1, from coordinate 1,320,544 downwards.
CCCATCTCTATGAATATGACTAGTCTAGGTACTTACAAAGTGCCTATAGAAGTGAACTCATACAATGGTTGTCCTTCTGTGTCTGGTTTATTTCACTTAGCCCCATGTTTTCTAGACTCATCCCTATTACAACCATACTAGAACTTCATTCCTTTCTATGGATGAACAATATTTCCACTGCACATGGATACCACTTTTGTCTAATTTCTCTGTTTAACTTTCTGAAGTGATGCTGTTCCGTTTTCCACAGCAGCTACACCATTTCACGCTCTTGACAGCTACATGGAGGTTCTAATTTCTCTGCTTCCTCACCAACACTTTTGATTCCCCCCCAGCCATTCCAAATGGGTATAGAATGATATCTCATTGTGGTTTAGATTTGATTTCTCTAGGGTCTAAGATTTGGTTTCTTTAATGTTTAAGCATCCTTTTTTATGTGCTTGACCATTTAATATATTCTTTATAGAAGTGTTTATCAAGTTATTTGCCCATTCTTCAGTTGTGTTTTTGTTCTGTTGGTTGTTGAGTTGTAAGAGTTCTTTATATATTCTGAATATTAATCCCTTATATGGTACATAACTTGTAAATATTATTTCCCATTCTGTGAGTTGCCTTTTCACTCTTTTTGTTGGCCATGCCTCGTGGCATGTGGGATCTTAGTTCCCTGACCAGGGATATAACTCGTGCAGACTACCAGGAAAGTCCCACCTTTTTAGTCTCTTGATAATGTCCTTGGAGGTATTAAAGTTTTAAATTTTGAAATCTAATTTGCATTTGCTTTTGGTATCATATCCAAGAAATCATTGCCAAATAATTGCGGTAAAGATTTTCTTTTAAGAGTTTACAGTTTTAGCTCTTAAGTTTAGGTCTATGACCCATTTTAGGTTACTGTTGGTATATGATAGAACATATGCATCCAACTTCACTGTTTTGTGGTAGATTCCTTGTTTTCCCAGAACCATTTGTTGAAAAGACTGTCCTTTCTTCATTGAATGGTTTTAGTACCCTTTTTGAAAATTAATTGACCGTATATGTAAGGGTTTATTTCTGGGCTCTCGTATTTTATTCATTGGTTCATATGTCTGTCCTTTTTGATTAATGTTGCTTTGTAGAAAGGTTTGAAATTGGGATATGTAAGCCTTCCAACTTGGCTCTTTTTCAGACTGTTTTAGCTATTAAAATCCCTGGAGATTCCATATGAGTTTTAGGCTGGATTTTTCTATTTCTGCAAAAAGAACCATGAGATTTTGATAGGGATTGCCTTGGATCTGTAGATCAGTTTGGGTAGTATTGTCATCTTAACAATATGAAGTCTTCCAATCCATGAAACAGGCTATCCTTCCATTTATTTACATCTTATTGGTCTTTCAGCATTGTTTTGTGGTTTTCAGTATTAAAGTCTTGCCTCCTTGGTTAAGTTTAAGTATTTTATTCTTATTGTTATTTTTACATATGATAACATTAATTTCCTTTTCAAAATGTTCATTGTCAGTATATAAAGATGGAACTGACTTTCATACATTAATTTTGTACTCTGCAACTTTGTGGAATTTCGCTATTATCTCCAGTAGAGTGTGTCTGTGCCTGTGTATAATCTTTAGTGTTTTCTGCATGTAAGACCATGTCACCCAAGAACAGAGGCAATTTCATTTCTTCTCTTCCAGTTTTGATGCCTTTTATTATTCATTTTAAAGTGACCAAAACAGTACTTCCCAAGAGTTCCACCAAGATCATAGGAATTAGAGTTCCAGAGTTTCAAATAGACATTTCATGGTGTGATCATCAAACTTTATGACATGAAAATGAAGGGAGTTCGCTTTTTTTCATCTCTTACACAATGATTTTGTTTATTAGGACATTTCTTCCTTAAATTCTGGAAACAACTCTGCCTCCATGTTTTCAGTCTCTTGTTTCCTCTTGTTAATGCTCCATACAGCCAGTCATCTTTCCAAAATATACGCCTTTTCTTACATTCCTATGTTTCACAAAAGGCTGAGGAGCTTCCCAGGTGGTGCAATGGTAGAGAATCTGCCTGCTAATGCAGGAGACATGGATTTGATCCCTGGGTTGGGAAGAACCCCTGGAGGAGGAAGTGGCAACCCATTCCAGTATTTTTGCCTGAAAAATTCCATGGACAGAGGAGCCTGGCAGGCTACAGTCCACCGAGTCACAAAAAGTCGGACACGACTGAGTGACTAAGCTTGCATGCATGCACAAAAGGCTGATGGTTTTCCAGTTTTACAAGATAAATTTCAAAATTTTTGGCAGACTCAAGACCCTATGTGATCTGGCTTTAATCAGTTTCTCTACTCCCATCTTTCATCCTTTGCCCTAACAGCCTCTACTCCATCCACACTGGAGCCTGCATGCGTTACTGATCAGAACTTGTATTTTCATGCTCTCTGCTTTAATTTGTGCATTTCCTGAAAGGTCTTCCTCCATATTTTCCAGATAAAAATCCATGCCTCCTTCAAGGTGACGTCCAGCTGCCACATCCTCTGAAACTTTAGCATCCTCGAGTATATTTTCATAGCTTTCTGTTCGGCACTTTGTTAAATTAGCTTGCAACACAAAACCTAACAGGTGTCCTGGAGTATCTGAATTAATTGTCTATCAACCTCCTTGAGGTTGAAATTATGAGCTCCTTGAGCAAGAAAGGCATGCCTAGCACAGTGTTCAGCTCCTATAGCCTGTTTGAGAAATATTTAGTGCACAAGCTTGTATTTGAGTGGTCATTCTTCTTGGCTGCTTTTAAGAGCTTGTTTTATGTCTTCCAACTACAGACTCAGTCTTTATACTTGCTTTGCATTTAAGTAACAAATGATGGCATATCTATAGTAAACATAACCCTCCCACTATCTTCTTGTCTCTGATTTCCTAAATCAAGCACCAGATTCCATTGCAACTAAAGCAAACAAATAGACAAACAAAAGGCCCACAGAGTTATTCATTTGAAAACACTGCATGTTATGGTGTTGTGTGCAAGGTTCTGAGACTTTACCATTTATAATAATAAATGTGTCATATGTTAGCCAGCAGCATGTCCTAGGACTATGAGGTCATCAAAGGAACCATATCTGTGGTTTTCAATGCATCGTTTTGGGTCTCTTATCCTCTAGTTCTAAAGACTAACAAAATATAAATGTAAATCATGAATCCAAAGAATCATGAAGAATAAATACCGTAACTTGGGACTCTTTGTGATTCAGACCCAACTCAAAGGAGAGAGATCACAAAGCCCCAGTCATCCCTAGTGGGTTGTTTGGTGTCCGTCTCACTGGGTACTGTCCTGATTAATAGCATCTGCATCAAGGGAGAGGTTATAAGACTTTATCCATTCGGAGAAACAGGACAGTGGTAGAACCTCACATAGTTAGATGGCAAGGAGAGAGGCTTGTCTCATTTAGGAAAAAGTTACTATAAAACCAGTTGCTGAGAAAGCATTATATTAAGTATTGGTTTGTTGAGCCCCTTTCAGAGGGTAAATCACAACCATCACCTTGACATCAGCTGTCAGAATGAAACGGGTACTTCTTAAACGGGTACTCTCTGGCGCATTTGTTTGTTCACTTCGGTGACATTTGTGGAGCACTTGGATGTGCCACTTTGTGCTAGGTGTTCAGGTTGCAAAGGTGAAAGGGGAGACTCTGCCGCCGTAGTGTTTACGATGCAGAAGTTAAAACCCCCTCACTCCTGCTCACAGAGATTCATGCACACACTTAGTTATCATTTCCTCAGCAAACTGTTTCTTCATAGACGGCTCAAAAATAAGCTCAGCCTTTCCCAGTTGGATGGAGGGCCAGCGATACCATATGCTCCCTCCACTTTCAGCACAATTTCCCAGAAGCTCTAGAATGTCTTACAGTCCTGGGACGTTCCTGGCGGTCCAGTGGTTAAGACTGACGGCTCGCAGTGCAGGAGTCACACGTTCCATCCCTGGTCAGGGACCTAAGATTCCCCCATGCCCTGTGGCATGGCTAAAAACAAACAAACAAAAAAACAGAATGGCTGGCCTTTGTTACTGAAAGATGTTGGCGAATGAAGACAGTCTATTCAGCATTGGAGAGAGTTTTCTGAAGAGAGGCTGTCTACCCCGTGTACTTTGCTAGCTGTCTCTGTGCGAACAACCCACACCATGTTCAGTCACACCGTTCATCACTGTGCCCGACCACCATTGGTACCGGTTTGCTTGTACTTGATGGTAATCCCGATGTGTGTGACACTTGCCCCTCTTAACCTGACTTTAGTCTGTCCTGTGTTTTCCCGGAGACTCAGCAAGAAACTCCATCCAAAATACTGCTTCTCACTGATGCTCCGTTTGCCTGATAGCAAGTAATTAATTTCAGATAATTCCCACTGTGTACTACTCCAGCTGCCTTGGGTTCAGGGCTTTGATTATCTTTTGTGTGAGGGCCAGGGCTTATACTGAGATGTAAATAGCCCACTGGCCCTAGTCAGGAATGCCCAGGCCATGAAAGTTTCAGAGATCATAAGGTCTTTGTCACCAGACCTCAATGCCTATATTGATGCCTGTCGTGCTTTAAGATTTCATTTGCGTTGATTCATAGGTTCCCCCACCCCCAGAACTGGCAGTCGATAATTGCATGTTGTTTCACAATAAATCCATATGCACATTCTTGGTTTCCAAGAGTATGAAGTACTAAAGATAGTTACCAGGGGAAGTGAAAAATAGCTTTCTCTTTGCCAGAGGGGAATCTGTTCTCTGCTGTTATTCATTAATAACAAACTTCTGTTGTGAGTGTCAGAGTTTTTAAAAAGAGTTTCTGGTTGAGAACTTAACGGGATCCCTTGTTAATCATCTGAATGTGTATTTTAATATTTTTCATTTTATTTTAGTAACTTGTGTTTTCCTTTACCTCCTGCAGGAGGAAGGTTGTAAGAGTTCTCATTTTAAGCTTTCGCCTTTCTGTGTTGAGGTTCAGTTTGCCTTCTGATTAAGAAAATGTTTAAAGGAATTTATGCTCTCTGTCTTTCTGGGATTTCAAGTTTTTTACTCAAGGCATGAGTGAGTGAGTGAGTGAATGAAGTCGCTCAGTCATGTCCGACTCTTTGCAACCCCATGGACTAGCCTACCAGGCTCCTCCCTCCATGGGATTCTCCAGGCAAGAATACTGGAGTGGGTTGCCATTTCCTTCTCCATTACTCAAGGCATACATTTTAGTAAATCATAGTGTTTGTTTTTACAAAATTGGTAGGTAAGAGTTGGTGATCTGTGCCTGAAATTCTTGCAGTGAAATCTCTTTTCAAAAAATTTGTAATTGTCAATTATTTGATTATGATGCTATTCAGCTTATTTTAAAAAATACAATGTATATGGAAATATTAAAGCACCAGCAAGGGAAATAAAGCACAGAGCTCTTAGAGTCCATTGCAAGCATCTATTTTAGTCCTGTTTAGTTGTTTCACTTTATACAAACTGTGTTCCCGAAAAACTTGGAATTATGTTTTTGAATCTGGAGTTCCTTATGAGGATGAAGCAATTCTGGTGAAATGTTCTGTGAAGTTGAGTTATTTTGTAAAGCAAGTCATCGTTTCATAATTGATAACTTTTTACATTTGGGGGAATTTAGAGTTGGGAAATATTTGTGCAAGGAGAGCTATGTTATCACTGTGGAGTTATAATAATACCTTACATCCGTATGTGCATCTCCGCATAGCCTTTCATTCCATTTCTGAATATAGCTTTGCCAGGAACCTGGGGAGCCATGTGGCTGAACTGTGTCCAGATTTCGGGTAACGGAGACACAACATCAAGTGGTCATTTCTTTCACTTTTTAAGTGTTTCCTTGATTAAGGACTTTCAAGGTCAATATCCCTATAGTGTTGGCCTGATCACAAAATTGTTAAATCTTTTGGGGGCTTTCTAAAATTATAAACCATAACCTTGGCTCTCACCCCTAGATGGCTTTTACTAAGGTTTTTCAGAGTCATTTCACCTGCCTCAATGACAGCCATTGTCTTCCAGACAGAACATTCAGGTCTGTTGTTATGCATGAAGAGATAGCTAGCTTTAGTCTAGTCTAGAACTTGCTAAAAGATAATGTGCTGAAAGCCAGGAGAACATTCCACAAAGTTAACTTTTTTAGTGGTTCTTAGGGGCAAATGCCTTAATTTCTATTATGGCCAAAGAAAAGGGCCACTTAATACAGAATGCAGTTTAATCACTTAATATAGAATGCAGTCAGAGAACAGAGATCATGCTCTGGAGGTGTCTCTCAACAGGCAGAATGATGCTTCTGCTTGTCCAAGAGGCTTCTATAAATCCAAGGTGCACTTTTTAGAGTCTAAGACTCTGGGTGGAACCAGATTTTTTAAAAGAGGGCTAAATAACAAAATTCTTGAGTATAACTGATGAAATGAAAATGATTCTTATTTTGAATATGTTTCTTTTGTTAGGGTGAACTTCTAGACAAAGTCCACAAGTTAAAATTTATCAGAAATTTTAGTTTTGTTTTTATATTACAAAGGTATCAAAAGAAAATAGAAATGAGTGTTAATAGATTTGTTGTTTGGGGAAATCCAATTCCCAAAGAAGACCTTTTTTAATGACAATACATGATGAGTTTACAGGGTTGTCTCCCACCTATAGATAGTACCAGTGTTTTTAAAGAACACAATTTTCATTTTTTTGCTAACTTTGAGTAAATATTTATTGAATGCATAAACTGTGAAGATTCAAGCAGACCTAGTTTTAGAGTTGACATTGTAGGTCCAGTAAACGTATCTTTATGAAAACGTTTGACCTTCTTTCTACCGTCATTTTGCTCTTAAATTATGGTGGTTCAGTCGGTAAAGAATCTGTCTGCAATGCAGGAGATCCTGGTTCAATCCCTGGGTTGGGAAGATCCCCTGGAGAAGGAAATGGCAACCTGCTCCAGTATTTTTGCTGGGAAATCCCATGGACAGAGGAGCCTGGCCAGGCTACAGTCTATGGGGTCATAAGAGTCGGACATGATTTAGTGACTAAACCTACCTACCTACCTTGAGAGAATAGATTCCAAGCATAAAAATAAATTACATTTCTAAATGTTAGTTGTTATTGTTTGCTTTTAATGGTATTAAAATTTTTTCTTTTAGTCTCTTTTCCTAGAGGATTTGTTTTTTCATAACTTAATCTATGGATTTTAGCTTAAAAGGATTCTAGTTGGCAGTTAAGTTTTGATTTGTGGCTAGAAAATGGTTCTGCTTGTTGTAACTTTAACACTTATACTCGCTAGACTTAAATACAGGATGGTTGGATGTCCACTTTGGATCTTTGTTTCTTGAACAGAAGAGCTTTACTCAACTTGTTTGACTTCTGATTTGACCAGGAGAAAGAAGAAAAGTTTGACCTAGCCTTAATTTGCCAGAGGGCTTTTGTACCCTTGGGACTGCATGTTTATGCCATGCCGTGTTACACTGTGCCCGCCCCGGCACCCCCCCCCCCAAAAAAATTAATACTTTTATAAATCTTGCTAAATAGCTTTTATTGATTCTGGTCTTTTAATGCACACTTGAAATCTTGAGATAACTATTCAGACTTTTATGGATACCTTCTGTAAATTTCCTTTGTATTTGGCTGGGTGGGAAGAAGAAATATTCCTCAATTTTAACAGATGTGATTTTGCAACTGAAATGATAGTACAATAGAGACTTATTAAAATTCTCTTTAGAAGAGTGGAAGAAATGATTCTTTAGACCTGTAGTTTATGGTGAGACCAGAGATAAAATCAGTCTGTTGAAATAACATGTAACAAAGTCTGTGAGAAACGTGAGCTTTGTTCTCATTGGACGTAAGCTGACCAAGAACCATGGCTTAGACGACTTCTTGTCATTTATTCCACACCACCCTCTATCCCCAGCCTTCTCCCTGGGAGAAGGGCCAAAGTTTGAGGTATGTGTTTGCTGTGAGTCCTTAAGATCATCATCTTTAAACAGAGTTAGGCAGGAAGGAGGCTCTGGCCTGGGGAAGGCCAGGCATTTGCCCAGCGTGGGCAGGCGAGGGGGCTGGTTAAACTCACAGACGTGAGTCAGACTTTGGGTTCAGATCCCAGCTCTGCCACCTATTAGCTCTGCAAGTTTTTTCATCTTTTTGAGCCTCCAAACCCGAGCCAAGTATATGTACCCGACACGGGTGTCTCAAGTATTAAATGGCACCAAATAAATACCCAGTGAACGCCAGCCTCTATTACTTTGTGTGACGATCGTCTGCCTTTCCATTCGCTGGCATTCTTGAAATGCTTGAGTTCCCGTAAAAGTTTATTTTTGTATGTGCCATTAACATGGTAGCAGTGCTTATGCTTTTGCATATTATGGCAGATGGCTAGAGTTTTCAGAACAAGCGTAATGTAAATAATGTGTATTTACTTGGTTATGCCTTTACCCAACACATAATCAGTTTATTTTCTGTTTCAGAAGGCATAAGTGTACGTGGGCTGAGTAGCGGCTCTGGTGTGATTTCAGTAACACATGTGACCTTAGGATTAGTGTCTGGGAAAAATGATACTTAATTGTTTTGAAATTATCTACGATTGTATAGTGACAGTGAGATGGGCTGATCGAGCATGTGGTTGTGTGCTCATCAACCTGTTATGTTGGGGGCTGCTCTTACTGCAGGCCCAGAAATCATTGGGAATTTGGCTCTTTGCACCTGGCAAACTAGGGCTTCCCTGGTGGCTCAATGATAAAGAATCTGGCTACTAATGCATGAGATGTGGGTTTGATCCTGGGTTGGGAAGATCCCTTGGAGAAGGACATGGCAACCCACTCTAGTATTCTTGCCTGGAAAATCCCACGGACAGAGGAGCCGGGTGGGCTGCAGTCCTTGGGGTCACAGAAGAGTCACACAGGACTGAGCGACTAAATGACAACAACCTGGCAAACGAGCCAGGAACATCTCTATCTTCACTGGTTTGTACGGTCACAGGGAGCTGAGGGTGCTGCCTGCAGACCCTCCTCAACACATCAGAGATCACACGAACAAAAGCAAACAATGACAAAATATCCAGACACAACGTAATCTGAGGATTATGTAACCTATTGTTAGCATTTTAAAAATTTAAGAGTTTGGAGGCACATTCTGATCTGTTTTGACTTTTCTCTTTTAAGATTTTCCTTTCATCCTCAGCTTCATCTTTATTTACTTTTTTTTTTTTTTTTCAATTTAAAAAAATGTTGGCTGCACTGTGCAGCTTATGAGATCTTAGTTCCCTGATCAGGGAATGAACCTGGGCCCTTGGCAGTGAGAATAGAGTCGTAACCACTGGACTGCCAGGGAATTCCTTGTTACTTCTTTTATTAGGTCGAGCCATGTGAACTGGAAATATTAGCTTTTAACCTCTAAAAATGGCAGTTTCATCTGTCCAACCTAATGCATAAATACCAGACAAGACATAGAACATTTTCCCTGCTAGCCGATTATATCTAAATAGAGATACTTGTGATATAATATGGGTTAAAGATTGGCATTTAGATTTGCATTGCCAATTTCTTATTTTGCTTTTGGGATGAACCTCAAGGAGATTGGGGTAAGAGGATTTTCATTACTTGCTTAATGATATTGTTTCATTCCGTGTTAATTCCTCATTAAATCTTCTGCTCTGATGCCAAATCTTATGATAATGGGTGGGCTGGTGAGAGACCCAAATGCTATCATGGTTCATGAGTCAGATTCAGACTGAGGGTCACTTCCAGCGTAAGCCAACTTACTAAAGTCACAGGCTGCCCATCACTTGTTCAGAGTTCATTTGAACTATAAGTTAACAGTTACCCATTATATCAAAGCTCTTAGAACTGTACTCAGTCACCAAGGGGATTCATTTGGAAAGCAGTATTTTAACACACCAAATTCTAATTCGAATCCCAATCACAAAATGATTTCTATAGAAATATCCCTTTATTCTCTTCTCTGCCCCTGTTTCTCTTTGTACTACAGTTTCTGTCATATCTTGTTGACTGAACTATTACTAGTATAATTCTAATCGCATTGCATAATTAGTTCCTACAAGGACACGTCTTGCCCTGTGCTTTTGACCCAGATGAAAGAATGTAGATGAAAGAATGCCATCGTGAACATTCTTTCCCTCATTCATTGTGCAAACATTATTGAATACCTACGACAGGCCAGTCCCTATCCACAGGGGTTTATATTTGAGAAGAGACAGAGAAGTGGACAGCATGACTGAGGGCTTAATTGGAATATTTCTACTGAGCGTGTGACGTGCACACAGAAACTCCATTAGGCTCGGTGAGGGGAGTGTAGAAAGCCCAGAAAAGATGACTGAAGCTCAGCAGTCGCTCACCAGGAGAAGGAAGAGAACTGTGTCGGGTAGAGGGAGCAGCAAGACCAGTGGGCTTAGGTGAGTGAGTGAAGGTCACTCGGTCATGTCCGACTCTTTGTGACTCCATGGACTGTAGCCTGCCTAACTCCTCTGTCCATGGAATTCTCCAGGCCAGAATTACTGGAGTGGATATCTCTTCCCTTCTCCAGGGGATCTTCTCAACCCAGGGGTTGAACCAGGGTCTCCTGGATTGTAGGTGAATTCTCTACCAGCTGAGCTACCAGGGAAGCCCTGGGCTTAGGTGAATAGGTGGGTAAATCTTCACACTTGGATCATATCAGAAAATGGATTAAAATAATTTGATTTGATTGTTTAGTTGTTGAGTCATATCCAACTCTTTTGCAACCTTGCAGGTTGTAGCCTGCCAGGCTTGTCTTTCCATGGGATTTCCCAGGCAAGAGTACTGGAAATGGTTGCTATTTCCTTCTCCAGGGGATCTTCCCAACCCAGGGATCAAACCCTCATCTCCTGCATTGGCAGGCGGATTCTTTACCATGAGACACCTTTAAAATAATATAGATTTTCCTATCGAAATTTTTACTTCCACGGTATTGATTCTATTCTTTGCTCATTCTTATTAATATTTACAAGTTGGTTCTGTGATAGGTTGTTTGGTCTGCATTTCCTTATGACTGCAATTTTTTTAAATTGAAGTATAGTTAATTTACAACACTATGGTAGTTTTAGGTGTACAGTGAAGTGATTGCATTTCACACACATGCTCACATATTCCTCTTCAGATTCTTTTCCACTATAGGTTATTACAAGATCTTGCAATATAGATTACAATATAGTTACCTGTGCTATATAGTCCTTGTGGGCTATCTGTTTTATACATACTAGTGTGTATATGTCGATCTCAAATTCTTAATTTATTTCCTCACCTCTTTCTCCTTTGGTAACAATAAGTTTGTTTTCTATGTTTATGAGTCTATTTCTGTTATATAAATAAGTTCATTTGTATCTTTTTTAGATTCTACACATAAGTGATACCATATGATATTTGTCTTTTTTCTGATTTACTTCATTCAGTATGATAATCTCTGCACCCATCTGTGTTGCTGCAAATGGCATTATTTCATTCTTTTTTATGACTGCATAGTATTCCATTGTGTGTGTGTGTGTGTGTGTGTGTACACACATACGTACATACATACATACATACATACATGCCACATCTTAATCTGTTCCTCTGTCAACGAACATTTAGGTTGCTTCCATGTATGACTGCAGTTTTAAAATTCATATCATTATGTTTTGCATCTTGTCTTTGAGGCCTCATTTAATTGAATTCATATTCTTCCTAAACTATTTATAACGAGAAGCAACTGTTGAGGCTTTCTTCCTGCTCCTTGAGTTTCGTGTTCTTCTGATAGAGAGATGGGGATCAAGAATACAATCACTGTGCTGGTCCATGCCTTTTCTGTCTCTCTCTTTCCCCTCCTTGTTACAGTTTGGGTCGTTTCATGCATTTCTTTTCATTTTGATCATGCGTGGGTAGTTCAGGTCACATTTTCTATTTGTTCTGATATAATGAGGATCACTTTTTGACCCATTTGCCATACTGCCAGATGATGCGGTGTTTTCTTTATTTATTTTGTGATCCGTTCATGTTTGTTGTTGCTGTGTGTGTGTGTGTGTGCCAAGTCACTCAGTCATGTTCGACTCTTTGCGACACTATGGACTGTAGCCCGCCAGGCTTCTTTGTCCGTGGGATTCTCCAGGCAGGAATATTGGAGTGGATTCCCACTTCCTTTTCCAGGAATCTTCCTGACCCAGGGATTGAGCCCTTATCTCCTGTATCTTCTCATTGGCAGGCAGGTTCTTTACCACTAGTGCCACCTGGGAAGCCCCTGTTGTTGCTATAGCCTAATGTAAGAGCCCGAGGAGGGGGAAACCAAACTGAGCTGGAACGTGGTCTTCACTGGGATACCTGGGCTCAGACTTCCTCCTGCTAAGAGTTTGCTAAACGTTCTGCATCACTGTTCACATTGCTTGCTTAAGGTTGGAGGAATGGGTCTGCCAGAGCCAGCCTGCTTTTAATTCATTCCTCTCATCCCTGGTGAATTTCTAGAGGCTTCTTTCCAATCAAGACCAGCTTTACACTTGACTTTCCATCTTTTCACTCGTTCCTCTCCTGAAGCGGTTTCTGCTGCTCCTAGAGCAGAAGATAGAGAGGGCCACACACTTTACTTCCTTTTCTGTGTCTTCAGAAATTTGTTTCTTAACTTGATCATGTAGTTCTGAAGTTTAATATGTTAGGTTATGTATCTTTGGATGCTCTTGGTGTAGAATTTTTGCCAGTTTTTAGTAATTGTGTTTTTTAGGGCGCTGTTCATTTTGTTACTTGTTGTGGGAAGAATATTCTGTGATTTAGCTTTCAGCAGTCATCATGACCTGATTGTTTTGCCAGTTAGATGACCACAAACAACCTTTCTAGCTCTAACTGATTCATTTTCTAAGGATTCAGCCAAGATTTCTTCTGTTTGGAAGTAAATTTGCTTATTATTTATTCAACAAACATAAGGAGAAGTATGTTAAGGTCATAGATCACGACTCTGGGAGGCACCGTAGGCCCACCTGCCTCCATCTTCAACAGATGCCCATGCCGATTGGTGGCCTAAGTTTTGGGTCAGAGGAAAGAACTTGGTGTCTGCACCTTCCCTCCGTTGCCATGCAGGCTCCACCAGTTCTCCACATTTTTACATTGTCATGTGCCTAGTCAAGGTTGTTTAGCAGCCCTGTCCAAGAAGGCATCATGCCTGATCCATGAATCAGTCCGTCTAAGACGCCATAAAAGCAATGTGACTTTGCAAACACCACCCAGTCCCTTGGGAGACTTACCGCTTCTGGGATGAAGACTTCCATCAGCTCTAGAAACTAGAGCCTCAAACGCCTATGTAATTGCCCTAGTTGGCAGTCTTGCTCGGAATCATCCTTTTTCCATGGCACGGGCTGTGTGAGAATTGAAGGCACTTGGGAATGAGTGGGTTTGGTGTTTGGCTTTAGTCTTTAGTGTGCCTGACACCATGGATGTGTTTTGGGTAACACTCCCCCACTCTTTACAGACAGAGCTATAGAATTGTTGCCTACTTTCCTATAACTTTTTCATCTCAACTTCCCTATTTTGTACGACCAGCAGGGGTCTCTGACCTGTGGGCAGGGTGACGTAATCTCAAGCAGTCAAATCTTCCAAAGATTTACAGAATGGAGGGGAAGTCGGTTCCTTTTCCGTCACTTAACATCTCTCTTCCCCCCAACTCCTTTCACGAGAAGGAAACGCATTTTCTCTGCTCCATGGAAACTTGCAGAATCATGATGGGCGAGCTTACTTGTTACTGAAATCTCCCTAGACTTGGCTGTAAGGTTCCTGAGGTCTTATATTTTCTTTCTTCCTTACAGTGAAAGTAGCAACATTATTTGGGGGTAACTAAAAGCAATTTAGAGTTTGTGAGTTTTAAGCAAAAGAAGAGAGTTTATTGGGGATCATAGTATCCCTTCCTTGTTCCTTTGGCTTTATAGTTCATTTTTCAATAGTTTCTTTCAATGAATTAAGTGCTGACAAGCCTTTGCCTCTAGGGGATGGTAACATTACCTCAAATTCTCACATACTTTATACAAATACGAGTATCATGTAATTATCTTCTCCTCCTCTGCCTCCTTCTCCTCCGCCTTCAAATCTGGCGACAACTAGTTAATTTTGAAACTGCCAGAGAGATTATTTCAGTGTTACACTGCACCTCTGGGAGAAGAATGGAATTTCATCTTTTTTTCCATATGCTGACTAAAATCTCTTCATTTCAGAGGACAATGATGTCACCAGCTAATGAACAAAATATTTCTTGCTAAACAGATGAGTCCTCCCCTGACTCCTTTGTGAAATAAGGGGGAAAAAAAACCCACAATGTGTTTCCTATTTTATATAGTTACTCTGACAACTCATTAACACTTTTGAAAGTAATTCTAACTTCTTCAAAAAGTGAAACGGATTTTTATGTAAACATAAAGAATAGCACATTAACTGGATGGCTGTGACCGGAAGGCCCCCGCCGTGGCCGGACGGTGATGCCTGGTGATGCTGATATGAAAGCCAATATACTGCCCCTAAGGTAGGGAGTGACCTCAAATGCATCACTCCTTGGACCAGTGGAGGAAGATCAGGCATGTTGGAGGGATTATGAAATCAAGCTTGGAGAAGAGGAGAGCCGTGAAGCTGTTGTTGATCGGTGTCACATGCTGTTTATAAAGGGAACAGCATCAGCTGAGCTCTTCTTTGACTGTCCAGATAGGCAGGCATGTGAGGTCAGTGGGAGCCGTGTAAACAGCGGACTTTTAGGCTCATACAGGAACTTGGAAATGTCCTTAAAGCCATGGTGAGTGCCTGTCCCCTCACTGAAGCATGTCTCAGTTTCCCCAACCAGAAGTGAGTTCACCCATTTCTGAACCCCTGTATCTCTTGGTTCCTCTTGCCCATTTATCACAGTTGACTTATAGTAATCATATGTCTGAATTTCTCTTGGTACCTTCCTACCCCCAGACTTCTAGATTATAACCTTTGTAAGTCCAGGTCAAGCCAGCTTACTCATGTACTTTTGATTCTTTTCCCTTCCTAATGCTTTATTTTTTTTTAATTTTATTTTATTTTTAAACTTTACAATATTGTATTAGTTTTGCCAAATATCGAAATGAATCCGCCACAGGTATACCCGCTTTAAATCAGTACATCCATCCATTGATTCCAATCAGGAAATATCTATTTATTGTAAATGGAAAAGAATATCGTGATATTCAGTGTTAGCAATTGTGTGCAGAAATAGGTATTCTTTTTATACTCCTTGTGAGAATTTAAAATAATAAAATGTTTCTTATGAGCAAATTAATATGTATCAAAAGACTTAGCAATATGCCCATTATTTACCCATCAATTCAAAAATCGAATCACTTATTCTAAAAAAACCCGATGTACTAGACACATTAAAAATTTTATGACACAGTGTTCATCGGAGTATTTTTTATAATGCTGAAAAATTAGAAACATGCAAATGTTCCAATGATTGAGAGCATTATTTAAGTAAATTATAGTAGGTATCTATGACTGAATACCATTGAATCATTAACGCAGTGTTATATTTTATTTGCTAAATATTTGTTGATGTTGGCAGACGTTCAAAACATATTAATTTTTAAAAAACAGGTTATAAAACAGTTTGAGCAGTGTACATTGAGAACCCCAGTGTTTCTCCAAAGGAAACCCTGAGAGCAACAATGCCTCTCAAAGAGGGTCACAATTATAAGTGGGCACTTTGTTTCCATTTACACCTGTGTTCATGTGAGGGAGGCTTTGGGGGCCCTAATAGTGACTGTAACTGGGGGCTGGAGCCGCTGAAGATCACAAGGTCATTCTTTTTGTGTGTTTATTTTAAAAAAAGTAACAGAGGTGTATTGTGTGTGTGTGTGCATATAGGCACGCACACGAAGAAATAAGCCAAAATGTTACTAATGTTTCTGATTAAGAATATATAAGCATTTTCTTTTTTCCTGTATGTATATTTTCCAAAATTTCTAATGAAAAATAGATCATGTATTAATAGGGATAAACAATAAATGTTGCTGAAATACAGACAGAGAAATGGAGATGACAGTGCTCTTTGTCTTCTTGAAGTTTAGTGAAGGGCTAATAATAATGCGATAACATACTGAGCTCAGTCCCAAGATACTCTGTTGGGCTGCTGTGCAACCACCTGGGATAAGGAAGATGAGGAGGAAGGCCAGGAAGGCTTTCCAGAGGAGGTGACACATGAACTGAATCTTGAAGGAGGAGTAGGAGCTAGGGAAGTAGATGGGGCAGGCAGAGATCATCCCAGAAAGGAACCCACAAGTGCAGAGGTGTGCAGCCACATGAGAGATGGGGTGTCTGAGGTGCTGTGAGGAAGTCGGAGGATGGGAACCAGGTGCTGTGAGTGGCTGTTCCCACATAGTATCCACATAGCTGAGCACAGCATACACAGAAGCTGGAGATGCTCTGACTGTACAGGCCTACATTTCACAGTATGGCTTTTGAACTTTGCTCTGGGGACCTAAAGAGCATTCCCTTAGGGTGGGAGTCAGATGCTCAAATCTGTCCTCTGCAAATTTGCACACCTCTTGTGTGCTGGGTAAGTTCAAGTCCACTACCCAGCGAACAAGACCAGTGATGCTCCTCCTTCGTGAAGTGGATCCGCCCTGTTTCCTTCTTGCTTCCACCGAGAAACTTCCCTGGCTCAGCCTAGTTTTTCAAATATCCTGAGATTTCCTCTAATACAGAGCAAGGGCTGGGAGCTATGGGGCTGGAGAGTCTCAACTTCTTCAAATTGTGCATGGATTATCTGCCAAAGGCCCACCATGGGCACCCTGCATACGTGGCTTTCCACATGAAGTATCTCCATAAATATCTGACTCCTCCTGTGGCCATTTAAAAAGGGTGAGTAAGGAGCAGGAGGCCACTGTGAGGACAAATAGGAGATAGGTCCTATCTTTCACCCGCCTCCCAGAACCTGGCTCATCAGTGCCTGCCTCCTGCAGTCTTACACTGTAGAGGCTTTGCAACCTAACGGGCTCCCCTCCCAGTCAAGTCTCCCTTCATCTTCTCAAGAACCCTAGGGGGCTTGCCACTGCCTATTTTATAAGTGATAGTTCACAAGTGGCTTAAAGGGGACCTCAACCTGTGTCTGCAGGACTCCTGTGTTCTGGCTCCGAGCGCCACTCAGAATCATCTGTGCATCTCAACAACCTGCCCAGACTCAGTCTCAAATGTTGGCCATCATCACTTGCTTTCATGTGTCTTCCTTGCTTTTGCTATCTACACGGGCACCTAAAACAGCAGTTTGTAAGAATTAAAATAGGTCTTGTTTGAATTCCGATCAGCAATAGAATGCAGATGTAATAAGCACTTATTACCGAGCTCCAGTGGTCAGTTGTATGCAGTTATGTACACCATTTGTAAAAACAACAATACTTTAAGACAAATGTTGTTCAAATGTACGTGGAAGTACACCAAGCCCCATAGAAGTAGAAGGATTTGCTGGAGGACTTGGAAATTAATCCCAGGCTGTCCTAGCTCCAACGTAGAGAAGTATTTCCCCACCATCTTTGGGGCGTACACATTTTCTTAGTTTCCATGAAATGACAGAGAAACTCAAGTGAGACGTCTACTGACAGCCTTACGGAATTCTAAGCACGATGATGCTTGCAGTGTAGTTGTCAGTCTTGGGTGAAGAAAGCCCAGGTAGAGTTAGGGTGGTGCAGGAGGGAAGCCATGAAGCATCCCCATCGTCCTCTTGCCATCTACCATCTGGGAGACCAGGTCATGCAGATCCTTACCCCAGAGGCTGGGAATTGCGAGCGTTTGATAAATCCCGGTGTTTGAAGTCTGACATTGGGAAAGCACCTGTCACCATTTATGGTACACGTGGGGTTTCCCAGATGGCGGTGGGAAGGGGGCATATGTGAAACCAGAGAGGGTGTCAGGGAAACGGCTTTGTGAAATTGGAAAGAGGTAGCCTAGGGAAGAAAGTTCCATAAATGATGAGAGGAGACACTTTTGGGGGGCAGAAGAATTGAGGGAAAGGGAGTTTCGTGAAGAGTACACGTGTGTTTGCTAAGTCGCTTCAGTCATGTCCGACTGTTTGTGACCCTATGGACTGTAGCCCACCAGGCTTCTCTGTCCATGGGATTCTCCAGGCAAGCATACTGGAGTGGGTTGCCATACCCTCCTCCAGGGGATCTTCCTCACCCAGGGATCGAACCTGAGTCTCTTATGTCTTCTGCATTGGCAGACGGGTTCTTTACCACTAGCATCACCTGGGAAATCCTCATGCAGAGTGAGAGAATCCCAAGGCACCCAAGGAAGGAGAACAGGAAAGGTGCCCAGGAAAAGGAGCTCTGGTGGTCCGTGGTACCCCCTGGGATCTCTGCTGTGTGATGATCCAAAAAGAGTTGGGGGTGGGGGGCCCTTGCATAGTGTAAATAAAGATCTGCACGGTGGGAGAGGCACCTAGGAGTGAGCAGTTCAGACTGCAGTGGGAATACATGACTTCCCCAACTGAGTGAATTTAGCCCTGAAAATACAGACATGGCCTGCAACCCATGTCTTGGATTCTTCGTAGGGGTTTTCAGTCCTGCCTTTTGAAATGATATTCTGTTTGAGTAGCAGCATGTGATGTCGCTCCCTAGACAGCCCTGAGAAAATTAAATGACCATCTCGTGACAGAGTCCCCATGCTCAAATTTTAGAATCCAAGAGACCTCAGCTGCTCCGAAACAACTGATCATTGAAATAGTTTGGTAAGACAGTTTTAGAAGCATCAGTGAAGGAGAAACGTCCTACATTTACTCTAGTGGCTAAAACGGAAAGAATAAAAAGCAGGGAGAGAGACAGAAAGTGACAACTTTAGGAGAAAAACCACAATCATAAGTTTTAATTCGGGAGTTTCAAAAATAGCCCTTGGAAGGTGTCTATTTTCAATCGCGACGACTCCCTTCAGGGGGTGTTGAGAAGACTTATCTGCAAAAGAGATCTTTTTTCAGTTCAGTCACTTGTGAGGGTGAGTCCTTGTCCCGGACTTGCTCAGATTCTCGCGTTCTTTTTTTTCTTTCTCTGGAATTCCATAGACAGTAATTAAGGAACTGGAGGCCAGCGGGAGGTCAGGGAGCCTTCGTCAGTGAAAACAGGGATTGTTTGCCACGTACAACACTCCCTTTTTTCCTTGTGGTGAATAGGAGATTTGCTTAGAGCTGATGACTTATGCCTTTCTTACAAGTTATGCAGTGAGCGAGGAACTGGGAGATCAGTCAGCAGGCAGCAAGCGGCTAATTGAAACCAGTGTCTTCACTTTCTTCTTCGGATCGTAAGCTGTCCCGGCGGAGCCTGCCCGATCATGTAACTCCCCGGGAGCATGGTCTGGGAGAGCCTCACCATCACTTTGCGATTACAGAGGGGTCGAGCAGGAGTGAAGAAGCGCTCCAAGTGGGGAGCGGGTGGGGGTCCCTGACACGCTCAGCATCACCCCCGAGGCCTGCTCAATGCCGAAGCCGGTAAGTTTGCTGGACTCACTTCATGCCGGGGGGTGGGGGGGCCTGTGCTTCTGTCACTTCAAGTAAAAGCTTTTCTCATCATTCCTGACTATGGTGCTTCCCCCTTTCCTGGTCAAGTTCCTCTTGATTCTTCCTTCTAGTCCCTTACTTACTTCCCTACCTTGTAACCCAGAGCATTCTTTCCTAGCTTGCTCATTCAAGACTAAGGCATAGGTTTTGTGGGGAGAGCAGTGATTATTATTGAGAATAAAGCAGGATACGAGGTGTTGGGTGTACATGGGTTGGGAGCTTAGTTGCCACTCGCGGAGGCTTTTCACGCGAAGACTTGGCTTTGGGCAGTGTTGCAAACAGCTTTTCTCCTAAAGAAGATCGGTTTCCTTCTCCTAACATGAAGGTTTAGTACCATTGACATCGTGTGAATTTCACAGGCGAATATCTTGCCAATTTCAGAATACTTTTCAGGAGTGCATAAATGTAATGTTCCCTGCGTGGCTCCGGGGGAGATGCGTTGATTTAGTCGGGACATGTTTGGAGCTGGGGAAGCAAGCTGAGTGAGTGTGTTTCTGCAGAAGGCGCAGTTGTAATCCTGTGCTCAGCAAGGTCTCCAGCGGTCCCCCAAAGGGTTCTAGCGGTCCCCCAAAGGGTTCTAGTTGGTCCTTGCAAGTTCAGATTAGTCTTTATTACAAGAGGTTACTGCTTTGCCTGCAGGACTCTGCCACGCAGCTTTTGGAAAGCATTTGTTCTAGGGCATCACCGTTTGTGAGAACAGTTTGCTACGAGGTCAGGGGCAAGTGACACATCTGTTACGACCTGCAGTGACAGGCTTCAGTTTGATCAGTAAGGCCATGCTTTCAGTTTGCTCCGGCACACGCATTTTTGTATCTACAGATGCTATTAATTGTGTTCCCTTTTTTTCTGATTATCCTTAATGTAGCTGTGTTATAAAAAGTTCTCCGCGCTGGCTGTCTTTCCCATTAGAACATTGCAGATGTGTCAAGGACGCACATATTCCAAAAGAAGCTGAGAAAGAGGGAGGCTCCACCCTCTGTTGCAAGCCAAACGGGCCCCATAGTCTCCTCATTCAGCACCCTGGCGGGAGAATGGTGTACTCTCTCTTTAAAGCAACTATAGTTTTGTGCCTTGGCTTGGTCAATTTGTTATGGTTTAAAACTGTGGAGCCAGCTGTCTGCAATCTGATGTAATGTTGCCATGGAAACCAGAAATGAAACACTTAAGCATTCACCACAGAATTACTACATATAGCATTAGCCAAAGTAATTAAAAGTTGAGCCATATGGGCTTTCTGGTGGAAAAATCTGCAAGACGGAGGTTGGAAATCAAATGTTTCTATTTACAATATTGTAAATCCACTTTTCCACATCCTCTGGTGGGATAAATCTATTGCCTTTTCTACTAAAGATTTAGAGGTGAAGGGTTGTATACAGATGATTGAGTTTCCACCTTCTAATTTAGAATCTGGTCAAATTAAGGTTTATTTTAGTACTCTGACCTGGGCCAAGTCAGGGAGGGTAGGCGATACCATCTTGTGTTTGAATGTGTATAAACATATACTGTTATTTTTTTTCTCTTTAGTTTATTTAAAGCCTGGTTTTATAATAGCATTGAGTCTATTTCTTGGAATCAGTCATTCATTTTATATTCAATGCAGATTTCCTTCATCTTCTACAAAGTTCCTCTAAGTATGAGGATTCCTTTATACACACATATCTATTTCTTAATTTTAAAAAACTTAAAAGAGATTCTCACACCTCCATCTCACACGTACATTTCTGGGGGTGTATTTTCTGAATAAAAAGACAAGTCTCTTTTTTCCAACATTTGGGAAGTGGCACATGGTATTTAAAAGAAGAAACATGAAATGAGGAATTTAAGCTTTACTGCCTAGTTTAAAAGAAAAATGCACGCCGTTTACAGAGTCTTTATGTTGAAACAGCTGGAGAGGATTTTTTTAAGGCAAATATTTCACAACTCTTCTTCCTCTGGACCCAGGAGGAAGTGAGAAGTCAACACCTCTCTCAATAAAAAGCATCCTTGGGATATACTGTTTACCTCCAGTGACTTCTGGGCTCACAAAGAGGAGATTTTCTATTTTAAAAATGATAATAATAAGATATACATATATTTCTTGAATGACTGATTTTTTCCTACATTTCTCTTCATATAAGTAGTGCTGCGTCATCTATTTTGTCTAGTATCCCCAAACATGCTACTGCAAAGAAAGTTATTGGTTGCCATGATCTGTGGTTTGTCAGTGGCAAATGCCTCCAAACTTTTAATTTTTTTCAAAAATAATTAAAATAATAATTCAAAATTCTGAAGAGTTCTTTCTCAAAAAGTAGATGGAACATGTGAAAGTAATGAAATAAGTACCTGGAATATGTTCTTTTTCACCTCAGTGAATTTGAGAACAGGAAAGTAGGGCTGGTGGGGATGGGGAGGTGTCATTGCCTTTAAATCTGTTGTCCTGGTTTAACTATTTTGATTTCTTCCTGAAAATTTCCTTCTGATAGTGTGTTTCCTACAAGTGATTTGTATCTTTATGACTCAAGATTTTTGTATTATCCCTTTCCAGATCCTCTTTCTCTTTTTACTCCGCTTCCCACCCCTACACACACACTGCCACCAGCAACCCCAAGCTAGGTATGAGTGATATTCATTCTATGATGTAACTTCCCGAATCTTGCTTATGAACAACCTGTGCTTATTTCAGGGTGTCCCAGGTGGTGCTAGTGGTAAAGAACCTGCCTGCCAATGCAGGAGATGTAAGAGACATTGGTTCGATCCCTGCGTTGGGAAGATCCCCTGGAGGAGGGCATGGCAACCCACTCCTTGCCTGGAGAATCCCTTGGACAGAGGAGCCTGGCAGGCTACAGTCCATATCCCGTGGATAGAGGAGCCTGCGGACTACAGTCCATAGGGTCGCAAGAGTCAGACACGACTGAAGCAACTTAGCGCGCACACACACACACACACACACATGCTTATTTCATTTCCATGTGACTTCAGAATTTTTAATGTGAGGGTTATAGACAGTCTAGATTTGTAGGTACAGAAACTTTCCATGGTCGAATGTTGACTCTTCTTTTAGAAGTACTTGGCTTTTGAGAGACATCAAGGAGGCAGAATGTTTTTCAGTGTTTATGTGTAATTCCATGCCCTGTGGTTTTGTTCAGGTGCTGATTACCCAGAATGAGGGGTTAACCAAGTTCTCATTCCTCTGGTTGACCAGTCTGACTGTCCCATCATACACCAGCAAGTCATGCAAGAAAAAGTAAAGTTCCAATCAGACAATTATGTAGTAGAAGCTGTATTTATTATTTTATTTTAATGTGTTACCTTTTAAGTTTTAGACCAAATGCATTAAGCATGATGGCCAGCATGCAATGTGGCCAGCATGCAATGTATCCTCCTTCCACGATTATCTGGGGGCCTAATTTCTACTCTTCATTACCAGCAGTTAACTTTAATTCTGAAATGTGTATGCTACATTTTACCTAGGACCTTTTTTTTTTTTTTTTAAAGAAAAATCGGATGTAGATACTGATATACTTCACAGAAGGAAAGTCTGAGAAATACCCCTCTCCCGATGGCTTGCCGTTTCATGGGTTATAATAATTATTCTTTAAGGAGTGAATGGTTTGCTTATAATCTTGCAGGGAGAAAGTACAATGGCTCCAATGCTGGGAACCCCAGGGCCAGGACAGAGGCCAGGAAGTGGGTCGTATATCCCTGACGGAGGGCCAGAGTGCTTACAGAAATATTTGTGGACTCACAGCAGACACTGTTTTTCTGCCTAAGTAATTACTAGAATCCCTACCTCATTTCCTCTTGAACTGTTCTCTGCTCACTCTTGTTTCCCAATTTAGCGTCTATAAAATTGGGATTCGTGAGAGCATTTCTTGGAAGGGGGGAGGTCTCCATATTAGACTCGGGTTCGGAGACGTGGTTTGGTTTTGGTTGGAGGCATGTCTGGTTGGAGGAAACCGAGGGAAGGTTGTTGGCAGGATGCGCGGGGTGAGCTGGAGCGGCTCGGAGTGGCCTGGGCTGTGCCGAGGCTGCGCACTTCCGCCCGGCTCTGCGCCCCCGAGGATGCCGGCGCGCCCGACCCGGGCAGCACGTTCATTGACTTGGAGCCTCCTTTTGCTTTTTCACATTTTGAGCAGATAAAACAGAGGAAACTGCCTGTTGAATGTTGGAGCTGACTTGGAAACGAAAGCCTCATTTTGTTCACAAGGAAAGGATTGTTTTTCGCTTGGGTCATTGCTGCAGAGACTTTTTTTTTTCCCCCTCTCTGTAATGTTTGATACTTGAGGGAAAACAGCTGGGCTGAGCATTCTTGAATCACTGCAGAACTGAAATGGGATGCTGGGGAATATGGACTGGACTGTATGGCTAAAAAGGTCAGCTTTTTCCCTTGTCCCTCGTGGAGGAATGCAGGCTCTTTCCCCAGGCTCTCCTTGGGAACTCTTGGAAGGAGCTGGGAGAGGCGGAAGGAGGGATGGGAGACAGTCCCCACAAATGGGACCGAGGATGGCTTTTTGCATCTCTTCCGTTTTCCTGCCCTGCTGTTTTTGATTTTTGGGGAGGACTGGAACAAGTCAACAGAATCTGGGTTTGGAGAAGTAGTCGATGACCACGTTAAACAGCAAGCCCTGATGGGCCAGGCAGAGGAGAGGCTGGTCCAAAGCACAGCACTGTAACTGGAATCACAGGGCTGCCTAGGGGAGCGTCCTTGCAGAGCTCTCTCAAAGAGGACGGGGAGTTCATTGAGACAAATGCACCCCAGGCCGGGCCAGGCCATCAGTGTGTGTGGGGGTGCCTAGGACCTAATTCTCCACCAAATTAGACCTTAAAATGATGGTACGTGTCTCTCTATGAACCTGTTGGGCGGCTTTGTTGGTGCCCCAAGTTCAGCTGCAGAGCTGCCAGAGTTCAAACTGGCCGTGGGGCAGAGCTCCGCCCAGCAATTATCTGATTAACTTTTCCTTTGTTTCTTTGCCAGTCAAGAGAACAGTCGGAGGATGAGACGGAGGAGTCGGTGAAGTTTAAGAGGTTACACAAGCTGGTAAACTCCACTCGCAGAGTGAGAAAGAAACTCATCAGGGTGGAAGAAATGAAAAAGCCCAGCACAGAAGGTAACAAAGCAAACTCCGCCCTACTTATTCCAAAGCAAGTCATCTGGGGTCCATCTCTCAGTAGAAAATACAAAAGTGGAAAAATGGGTTCTGGCTGAGGCTGGCAGAGGGGGAATTTGGGGTTGCAGAGGGGGAATTTGGGGTTGCATGTGAGCAAGGCAGCACTGAGTACCTTCTGGAATGTAGGATCCTGGCTTTCCGGCGGCTTAGTTATTTAAATATTACAAAGATGGGGAGTGGCTAGTGTATGGCAATGAATTCTTCTCAAGATGTGGTCCAGCTTTCATTTGGACCTCATACCATTTTATATAAACTTTTATTTTAGAACACCTTCTGAGTTTGAGCCTTGGCTCCTAAAGGACTGTGGTTCTCACCCAGTGAATTTAGTCCAAATTTAATATATCCCCACCTCAAACAAACATCTAACAAACAAGGCACTTCATGTCCTTTCAGATCTCTGAGGGATGATTTCTTCTTCCTGTTAACGATCTCAAGTCTCAGTTCCAAAGAGGCTTTAAGGACCTCCCATTCTAAGTGCTCTAAGAGCCAGGTTCCTGGCCAAGCCACTCATCAGACGAAGCCATAATGTCAAAAGGGACATGAACTTGGATTTATTGTATTGAATAGTTAACCTTTAAAGTGTAATTATGACAGTTTAAATCTCAACCATGTCTGTCTTTCTTATTGTTGGTAAAGTGCATTTGCAGCAGCTTGTAAAAGTCTCCCCAAAAGTTACAAGAGTCAGATTTCCGGTTTGGGAAACAATTAGTGATTGAAAGAAATGCTAGAAAGAATTTTTTATTCTTTTTAAAAGCACGTGACTTGTTAAAATGTCACACTGACATTGTGGGGAAGTTCAAAATTTTAACATGTAGATTTAAAGAACGCTATTGTAGAGGCTCTTCTGTTGTACCTCGCACCTTGGAGGGAACTGAATTCCCCTTTATTTACATAGATGAGGATTTCTGTTGCTGTTTTTGGCGTTTTGAAATTTTTTGTTTGATGTAATTATTTATTGGTTTTAATCCTCTGGAGGAATATTGAAGGCCAGGGGGTTACTATGGGAAAGTGGAGATTGAAGGGAAAGAGGAAAGAGACAAGGGAAGCAGGGAAAGAGGCAGGCTCTGCTTTATAGCCAGTTTCTTAAACTTAGAGTTCTGTTTAATTCCAGGGTTGCATCTGGGTGTCTTTTGCATGGTAATTCCAGGTGTGGTGCTGTTTACATTTGGCTGTTTTAATACCTGCCTGTCTGTCATGGTTCCACAGAACAGAACACACCGTCTGACTTCCTCTCCCGTGGCAGGTCTACTGAAATCACACACAGTGTCGTTTGGTAATTTTAAGTAGGAACATATGGAATTGCCATCATTCAACCTTGGGAGCATCTCATTTTAAAACAAACCTCATGCATAGTTGCCAAAATTAAATCTCGTCTATCATTCATAAATTGGTGGGTCTTGTCCACAAGTGAGATAAACGGGTGGAGTACGTGGTCCCGTGCCTACCACCCCGGAGCCCCTTTGCACGTGATAGTTGTGTGTGTTGGGGCTTAGAAAAGCACAGAAATATTCTCACTTGTGTGTTTATGTCAGAATCAATCGATTCAGCTATCTCTGAGAGGCGTAGTTGAGAAAAAGGGAAAGTGTACCAAAAGAGGTCGCTATAGGGTAAAAGGTAATAACTCTATGGACTTTTAGCATAGAGTTTTGATTCATCTGGGCATGAATTAGATGTCATAGATGGAAGATGGATTTGGTGAGTTTAATCCCAAGTGGCAGTTCTGGGGTCCAGCATCTGGGGTGCCATTGACCAGGCTTGCCGCTGTCACCAGGAGAGGCCCCAGGCGTGTGTACAGCTCAGGACATCCGCTGCAGGCTGCCCCCAACACCACCATGCTAGATTGGAACTCTTCCATGCTCTGCATGGTAGAACACTTTCTCATTAGCAAGAGAGCTTGTGCTGGTACAGAGAGGCCACCTGGGCACCTTCTTTGCAAAGCTGGAGAGATTCATAGTCCCCACAATCCCTCCTTCCACCCCTGGACCTTCAAAGAGTTGATCCTTTTGATTTCTGCATGCCTGTGCCAATACTAAGTTGTCTGAATAATAACAAGCATTTCCTGAGAGCCTTCCGTGTGCCAGCCGCTTTCCTAAACACTTCACAGATTTTATTGTAATATGTCATCTTACAGCTCCTTGTAATATGTCATCTTCAGAATACTCACCAGAGGCAGACACTGATGCTGCCCTCATTTGTGAAATGAGGAAACTCAGATGGATACAGCGAGGGGAAGTAATGTACTCATGGTCACCGAGCCAGCTGGACAGAGCCCTGGAATTAAGTCTGAGCAGCCTGACTCCTGTAGATCGTGGGTGCACTCTCTGCTCCCACCCTATCTCTCACTCTCCAGCTCTGGAGTCTTGGAAAAGCCCAGAGAGTTACAATTCATCACTCAGGCTTACTCTTGTAACTAGAGTAGCGAGTCCTTATCTGGTGCGTGGGTGACCCCAGACAATATGACATTGCAGGCCAGGGTAGTGCCCTTTATCCAGTCATTTCTGTGTCTTTTCCCTTCCTTCATTACTCCAGTTCACCTGTAACCTGCTAATGAATCACTAGCTTTTGTACAGTGTTGTTGAGCATACAAAGTACCTTTACCTATCTCTTTTCATTTAATTTTATCCTCTCAATATCCTTATAATAGATATTACTACAATAGGTAGGCCTTGGGAATTACCTGGTGGTCCAGTGATTAGGACTTGGCACTTTTTCACTGCTATGGTCCAGGTTGAATCCCTGGTCGGGGAACTAAGATCCTACCAGCTTCATGGCATGGCCATTAAAATAAAATAAATACAGTTAGGCATTATTACAGGTGAGGAAACAGACTCAGAGAGATGAAGTAGTTGTCCACAGTGGTGGAGACGGTGAGTGGCATGACCAGAGCTAGAATCTGTGTTTTTGGCTTTAAGTCATCTCATACCTACCTCCTATCAAAATGACCTACTCTCATCTCAGCTGAGCAAAAAGCAACTCATACACCAGATGATGATGAAGTTGAGCACATCTTGATTGCTGTTCTTCCAGTATGATAGTTGTACTTTCAAGTCAGAGGTGAATGGGAGAAGTAACACCCTAAACCCCAAGGACTCCAGTGTGGACTGGGATTTCAGGCCTTGGGTCTGGCAAGGATGGAAGAACCCCGACCACATGGGACTGCCCATAGCACAGGCTAAGGTGTCCTCTTTGGAATTGTTTGCCCTGTTTCCCGGCAAACTCTTTACCAGATGCTGACGTGCCAGAACCAGGAAGTGGAGCTACTTATGTCATGGGCATGTGTGAACCAGCTGGTTCCAAATTCATATGTGACACGGAAGTATTGGAATCTCTGATGACAACCCCAAATACAGAATCTAGAAAATTTCCAGAACAGTTCTGACTGATAGGTCCTTAACGTCCCCAAATCTCCTTAAGACCTTAAGGACCTTTGCACACCTCCATGGACACTTGGGCTAAATGTGAAGTCATGATCCGTTATTGGACTGTTTTTAGGGAGAAGTCTGCTGTTGGGCTGCCCCTGTCCCCAGGCTGTGCCTTTCAACCCCATCACTTCACCCCTGGAAATGGAGGGTAGATTGTATCTGGTAGAGGCTGCTGTATTTTACTTCCAGCAACATATGGCCGCTTGGTCTCTAGTCCATATTCGTCAGGTGTCCTGAAGAGGGAACAGGAAGCATTCTAGTCTGATCAGTGTCCATCAGAACCATAGCCCTGGGTTTTAAACTTCCTTGAAAGATCCAAGAATAATTCTCGAGTGAATATATTTGTGCTGCAGATTGTGGAGAACTTTGAACTGGATATGTTTTTAGTCTCTCTCTCCCCACCACTATCTCCTTGACCTCAAAGTCAGTCTTGGGCTGTATTTAATAGCAGCAGTGCTTTTTTTCTCTGTATATTTGTAACTGTAAGAAATTTCTGGAACTTTAAAAGCCTATTACCAGTCACTCATCTTACCCCACTCTGGAGAGAGCTGTCCTTTTCCTTTATCACTGACATTTAGCCACACACTGGCACCCTCGTCCCAGCTGGTATATTTAGTGCCATCCTTCTGTTCCAAGGAACTTGGTATTTTTTCCTCTTCACAGTTGAGCTGGCAGGAAGCCGCAGTGCTCAAAAGTTTCCTTATATCGATAATTAAAGGGACAAGAGCCAGTTAGGATCACTACACCCAGAGTTTGACCTACTTCTTTTCTCACATCTGTTCACATAACACATGCAGAAAAGAACTCGGTTTTCCTGCCAGCAAGTCCAGACCTTTCCACTGGGCTCTGAAAGGCTTGGCTGGATACCTGGCTCCAGTGAAGGCTTCAAGAGCTGAATCCTTGAGACGAAATGGAACACTCCATGAGGCTGCCTGCGTGTCCAGGCCCTTAAACGCCCTTGCTGCTTTGTAGCAGGGCCTGCGTCGATGGGAATGCCTGGCTTGGATCGTCCAGTTCCCCAGCTTTTAGTGTTCAGCCTATCAAGCAGGGACCATTTGTCAGTTGTGTTTGCAGGCTGTGACCCTTTATGGTGCTTCTTCACCCTAACTTCTCCCTTGGTGATTTAATTACTTAAATGGCACGTGTACCAATAAAAAAAACCACTGTCAGCCACATGGCATTCATCACACTCTGACTGTAAAAAGCCAACCAGATCAACAGGAGCACCTTTCAGAAGGAAGAATGACTCTGATTCTTAGCTTCCGAGTACCGTACTGACAAACTGGGGAGGATAATGATCGTTAAATCCTAAAGAATATTGTGTTATGGATGGGTTTAGAGTTTCCAAGTGGCATTTTTAATAGGTCTGTAAAGGTGTTTGGTCTACAAAGACACTGAGAGGAGGAGGAGGGGGAGAAAACACATCTGAAACCTTTTAACATTAACCTTGCATGAAACCATTTATTTGCTCAGTTTATTTTCTTTTTTATATGCATTTATGTAAGTGGGAACCAGGTTTATGGGAGGTAAGTGATTGTGGAAGCAGGTTGTGCTGGCTGGATGGACTAGCTGCTTTTTTGTGGGGGCTGGGGGATCTAAAGACAAGTCTGTGAAAGAATGCAAGGGTGTGTTGACAGGAGCCCCTGACTGTGTGTGTATGTGTGTGTTTCCCTCCAGGCGGGGAGGAACAGGTGTTTGAGAATTCCCCGGTCCCAGATGAAAGGTCCGCCCTGTACTCCGGCGTGCACAAGAAGCCCTTTTTCTTTGATGCTTCTCCTGAGAAACCCCCAGAAGATGACTCAGACTCTCTCACCACTGCTCCATCGTCCAGTAGCCTGGACACCTGGGGTGCCGGCCGCAAATTGGTCAAAACCTTCAGCAAAGGAGAGAGCCGGGGCCTGATCAAGCCCCCCAAGAAGATGGGGACGTTCTTCTCGTACCCGGAAGACGACAAGGCCCAGAAGGTGTCCCGCTCCCTCACCGAGGGGGAGATGAAGAAGGGGCTTGGGTCCCTGAGCCACGGGGTAAGTACCGATGGTCTCTGCTTCTATGACAGCCACCGTCGGCGACACCACCTCCTGGCATCTCTGGAAGAGGTGCAGAGTGTCCGGAAGCAGATCCGCTTGAAGAAGACGGACGCTAATCACTCGTGTTCCAGAGCTTTCCTCTGCCAGCGCCCCTCCAGGAAGGGCGTCCACAGTGCCACCTGTGACCTGCAGCTGCTCCGGCAGAAACCCAAAGGGGGCGGGGGCTGCGGCGGCCCTGGCAGGAGGGCACGCGGGCGCCCCACGGTCAGCGAGTTCAATGTCACCTACGTGGTGGAGCGCAGCCTGTACAGCCACCTGAACCTGACCCAGCTAGTGCGTCCTGCCTCGGACAGGACCCTGAGCAAGGCCGAGAAGCAGGACCTGAGGCGGTGCTTGCTGGAGGAGGAGGAGGAGGCCAAGAGGAAGTGGGCCGCCACGGTGGACCGCTGTACTAAGAGGGTTCTCTTGAGAATCCACCAGAAGTCCGTGAGTCACCCAGACGGTCCCAGGATGGCCTTGTCATTTCTGTGACGTTCAGTCAAGCATTATGGCCTCTCTTGCCAGGAGCCTGGCTCCCTCCCTCTCTTCTGGTCCCTCGCTCCATCACCTCCATTCCTAACCCTACTTCTCTTAAAGGAATGGCTCCTCCCTTCTTTCTCATCTGCCCTCTTGCCAGCTGAAGCTGTTGGATTTTTAATGCAAGTCGCTCAGTCGTGTTTGACTCTTTGCGACCCCATGGACTGACCATACAGTCCGTGGGATCCTTCAGGCCAGAATCCCGGAGTGGGTGGCCGTTCTCTTCTCCAGGGGAATCTTCCTAACCCAGGGATCAAACTCTAGTCTCCCGCATTGCAGGCTGAGCCACCAGGGAAGCCTTAAAACCTAAACATTGAAACTGATTCAGAGAAGGGCTCTCAGAGTACAGGGTGGGGTTTGGCCTTCTAGAAGTGGCTGCCTTGAGTCCCAGCCATCCTGTCACTTGACCGCAAGAAGCTGATTCAAAACAGAAGGACGTTTTGCCCTACAAGGAGGTGTCTCTTCTCCAGTTAATGAGAACAATAAGAACTAGCTCACAGCAGATTGGCATCACCGTGCTCACCAATTTGAAAAACATTGTGAAATACATTTATGTCTGGGGGACAAAGGGAAAGTTCTCCAATCTAAAAGGAAAGAAAAATTAGGGCTCTTTTGTTTTACTTAAGTATATTTGATGTGATTATCTTTCTAAACAAAAGGGCCTTCCACTGCCCCATATATTCTTCTGTACCTAGCAAGGAATAAGGTACTGACTTTCAAATAAGAAAATGGTCTTCAATTTCATTACTGAATTGAGACTTGGTGAAATTTATTTTTAGGGTAAGACTTAGATTGAACTGGAGAATATAAGTATTTCCCCCTGGAAATTACCACTCAACTTTTAGTTTGCACAAGAGCCTATATAAAACGACACAGGATGAGGCTGAACTGTGGGCTTGTGGCCCCTGGCGCCCTGCTTAATCCACGTGGGGCTGCTTGCTGGCCTATCCCCTTTCGAAGGTCTGAAGGAATAGACTGTGTTGCTGCCCCCATGGTGGCTTCTCCCAGAGTTCTTCACATTTGTAAGATGTACTTCCCAGGGTGGTTACTGTAATCTAAATTCATTCAATCAAGTTCTGCTTTTGTGGTCAGCGCCATCCTTGTAGAATGCTTACATCCGTACCAGCCCTTAGGTCTTCCAAATATCCCCACATGTTGACTTTCTCATTAGGTCTCACTTTCCATTTTTTTTTCACCTTCTTGTAAATCTTGCAACACATTTAATGTTATCAGTAATAGCTTTTGCTCTGGTTCTTTGTCTTGGCAGCAGTTGTGGTTGGTTTTGTTTTTGTTGTAAAGTAATAGTTCTTTGTTACTATTTCTTGTTATCACCCCTTCAGTTCTGACCCACAGATCTTTTGGAAAATACTTGTGGCCGCCTAGTCTTGGTATAATTTGTTGTGTGTTTTTGTTTGTTTTTACCTTCAGGGGTGTTCTACCTAGTTTACTTGCCTCCGTACCTTGACAGATCAGATCCACTTCTCTGTGAATGGTTGGCTCACCCCTGTGAGTTTAAATCAGATAAAATGGAGGAGTTTTGCAACTGACTTGAGTTGCTCGCTCATATATATCCCTTATATTATTTATATTGCGAATGATACAACGTCCTCAGAACCTTCTCTTTAGAAGTTGTATTTCTAAGATTTGTGCCATTGGCGGGCCCGTGATTAATTCTTCATTGACGTTGAGTAGGGACACTTGGACAAGCTTGTTTTTGTGTACTGACTCCGCCACTTGTAAAAGTGGCACTCTGTAACCTCTGTGCCCAGCATCAACCTGATACTGGGTATTTTTTTGAAATACTGTGAGCTTGAGGCAGTACTGGACAGTTCTGATACTTGCTGAAATACGTGTTCAGTGCTAAATTAGAAATTTGAACATACTGTTTCTTGTCGTTGTACAATCAAGAAAACACAATTTAATTATTCAGAGAACATAGGGGAGTATTCGTGTTTTTGTTTTTCTGTTGTCTTTGGCCATGCTGTGTGGCATATCGAGTCTTAGTTCCCCGACCTGGGATCAAACCCATGCCCCCTGTGGTAGAAGCGCAGGCTTTCACCCCTGTTGTTAAATATTTTAACAACAGAAGAGGGGTTTTCGTTTTTGTTTTTAAGAGGTTAAGATAAGTTCTTTGCTTGGTTCACTTAAGCCTTTTCCATTCTTCTTGTCATATCTCTCTTTCATTTTATTCAAAAGTATACTTTCCTTTACTCTTCAACCTTAATCTTTTTGTCTTTCAAAATATGCCATATTTGCTTGATGAAACCTCAGGGAAATGACAATGCTTTGTACTCACTGGAAACGGTCATTTGTCTTGCTTTTTATTTGGTCATTCAATTTTGTTTGGGGGAACAGACATGCATGACATTTTGCAATTTTGTCCATTTAAAAAAAAAAATCCAACCTCCCCCCAAAACATGTTTTCAACTGCATGACCATTCCATTGACTGGCTCTCCTCATCCACAAGCATCTATCTAAAATTTTCTTGTAATTTCTGTACAGGAGATGTTTGAACTTGAAAAGCTTCATGTAAGCTTTATTTATGTAGACCACTGAAGTCAAAGATTGGTTTACTTTCTGTTACTCTTCTGTTTTCTGTGTTGAAAGAGTACTGCTTCAAGAACTACTTGATCTAATAGAAAAGGTTACAGATTAGTTCAAGCAGTGCTGTTAAATTTGGTTCATCCTTCATACAGAAGAATCAGTTCCAAATATCTTAGCCTATCACTGGGAGAAGTTTTAGTTGGCAGTTAAGAAAACCAGTCCACTCCTTCCTCTGTACTTCTTATTTTAGGGAAAAATGCATGCAGCAGGCTTATAAAGACAGAAATAAGCTTCTAATTTATTGCAGTTATAGTTTCCACATAAATTCTTTGTCAGTTACTTCACGTGCATCAGAAATAACATGCCGGGCTCCAGTGGTGCAGTCAGCATTGGAATTCAAAGCAGGGGGGCACGAGGGACATAAAATGATGAGGCATCTGGACGCCATACTGCGTCTGTGGAGCCCCGAGTCACAGGAAAGCGACTGGGATAAAATGACTGCCTTTGCAGAAATGAGAAAATGTATTTGGCACTATACGCTGGAAAGGGAAAGTTAAAGTTAAAAGTCAGCCTTGAGAGATGGTCATGACATTGCTTGCAGATGAGGGGGTTTGGTGATGATTTTGTTTACAGAGGTATTGTGTCTTTTTATAGAATAGATATAGGTCTGAGTAAGTTGTAAGGGAAATCACATTGTCCATTGATATTCATATAAAATGAAAGTAATGTCTATTGGCAGTCGTGTCTATAGTAGACTATTTAAAACGGCAGCCATAGCTTTGATGAAGGAGAACAGTTATGTGCCATCCTGGATGTTGGTTATCCTGAAATGCCTCCTGTAGCACTTTC
The DNA here is from genome assembly GCF_000754665.1 of Bison bison bison. Taxonomy (NCBI): domain Eukaryota; kingdom Metazoa; phylum Chordata; class Mammalia; order Artiodactyla; family Bovidae; genus Bison; species Bison bison. The sequence goes on along the minus strand of NW_011495043.1, from coordinate 1,286,498 downwards.
TTCTCCCGGCCTTTCTTTCTGTCATACCAGCTCTCGCTCACTTATGGGTCCATTCTTAGGATTGCTGTAGTTTTACAGTTGAAGATCCCAGAATATAAGGCTCAGAACTAAGCTCTAGTTCTTTACTCACGTATTTAGAATGTCAACTAAATCTCTACCTCAGTACAACAGTTGCCAGGACAAGCTACCGTATTCTCAGTGTGGTGTTGATGGTCGATGGTTCAGTCATTCAGCCGTGTCCAATTCTTTGAGATCCTATGTACTGTAGCCCACCAGGGTCTTCTGTCCATGGGATTCTCTAGACAAGAATATTGGAGGGAGTTGCCATTCAGCCGTGTCCAATTCTTTGAGATCCTATGTACTGTAGCCCACTAGGCTCTTCTGTCCATGGGATTCTCTAGACAAGAATACTGGAGGGAGTTGCCATTTCCTTCTCCAGGGGCTCTTCCCAAACCAGGGATTAAACCCATGTCTCCTGTATTGCAGGCAGATTCTTTACTGCTGAGCCACTAGGGAGTGTCTCCTTTGTGCCAGACAGTATGCTAAAAGTCTCAAATATAGGATATAGAGAGTATTTTACTTATGAAGAAACCAGAGCTCAGAGAGTTTAAGTACTTTACCTGTGGTCACGCAGAAAGTTAAGTGGTAGAACTGGGATTTGGATCCATATCATTGTGATTCCAAAACTCTAGGCATTTTCCTTCCTGGATGTTCCCACTTGCTCAGTTCAGTTAATATATACCTGAAAGTGAAAGTTGTTCAGTCGTGTCCAGCTCTTTGCAACCCCATGGACTACACAGTCCATGGAATACTCCAGGCCAGAATACTGGAGTGGGTAGTCTGTCCTTTCTCCAGCGAATCTTCCCGACCCAGGAATTGAACCGGGGTCTCCTACCTTGCAGGCGGATTCTTTACCAACTGAGCTGCCAGGGAAGCTGCAGAATATATACCTGAGGTGTATTTATTTTCAATAAGCAATGTTTATAGGATACATTGTGCTTTTCTGTTCATTTCTTCCATTTAATAGCTGTTAATTGGAGTTCTCAGAGAAACAAGTAATACAAAACATTGGTACCCAAATCTGTTATTCAGATTTTATTACCAATTGCTTTAGAAGATAATAGATTGTAACAAAAATTAGTATGCTTTGAGTTTCTCCTTTTTCTTAGATTTGGGGGTTGCAGGGGGTGGGGGTAAGGATGGGGACGCTTGTGCTGGAAAAGCAACAGAGAGTTCAAAGTTCTGGGAATATAACAGCACTGAAGCATAAGCAGTTCCTTTCAGTTTGAAACCAACCAGAAGGAGATTAAAGTTTTCATTCTTTATAACACCAATGGTTTTCCTATTGAAATTAATAGGAAAGGCAGTCACGGAATCAGTCTTTTTCTTTCTGGGCAAATGTGGTGTCTTTACTTCGTACACTCTGAGGAAGGGGTCATAAGTGATTAAGTTGGGCAGTTAGATGGGAGAGTTATCAGCATTTTTGGCTAGGTCAGTAAAGCAACGAGTGAGTAATCCTCTGGGCCTGATTGGACTTTACTTGTAAACATAGCCTTTTCCTCCATCTGAGTGATTTAAAACTAAACAAAACAAGAGGCTGTTAGAAAGGCCTGCTTTCAGTGGACTTCAGAGCTGGGTTTCCAAGACTGCTTTGCACACACGGGTTTTCTAAGACATGTTCCCTTGTTATTAATCCTGTGGCCAATATTAAGGGGAATAGAGAAGGGAAATTCTGTGGCTAAGAGACAGGGCATCTTGAGCAATTAACATATATTTGGTATTTTTGCATTGTGTGTGTGTGTATATATATATATATATTTTTTTTTTTTTTTAAACCAGTTGGTTTTTGCATGTGAAGGGGACTCTGAACCTGTGGTGCAGGCATAGTTCCAGCGGCCCGTGGAAGGGCAAAATGAGTGACGACGTCTCCTTATAACATGAACCATGTGTTTTTTCCGTCATTTCTCCTTTCTTACTCATCCTGTAGCACGTTTGTGGTCCAGTGACATTCTGCAAACGGGACGTGTGTTGGGTCAGTGACTGTTCGGCGACTTAAACATAACTGGATTATTTCTGCCCCCCCTTCTTTCCACAGAGAACCTGCAGTTTTGGAGGATTTGACTTGACAAATCGTTCTCTGCACATTGGCAGTAATAATTCGGACCCAATGGTGAGTACACATCAGAAGGGAGGGAAAAGGTTTGGATTCAAGTGATGTGGTAGACACAGTTTCACATTTAGTGTTTTTGAGAATCGATACTAGGTAACCATCCTCCGGGGATCCTAAATCATGTTTGGAGAGAAGCCTAGTTTCACCATCTTAAAGACTCTTTTTGGTTTCATATGGAATGAAAGATGACCATCTCTCTCTTTGCAGGAACACCATTTCTTTAATGTCTTGGTTCCCAGGTTTCTTCAAGTCACAAGTCCAGAGGAGTTTGATTTCTGCAGTCTTAGTCATTGGTGCTCCCATGCTTTCTGTTCACAACAGTTGCACGTGTATGTGACTATTACACGTGGGTAGTGCCACAGGAGAGAGCCCTGTGATTTGGGTTCCAAGAGTGTGAGCCAGCATTTCTGAAAACCAGCCTTATCATAGGCCATGTGTGCAGCTCTGCACTAAGCTTAGGACCTCCTGATCTGGAGTGTCCTGAAATGAACCCAGTCCCCCTGGGGGCCAAAGCAAACCAGACTCCTCTGAGCCAAGCTTACTGCCTTTTCAGACTTGTCTCTGAATCACAGTCTGGGGTCAGGCCCCCACTGTGGTGTACAGGTTTTCCTTCAACTTTACCTTCTGAGATTTCCAAGGATGTCGGTGTATTTTCCATACAGTTTTGTTTTCCCCTTGTGCATTTTATCGTAAAGCTGTGAAATCAGGATTCTGTGCTTTATATCCGTTATGATCATGTGTCAGCTAAAGCACCCATCTATGATATTTTTGTAGTGTCTGAGAATTTCGTGGGAGAATAAAATTATTTTATTTAGATATCAAATTTTATTGATTCATAAACCAATAATTTTATCTGGTCAATCTTTTAAAAAATAAAAGTATAATTTCTTTTTTCTTTCTCCAAGGGAAAGTCTTTTTTTTTTCCCCCTAATATAAAATAGAATGAGAAGTGACTACAATTGAACTTGTTCAGGGAAAAATAAATTTATGCATGGTTAGGAGTTGACCACACGAAATGCTTCAGTGATATAAATCTGATCAGGTGATGGACTTCTAATGATTGAGTTTTGCCATTTTGTTCCTACCACTTTCTTGGGTGACTCAGTAGTATTATCTTTTTTTTCTTCCCCATGCTGAGATTAAGTGAACACTGGTTCATCTAAATCATTCTTTATTGATGAAACACAGTCCCCTTGGGTATTTAAACTGGTGGGAAAAAATGCAATAGGAGAAGAATATATCATACTAAGTTTAAATAAAACTAACTCATATTCCACTTTAAACAAATAAACATAAGCCAGTTAGTCAGTAGCTTTAATTTTTAATCATAAAGATAAATAACAGCACTGAGTTAACATAAGAAAAATGTGGAGATCCTGGGGCATGCCAACATTTTGCTGAGAGGTAGGACATTCATGGTTTGAATAATAAAACCTGTTTTGGGGCTTCATTTTCTGTGATTAAAGATACTTAATAAATTTTGTTTTGCAGGGTAAAGAAGGAGATTTTGTGTATAAAGAAGTAATCAAATCACCCACTGCCTCCCGAATCTCTCTTGGAAAAAAGGTGAAATCTGTGAAAGAGACAATGAGGAAGAGAATGTCTAAAAAATATAGCAGCTCTGTCTCTGAGCAGGTATGTGACAGTCAAGCAAATACCCTCTTGCTTCTCTCGCATAACAAAAAAAGCTGGGGGTGGTCTGTCTTGAGATTTTCAGTGGTGCTAAATACATTCATTGGCATTAACCAGGCTCCAGGACCATGCCTAGTTTGTGTAGACAAACAGTGGATTCAGCAAATATTTATTAAGCACGTAGGGTCATGCGAGCACCAGGCTTGGTGCTGGGAATATAAATCAGGTCCTGTGTTCTATGTACAGATGAGCAAAAGAGACATGTAAAGAAATGATTATTCTGTAGTAAAAATAAGCACTAAAATTTAGAAAACAAAGGAAGGATTTTATTTTCTAAAATATCCCTGCCTTCAAAATGGATGTCACCAGAATCAAACCTTAAAGAGACACTCAAATTTTCTTGTGAAGCAGACTTTTCAAATAAATGTAGTGTAAGTTGTTCTTAGGAGCACATAGCAAGTCAGAGAAATAAACTGAGAAAGTGTTTCCTAGCTGCAGGACTTACATAATAATCGTGTTTCTGCAGGGGGGTGTGTGTTCACTAAATAGCTTTATCTGCAAACATTAAGATATCACAGAATTGACAACGCCTCCTCCCCCAGTTCTATAATTTCATCACTAGGAACATGACCTTCTTTTTATGGGTGGAAGGAATAAAGACACTTGGAAAGCTGGGCCTGAGATAATTCTGACCATTAAAATTTCAAAACACTCTCCTCTGACACCTTTATAGTGTTCTTTCTGTAGTCTGCTGAAGTCCCCCTGTGTGAGCTGGTTGTCTAACTTGAAATAAGTAGGTAATGCCGCTTTAGCCACAAAATGAAACAGACATTTTTGCTCAGCTGCTGCCCTCTAGTGGACACGGTGAGCTAAATTCCGTGTCTGAATCACTCAGCACCGGCTAGCCCAGCCTCCTGCCCTGTGCTTCAAACAAAGCCTGTGCATCTTCTGTTTATTATAGTGGTTCTCATGGGGTATTGGGGGTGGGGGTGGTGATTTTGCTCCCCCCACCATCCCCAGGGCATCAGCTGGGGACATTTTTGATACTTGCAATGGGTTAGGGTGGAGTGGTGTTGAGGATGCATCTTACAAGGCACAGGGCAGGCCTCTGCAACAAAGAATGAACCATGCAAAATACCGAGAGTGCCCAGGTTGAGACATGAGACACTGGGGCTTGTTATACCTACAGGGGATGTCTGGCTTCCTCCGCACTCCCTGAATGTTACCCTTATTCTTTTCCTTTCTTGTCCCTATGGATGTGGGAGTGATGTAAAGTCTATATTTCTACCCAGCAATGAGACAGACTGCACATGCGTCTGTGAGACAGACTACATGCCAATGAAAGCGTGAATTTAAAGCACTTACTATTTAGTTGATTTTTCCCCCCAGATTGAAATATCTACTAAAAGCTCTTGTAAACATATTCCTAGGGTTTTTTTTTTTTGCTTTGTGGATCATTAGCATATAGCGTTCATGTCATTTTGAGCATTTCTCTGTAATTTTACTACTATATAGATGCCTTGTATTTTTATTTTCCTGTTTATTTGGAACAGTCATTTCACAAAAGCAAAAAAAGAAGGAATCATTATAGTGCTTTTTAGAGAAAGGAAATTAACATTGTAAGGCTTAAAAAAAAATCTTTTTACTAAATATATCAACTCTTCTGGTAAGGATTTTTGTCTGCTCTGTTCCTGCTATATGCCCAGCATCTGAAATAGTACCCATGGTATTCAATAAATGTGATGAATGAATTAATAATTTTTAAGAGCCTTATGAACATACACTATCAGAGATGTATATTTCATATTGCTGTTTTTCAAAATGTGAGGTTTTTTTTCCAGAAGAATTTTTAGAAGATTTTAATTGGATAGGTGGTTTATTTTATGATTCAGAAGAGAGGAATGAAAACCAACCTCCTCAGGAATTCATCCTTTGCAGCTTCAGTAACTTCCTAATAATGCGCCTCTCTCTATTGTTGTTGCTGAGGTTGTTTGCTCTCTTTTCTTAAATGGAAAACAGAAGTGTGTTTTGGATCAGAAGCTGCCCATTTGATTGTCCTCAAAAGTTTGCAGGACCCCGCAGAATCTCTCAGAGCCCTTCTGATGATTCGGCACTATGCAAATAACAGGTTTCGTTCAGCTGGTTTTGTGCTCACGTGGCTGTGTAGTATGACAGAGACTGTTCTGTTTGGGCAAGTAAACCATTCTGACTGCAGACTTTTAAAAACGTGGTAGTGTCTGTCTATATAGCACTTCAAATCAAATGAGCATGTGACACATGCAAATGAGGGCCTGCCAAATTAATGGATACCGAGCCACCCCAAAAGCGAGAAGTTTTGCTGAGTCACTGCTGTCACCATTCGGATCTAAAAGAGGCTTGACAGTTTTTACTAACAACAAACTAGAAGAAGTCAATGAAGCTAAACTCGTAGGGTGACTTACGGAAACTGTATTTTAGACAGAAAAATGGTATGTTTGAGGTACAGTTGACCTTTGAACAACACAGGTTTGAACTGCACAGGTCATCTCATGGGTGGATTTTTTTCAGTAGTAAACTCTACAGCACTGTACAACCTGCTGCTGCTGCCTCTGCTGCTAAGACGCTTCAGTTGTGTCCGACTCTGGTTGTCTGAATCCACAAATGTGGAACTACAGATAAAGAGAGCCGACTGCAAGTCGGGTCAGCACCCCTAACCCCTGTGTTGTTCGAGGGTCAACTGTGTATCTGGGTCCTAAGTGGGTATTTTATTAGCCAATTTCAATAATTTGTGTAAATAGAAATATAAAAATCTGATCTCTATTTTTAAAAACAAAAACAAGGAATACACTTTTTTTTAATGTAGAAATTTCCCTTCAAATAGATAAAATATTTTCTGATAGTACTTCCGGATACTACATCACTAGTGGATTGTATTTGATCTACATTTGAGGTCCAGCTTTGTGGCCCAGATGGTAAAAAATATGCCTGCAATGTGGGAGACCCAGGTTCAATCCCTGGGTCAAGAAGATCCCCTAGAGAAGGGAATGGCTACCCACTCCAGTATTCTTGCCTGGAGAATTCCATGGACAGAGGAGCCTGGTGGGCTGCAGTACATGGGGTTGCAAAGAGTTGGACATGACTGCGCTGCTAACACTTTATTACTGAACTAGGGAGTATGCAAAGAGCCTCTAAGCCTTTAACGAAATGTTTTGTCTCCAAGGTAGAGAGGTTTTTTTTTTTCAAGAACGTCTATTAGAGCATGAAAAACACTTTTTGAGTGCTTAATTAATAGTTATTTGAGCTACAACTTGAAGATGAAGCAGGATATAGATTAAAAAGAAGGTGTATTTTGGGTAAAAGCATCAGACATGAGTATAAAGATGAATTTGATTGATTTGGTTGCTAAACAACTGTGTATCACAAAAAGATACACATCCCCTCTGACGAATGTAATTTTGTCGAAACTCATTTCAGGATTCAGGCCTTGATGGGATGCCGGGCTCCCCTCCGTCCTCTCAGCCTGACAGTGAACACATGGACAAGCCCAAGCTCAAAGCCGGAGGTTCTGTGGAAAGTCTGCGGAGTTCTCTGAGCGGTCAAAGCTCGATGAGTGAGTCCAGTTTGCAATCATAGATGATTTCCTTGGCGTCTAAGTCAGACTTTTGCTGAGTGTCAGGTTCAGGCAATTTAAAGATAAATAAGACCGAGTTCTTACCCTTAGGGTGCTGTTACAGAGACAGACCTGAAAAATACCTGGCCCTAGAGTCCTGTTTGTTTAGTAGCCGATGTCTAGCAGTAGCATAAACAAGAGGGTAATGATTTTGGTCGGAGGGGAGAGAGAGGAAAGCACGTTAGCGGAAGATGTGGAAACTGAAGGGAGGAAGTCAAGGGGAAACACTGATGACAGTGACCAGCAGAATCAAGGGAGCTGACCAGGGTTCTGCAGCGCACACGTTGCTTTCCTGACCTCTGGGCGCATCCTCCACCTGTAGCAACCAGCGATCTTCTGACCACTTTTTTGTCTTAGAGATTTTGGTAGAAATCTCTCATCAGTGCATTGCCCTCTGCCATGTTCTTTGTCGTGGTGAATCCGATTCCTTTATTAGCATGTTAGTGGGGGGTTAGTAAAAGAGAAGACCAGTGCTTCTCTCCAATTGGCAATCTTTAATCAAAAAAATGTTTTAGTGCAGAATTCAACACAATAACGTGACATTATTTTCCCCTGGTGCATTTGGTGTAGTGGGACGTCCCGATAATTCTCTTCTGGTTTTACAAAGAAAGCTAATGTCTTCTTAACTTTTATGAATATAAAATGTTGATGAAAACTTTATTAGTAATCTTAGTTTTAGTCAACTAAGAACCGGGGGTTGGGGGGGAGATGAAAGGAGAATGACAAATGTCCCTGAAACACACACTGTTGAACCACTCCTAACCCAATGGTGGTGTTGGCTGAGCACTGTGGGGGAAGAGACCCAAGTTTAAACCCACTACTTAAAAAGCATTTGGCTTTGGGCAAGTTACTTGACCTCTTTGAGCTTCCTCATCTGTAAAATGGGGTAAAGACAGTATGCCTGACAAATGGGAGGTTATAAAGGTTAAGGCTGTTGTCCTCTATCAGAGAGTTTCCATGTCACTTGGCTTCCCTGGTCATAAAGATAACTGCTGGAGTCCCCTGTCCAATTAGGGGCTTGATTAGGGAGAACACTCAGAAAACTCAGATCGTCCCCTGGCCTCTGCTCAGGTCAGGCTCATGACTGCCTTCCTCTGGCCCTTACCTTCCTAGTCTGTGATAGCGTCAGAGTCGCCAGCTTTGCTGTGCAGGGAATTTGCATTGACCCAAGTTCTGCATGTGTTCCCTACAGGTGGTCAGACAGTGAGCACCACCGATTCCTCGACCAGCAATAGGGAGAGTGTCAAGTCGGAAGATGGTGATGACGAGGAGCCCCCGTACCGGGGCCCGTTCTGTGGGCGCGCCAGGGTGCACACCGACTTCACGCCCAGCCCCTACGACACAGACTCCCTCAAGCTCAAGGTGTGTGTTTACTTGACCTCAGAGCAGTCACCCCAGGTGCCCTGTGGCTTTAGGACCCGTTCTCTTCTCCTTTGTGTTGAATGCTGACCTCTTGTGGTGCAGACTGGCCAACGCATCTGCTCCTTTGATACATTGGTCTCTTCTGCAGTGAAAAACCAGAGAACCAGCCTGCCTTTAGGGATAGAGGCGGGTCTTGTGTTAATTCTGTCTTATCACCACGCTGGCCCTGTCTTCTGACCCCAGCTTCCCTCTAGAATTCCCACTGCCCTTCACCTTCCAGTCTCAGTGCTTTTGCCAACTGAAAGGACATGACTGACTTCACTGATGTGATCAGTGACGTCCTTATGGAGCAGATGGGATTTCACAAAATGTATGAAGTGAGTATAGAGCAGGGGTTACCACTGACCTCTGATTGGCGGGAATTTTTTCTCCAAGAAGTAGGAGCTCTCTGGGTGAGGGCAAGGCCTTCAGAGAGCCAGGTGCCCACCCAGCCGTGAGCCCTGGTGGACACCTTGAGCCACCATCCTCTGGGGCAGGAAGGTGGAGGGGATGGGATCTTGGGCCTCAGTGGGATCCTGCACAATCAGGAGTTCTCTCTGTGGTCTCTGCCATACTCACAATCATATCAGGTGACTCGTGGAGCCCTGATTCTAGTCTTCATAGCGTCTTCACATCACATGATTGACACTTCTGATGGATTGATGGTTCATGCTTGGAAATGTACCTAATGGAAAGATCCTTCTTCCCTGGGCCACAGAAAGGAGACATCATTGATATAATCAGCAAACCCCCCATGGGCACCTGGATGGGCCTGCTGAACAACAAGGTGGGCACGTTCAAATTCATCTACGTGGATGTGCTCAACGAGGAAGAGGAGAAGCCCAAGCGCGCCACCAGGAGGAGGAGGAAAGGGAGACCCCCTCAGCCGAAGTCAGTGGAGGACCTCCTGGATCGGATCAACCTCAAAGTCAGTTCCGTCCTGTTCTGGCGGACCCCACGTTACCTTCTCCTAAACTAAGCAAGCAAGGGCACCTTCAGGGAAGGGTGGGGTGATCTGTGTCATCCAAGAAGAATGACCCATGGCTGTGATGAGTACTATTATCCTGTAGAATTAGTATTATCAGCACCGTAACACTATCCTTTACCTCCCTTGAGGGTGATAGAATAAACTCTGGGTTGAAATTTCTTCCTAGTCCAAAGAGCAACTTTCAAAGAGCTGTGAGCTTCAAGCCACTACCAGGAAAGGCAGTAAGCACAGGCTCCTGGCATCCTGACCGGCCTCTCAGAGGTCTTGAGGATTCTCCCTGCCCCCCCCACCACCACCACCTTTACCCCCAGCATCTAGTAAGGTGGGTCTACATGGTATGACCTGTTTCCTCCTTGCAAAGCTATCTTGCTCCTGGGGAAGTCACAGGTCTCTCTGAGCTGGGTTTCAGTGGCTCCAGATGAAAGAAGTGTCTCCTCCACCACACGCTGGGTGGCATTGCAGGCATCAGCTCACAGCAAGGGCACAATTAAAATGCAGGCCAGTGGAGTCCACCTCAGCTTTCAGTGTACACTTTCTTAACCCATGGTTAGTGAAGTGCTCTGCTTGCCCACTGAGCTGTAGAACTGGGGGGTACAGACTGTCAGAAAGATACTTATTAATTTTTGAATTAGCATCAAAGTGGCTGTGGAAAAAGAGTTTAGGGGTTTGAGACTGGTTGTTGATCCTGGACCATGTGGCTGAGCTGCTGACTCTCTTCTGTCTTATTTCCCTCCCAGGAGCACATGCCCACTTTCTTGTTCAATGGCTATGAAGATCTGGACACCTTTAAGCTCCTAGAGGAGGAGGACTTGGACGAGTTAAATATCAGGGACCCAGAGCACAGAGCTGTTCTCTTGACAGCAGTGGAGCTGTTACAGGAATATGACAGTAAGTCCCTCACAGCCCAGATGTGTTCAGTGAGATCCATCACATTCTCAGGTCACCAGGAGGCTCCCGTAAGCTGCTAATATGTGCTTATGTCCCCAGAGTCCCTCATTTGATCTTTCTCTTTCCAAAATGTGAACGTGTTGGTCACTGAGTCGTGTCCAGCTCTTTGTGACCCCACAGACTGTAGCCTGCCAGGCTCCTCTGTCTGTGGAATGTTCCAGGCAAGAATACTGGAGTGGGTTGCCATTTTCTTCTCCAGGGGATCTTCCTGACCCAGGGATCGAACCCAGGGTCTCCTGTATTGCAGGCTGATTCCTTATCTGATCCACCAGGGAAGCCCTACTCTTTCCAAAGCCAAGGTCAATTTTGTATTATGTCAAACAGCACAAAGACATAGATTCCCAATGCCAATGCAGGAGCAAAAGAAAATCTTACTACCCAGTACTTTTTCACTGAATATTGAATTGTATTTTTCTTTCTTTATTTGGACTTTTTTTTTTCTTTTTCTTAAGACACATAGTTCATGCCACCTTGGGGGCTGGTGGAATATACAGCCTTTAGGAGGTCATTAAAATACCCAGGTGCAAAAGTGACTGACAAACTTGGGGTATCCTGTCCTGCCAAGGGTTAATTACTTCTCAAAGCACATGAGGAGTTGGAGCTGTTTTCTGATTGAATGAGTTAGTTAATGAATAAATGAAATTCATCAGCTTGCATTAAAGAAGCAGGGAATCATCTCGAGCGAATATGTAGAGCAGAGAATTCCATATTGCAATTTCTCTGCCAAAATGATAGCTCATTTTTACAGTCCATGAACAGAATTCAGTGAGCTCACAGCTTTTATATAGTCTATTTGAATACACTGTATCCTTTGCTCCATTAACCCAGTCTTATCTTGCTCTTTATTCTTCTGTCTGACATCAAAAATATTCCTGAGATTATTCATCATGAAGGGGGAAGCATCCTTTCCAGTGATTGAATTCAAATGTATTTTCTTTCGTGTGCTCTGCTTCAGGGATATCAGTAGCTAATAGCATTTCCATTGCTAAAAGACACACCAAACCCATGGTTAATGGTGGAAAAAAAATTGTGCATTACTGAATGTACCAGACTCAAGAGACACAGAAGTGTCTCAGTGCAGTTAAATTCACTTCTGATTAATAGGTTGTCCCTCTAAATTAACTGATGACACACCGTCAGATAGGTGTCTGAGCCCTAGATAAACACACTGCCTTCGGGGATAGATTTGGAGGGAACTGTGTTCCGTAGTTAATATCAATTTATAACCGGGTCTCTTTAGGATTGGAGTTTCCCAGGAGACACCATGGGTGAGGGGTTGCCCCGTGACCAGGTTGTGTCAGAGCCTGGCCCAGTGCCTGGTGAGGCTGACCAGCTATATTGATATCAATTAATAGTTAATTATCTAGTCTCCTGGACCACATCTGCTCTATAAAATAGTTCATTTGCTCTTCCTCAGCCACTGAGAACAGCTGGTTGATAAACCCCATCCGTTATGTTTCCTCTAGCATTCAAACATAGAAGGAGCAAAGCTGAATTCTGAGTATATAAGGCAGGGTCTGTCTCAAGGGCTGGGGCTCCTTGTCTTTCCTGGGATCATGTCCTGAGATCTGCCCCAGGGATTTTTTATAGGTAAGGGGATATTTGCCTGTCATGATGCCCACCCAGTAGTGTAAGGAAGCCTCACTGCTTCTTCATAAATCTCATTTTGAATCTGTGCTGTGCCACCGTTGAGAACATCCTTTATATATAATGTGGAACTTCTTTTTAGCGGTTCTAAAATAAAGGCCCTGGAGGACTCAAGGGTGCCAGTGAGCACTGAGAGCCTGGATCCAGGATTACCCTAGGATGAGAAGAATCTGCACTCAGCAATTCTAAATTCATTGTGCCTTAGAAGTACGCTAAGTAACTGATAACTTAGGAACACATCAGTTTCTGTTAGAGTTGACAGATCCAGAGATCTGCTGAGATCTGAGATGTCTCACTCATCTTCCATCTCAGCTCCCACAGAAGCAAGACACACACCTGCCTTATTGCTTGGCAGTCAGGCGGGTCCAGCTTCTCTCACTGCATCTGTGCATGGGGAATGCCAGCCTTCCCACAGGGTTCCTCCATTCAGGAAAGACTCTCATTGTGCCAGAGCAATTCCTTCCACTGATCCCAAACCCATTCTCCTTGATCTGCCAAATGAAAGCTGTCTTTTAAGAAAATCATTTTCACAAGAATTGTAATCAGGAATTATGTCAAATAGGCGGGGAAGTAGAGAGAAAAAACAAATCCACATATCGACTTCGTAAATCCAACTAAAGTTAACATTTTGTTGTGCTTCAATCCTTACTTTTTAAAGACATAAATTTGCAAGCCCATTGGAAGGCCTGCTATCCAAGAATCCCATTCTTTTCCCAAGAGAACTACGCTCCAGAAAAATGGCACGTGTCCTCAGGGCATAAGTACCTTTTGATGTTTGGATGTCTCATCAATGTCTTAGCATACTTTTCCTTCCTCTGTGTGTGTGTGTGTGTGTGTGTGTGTGTGTGTGATGAGATGGAGGAAAGCTTTAGTCCAAATTCAAGTCATGTCCAAATGAGGTTTTAGCCCCAAGCCCAGTGCTTCATTCAACTTGACTGTGAGAATGTTCATGGATCTAGCTCACTTTTTTCTTCCTTTGTGCCTTGGCATTAATGTTAGTGAGCATGGGAGAGGAAAAGACCTTGATTTGCAGTCTATCTAAGAGATGCCCCTCCCCTTCACTCTCCCTAAGGAAGGACAACCTGCCTGGGAAACACTGGCTTTTAGTTTTAGGGAATATTGCTAAATTTGATAGTGGGATTCCTGCAAGTAGCCGCTGATTGTATCCTTCAGGAAGAAAGTGGCTCTATCTCCTTGAGAAAGAAGAAGGTGGCTCTATCTCCTTGACATGTTTTCAGGCACTGCAAAGGACCCCTTCACTCCCCATAATAACTTCAGGTTATTATGCCACTGTGTGGTAGGCTGGCATTCCCAAAGTTTCAGGCACAGTCCTCATTTTCCTGCAATGATGGGGACAACTTTTCTGTTTTATTCCCATCGGTCAGCACTTTGGAGTCTGTTTTGGCCGCTGCAATGCACGGACCTATCTCACCAGGGACAAACTGCATTGATTCCTCTTCCTGGGTTGTAACTGATAGCTCAAAGCCCTTATTTTACAAGTATCATTTTCCTAAATAACATGCTAGGCTAGAACAGAGGCTATTCCAAATCCGCAGACTCTTCCATACAATGAGGACACCACGCTAGAATGTTCCACTTTCAATGTGGAGGAGGGGAAAGGGTTTGCTCTTGTGCTACCAATTAGTTAATTTTACGTTAATCACTTTTAAAATAGCATTTCTTATTTTGGTGCTCTAATTCAAGGGCTTATCTGCCAAGATTTCTGTTATAAAATGCTTTCCTTGTGAGAAATACAAACAGGAAGTGGTCAGTGGACAGTAGGAACAGCTGGTGTGTATGTGGCAGCCCTCAGTCTTCCCACAACTTTTTTTTAATGATGAGAAGAGACATCAGATTTCTGGTTTTGTGTGTGTGTGTGAGAGAGAGAGAGAGAGATGGAGGAGGGGGAGTGAAGAGAAAAATAGAGCCATTCATCAACTACTTATTTTATGTAGAAAATGTTTTGTTTCCTGTTTTATCAACCAAGCATTTAGTCTGTCTTATGATTGAAAGACGATCTCCCTGTAACCTTGAACCTGCATAAGGTCAGCTGTTCCACTTACAGAATGTACAGAGCTGCACAGCTTGGGTGATGAAGGCCCATGCGACTTCCCATGTGATTTTCTATAGGCTGACTTGCAACAGAAAGCATCTGATGCTTCTCTCTAGAAGGATACCTTAGGATGAGGACGTTCAACCTTCTGTCACCCACCTTAAGGGTATTCTGTACTCAGTTTCCAAGTTGGAGGGTGTTTTCAGCTTTTCCTGTCATACCTTTTGTGTGCGGGAATAGAAATGCTAACCCAAAACAAAGGGAAAAGGAAAAAGGAGGAAAAACCCTGCAACCTATTCGTAGCAAAAGGATTTGCCCCTGGCCCCTCATGGGTTAACCTTCCTGGTGGCTCAAACGGTACAAGCGTCTGCCTGCAATGTGGGAGACCTGGGTTCGATCGCTGGGTCGGGAAGATCCTCTGAAGAAGGAAATGGCAACCCACTCCAGTACTCTTGCTTGGAAAATTCCATGGATGAAGGAATCTGGTAGGCTATAGTCCATGGGGTCACAAAGAGTCGGACACAACTGAGCGACTTCACTCACTCACTCCTCATGGGGTTAGGGGTTAATGTCCCCTTTATGGCAGCCTTGCTCCCTTTGTGAGAAGCTTCTCATTGTGGTGGCTTCTCTTATTGCGGAGCACGGGTTCTAGGCGTGCGGGCTTTAGTAGTTGTGGGGCAGGGGCTTAGTTGCTACACAACATGTGGGATCCTCCCAGGCCAGGGATCCAACCCATGTCTCCCGAAGTGGCAGGTGGATTCTTACTCCACTGTACTACCAGGGGGGTCTGACGCTCACTTTTATATCAGCTCCCAAACTTGGAAAGGTGGGAACTTATTTGAAGCACAAATCTTCTAGATTTCTACAAAGCATATACAGCCTAATTCCTCCTTGTGAAAAGGCCATTTATTCACTCTCTGCTCCTGCTTGGTGGTATCAGCCCTCAGAAAGGACTGTGGTTGCTTTCCCCCCACTTTTGATATGATGCTCTGAATTTCTCCTCTCCCTGGTTGACCTGAGGCCAGTTATCCTCTGAGTGACTTAGAAGACATTTCACCTCTGTGCTCTCTCTCCAGCCTTAGCTTCCTGTGATACTTGATTTGAAAAGAAAAACGTCCTGATCTCACTCATTTAATTGGTTTTCTTCCAAAATCTCAGTCTTCAAAAATGTATGGTGAGAACTGAAGATAAAATTAGGATGCAATGGATTTGAAAACTGCTTTTTTTTTTTCATTCCCCTTACAATCCCATGCCGTGTGTTCATCTTCTCTAGGTAACAGCGACCAGTCCGGATCCCAGGAGAAGCTGCTTGTTGACAGCCAGGGCTTGAGCGGATGCTCTCCACGAGACTCAGGATGCTATGAAAGCAGTGAGAATTTGGAAAACGGTACTGTCAGCACAGATAATCACAACTGCATGGTCACACGCAAGCCTTCTGGGCTATTTCTTGGTGTCTGTGCTTTGGCTAATAACTATCTTTCTTCCTCAGCCTGAGCCATTGCTTTTGAGAAAACTAGAAATAGGGAGAGGAGCTTTTCCAGGGCGACTGGTGCTTGATTCAGATCCTTAGGTGGGAGGAAAATCTCTCAAGAACCTAGGCAATGGATGATGCTGAGAGATGAGTAGAGAGATCTTTTCATTAGTTACTCTTCCATCCTGCAGTAGCGCCTAACTGGCAAGAGCTTAAACTTGTGTGTTAGAGAAAGGGACCCCAAACTTCCCATTGTCTTGCAACTCTCGGAGGTTAGCCCTCCCTCTCCCTCTGGACCATGAAAAAACTCAAGGGGGTTTACAGTGGGGAGACCTGGAGTGCATAGCCAAAGACTTGGGTCAAATTACATCTCCAACCATCCCTTGCCCTTACCTCTGAAATCGGTAATACGAGTTTCTCTTTTATAGCTCCATGGGCGGAGGAGCCTGGTGGGCTGCAGTCCATGGGGTCGCAAAGAGTCGGACACGACCGAGCAACTTGACTTTCACTTTTCACTTTCACACATTGGAGCAGGAAATGGCAACCCACTCCAGTGTTCTTGCCTGGAGAATCCCAGGGACGCAGGAGCCTGGTTGGCTGCCGTCTATGGGGTCGCACAGAGTCGGACACGACTCAAGTGACTTAGCAGTAGCAGCAAGACTTCAGTAAAGTAGTAATATATCAAAAATACCTAGCATTTTGTAAACACTGATTATGAATGAAGCAGTGGGCTAGGTGCATATGTATGCAATTTGCTAATTATCACTCAAATCCTGCAGTGCATATTTTATAAGTGAAGATGCTAAAGAGAAACTGAACAATAACTGAAGCTCTCCTTCTCTTCCTCTTGGCACCACTCTGGCTCCTAATGGTCTTGCAGTCAATGGTAGACAATTTTTTTTGTTTTGCCACACCACATAGCATGTAGGATCTTAGTTCCCCGACAAATAATGGAACCTGAGCCCTGTGCATTGGAAGACAGAGTCTTAACCACTGAACTGCCAGGAAGTCACTGAACTGCCAGGGAAGTCTGAATGGTAAACAAAAGACCTGACTTTCCAATACCATAAGCATTTTCAAGTCCAAACTCTTAACTACTTAATGTCATCATACATCAGCCAGGGGTATTTGGGCTTAGTTGAACTTCAAGCCAGAAGGGATTGGTTTGTATATGTTATATATATAGTTTATATATGTTATCATAAGTACCTTCACAAATCATGGATTGGATGAAGGAAGGTGGAGCTTCCTTCAGTATGTTGGAAAAAGGCAACATATTCCATAAAAGATCTCTTTGCCTATTTGTTTGCTTATTTGTTCTGAGGAGCAGGAATATCCTAGGCCTTAGGACTGTCGTTCATGAGTCTCTCATTTCAATATGAGAATTTCGAGAAGCTCTGCTGAGAACATTGTTACAAAACAAGGGCATGAAAGTTTGGTTTCTTCAGATCATTATCATCCATCACCTCAGTTTTTCTTCTTAAATAGTAAACCCAAGCAGGCCTGGCCCTGAACATTCAGATCGGGGACTGCAGTAGCACAGTGACTCCTTCTGTAAACAGATACATCATGGCAGCAGTATATCATCATTTCAGTAGGAAAATATTTAAATTCATATTAAAATAATGTGAAAAGTCTGACTTTACTCAAATATTGCTTAATTGTTATGAAAGCTAGATCTCTGAATGAAGGGTACGTGATTAAATCATAAATATTACATTTTCATTAGAAAAAAAAAATCTCAAAACTTCAGACCAGCTAGACAGAAAGAATATAATTACCCACATCTGATATGGTACTTCCTTCCCACTCAGAGAGCATGCATGACTAGGGGCTCAGAGTTACGGTGCCCAAAACTTTACACATTGGGCCAGCCCTCCTCATGGTCTAGTTTTTGAAAGCTATTGGAGAATATGTATTTTTAGTTTGCGGAGCAGGTCCCACACCCACTACAAATGATGGACTCAGTTTGAATCAGTGGTTTACTTATATCTTCCATAGTTTAATGCATTTCATAGTTTAATGAAAAGACATTCGGTAAACAGGTTTTGGACCAATAGGATCAACCATCAATTTCACTTTGAAAAGCAGAGAAGTATAGAGTGTAGATAGGAAATTGCTAGAAGTCCACAATTCAAACCAACTAAAAGCACTTTAAAAGTAAGATGCTTTCGAACTAGATTTTGACATTTTCTGCCCAAACTTTTCTGCTTTATCCACAAAATAGTTAAGGATATGGTACCTCTCCCAACCTTTGCTTTTTCACACATGAAACCAAGCTGCACAATTTTGCTCTGGTTTTACTAGGAGAGTATTTTCACTGAGTGGAGAAGTAAACACCAGGTTTACAGCAGCAGTGCCTCTTGTGCAGTTTGTAACTTCTGATTTGGGAGCTCATGCTGCTTGAATCTCTGGTTTTTATCTATGATCTTTGGGATCCTGCAAGCCCCAGAGGCCCGGAGGGGGCGCTTGGTGGAGTGAGTGATGGTGGCCACGGTAGAGGGGCTGGGCCTCAGCCTTGAGCGACCTCCACACTTCAACTTTGCTCTGTTTTATAAATGAAGCTTCATTACAAAGGATCCTCCTACTTTGAAAATCACTGATTTCAAAAGTACAATGTTCTGAAAAAAAGACAATTTTCTTACCATTATGAACGCTGTGGTAATCTTTTCCTTTCTGACCTCTTCACCGTTCTCCTTTCCAGTTAGCCTCTGCTGACTGCGGTGTGAGGCGAATAAATTCCGTCTAAAATACCTGCAGCCGTAAAACCGAAATTGTGTGTCTCCTATGTCCTTTCCTTTTCGCAATAAAAACCAACATTTGACTGTTGGGAACTATTAGGTCCATAAGGAAAACAATTTACCAGGTAGACCATCCATCAGGGCCACACGAGCAGCGGTATCTTAAATGCCTCAGCTGCATGACCGAAGAACAGAGCGAAATCAAGGGAGAGGACCATTTGAGGGCCATGAGTCTTGTTCGTTGTTTCCCTGTCCTAACAGCCCAGAGGTAGTCCGTAGGAAATTCCAGATGGCTTACTTGTCTCAAACAGAAAGGGAGTCCTAAGTGGACGGGGATCAGGTGCCCTCAGTGTTACCGTGGGCAGCTCTGTTCATCAAGGAGAAGAAGCAGTTAGTATCAGTCAACAATCGTTACGTAAGTAGACTGTGACTGGTTGATAAGTTTAGTTATCAGCCTGACAGTTAGTTTACTTTAATGAGGTCTGTTGCTTCAGTGGTTATTAGAACCGTATTGGTATCTTAAAGACTCTCTGGCAGTAGACTCACCTAAGCTTGTTTACTCATTGTTAGCAGGATTGGCTGATGGTTTGCAGGATACATTTATTTTACACGCTTGAACAAAACAAAAAGCAGTGAGGGCTTGAAAGACGTTTTGAGGGTTCAGTGGTCACCGGTGAACCTTGGGGGGATACCATTTAAAGCAATGGTCCCCTACCTTTTTTGGCACCAAGGACCGGTTTCCTGGAAGACAATTTTTCCATAGACAAGGATGGAGGGAGGGATGTTTTGGGGGTGATTCAAGTGCATTATATTTATTGCACCCTTTATTTCTGCTACTATTATATCAGCTCCACCTAAGATTATGGGGCCTTTGATCCCAGAGGTTGGAGATTCCCCTATGTAATGAACCTGTCTCCTTTGCAACCATGGTCTTAGGAAACTGTACTCTAATCAGAAATCCCATCAGTGTGGTTCCTTAGTGGGATATGGATATGCCTTCTTCCACACTGACTACAGCTGCGAACAGACATTAGGCCTAGATTTATATTATTGCCTGACACAGCATATTTTCTTTCCACATAACTCAATTAATTTTCATTTCCCTGAGTCCTTTAATAAGACTAAAAATTCTTTCTAAAAAATAAAAATGGAACCACAGTAGCTCTACATCACCAGTGGTGATTTTATGTCCTTAGTGTAATTCCACAACGGGATATGGGAGTTGGAGATTTCAATAACGTTAGCGCACCTTTTACATCAATTTGATTGATTTGCTTTTTAAGATGCGATTGTAAAAAATCTCTCCTTGCCTTGTAGGCAAGACTCGGAAAACTGGCCTCTCTGCCAAGTCATCAACCGAGTCCAGCTTGAAGTCTTTCAACAGGAACCAGCTGGGCAACTACCCAACCTTGCCTTTGACGAAGTCAGTGGACGCTTTGAAGCAGGGAGGGGAGGGGAGGCTGGGCGGTGGTCTCACCCCTCTCGCCTCCAAGAGCTGTGATCCCCCGTGTGTGACTGATCTGAATAAAAACCGAAGGAGTCTCCCCGTTTCCATCTGCCGGAGCTGTGAGACCCTGGAGGGCCCACAGACCGTGGAGACTTGGCCCCGGTCCCACTCCCTGGACGACCTTCAAGGAGAGCCTGAGAAAGATGTGCCTGGCGAGGTGACAGAACCCTCTCCTGAGATTGTACCTGAAGTGCCACAAAAGACAGCCCCCTCCGTCACAAAGGTTCCAAGCCCCAAACGAGATTCTGCTGTTGACAATGCACTGCTACTGACCCAAAGCAAGAGATTTTCTGAACCTCAGAAAACGACTGCTAAGAAACTGGATGGCCCAATGGGGCCCTTTTCACGGGGTGCATCCCCCCCTCCATGTTTGCCCAAAACCTTTGACACCCAGCCTCCTGCCATTAAACCCAGTTTAACACGGACGCCTCTGGAGGGTCATAGGAAAGGACTCGATTTCGAAGGAACACATCACCCCCCGGGCACCAAAGAAGGCATGGACGCTGAGCAGAGGGGCCCCGAGGTCAGAACGCAGGCCAAACCTCCTGTCCAGCCTCCGCCCGTTCCCGCCAAGAAGAGCAGGGAGCGCCTCGCCAACGGGCTGCATCCTGTCCCTCCTGGTCCCCCCGGCGTCCCCAGCCCCGACGCACCCAGCCTGCCGCTTAAAAAGGGCAGCCCTGGCGGCCCCAGCGACTGTCCCCTGGTGGTGGCGGTGGCCAGGCCTCCCCCCGGGCCGGAGCCAGGCAGCCCACCAAGCACCAGGCCACCACCCTGGCTGTCGGAGCTGCCCGAGAGCGCCAGCCTCCAGGAGCACGGCGTGCGGCTCGGGCCCGCGCTGGCCAGGAAGGTCTCCTGCGCCCGCGGGCTGGACCTAGAAATGCTCACTGAGAACAAGCTGCGGGCGGAAGGCATTGACCTCACCGAGGAGCCCTATTCTGATAAGGTATCCGAGGCCCTGGCCCCCCACCCCTGTAAATTGGGGGTGCCAGGCAGGAACAATGTCATTGTCCCCCGATGGCAGCTGGTGGCAGACAGTGGCAGGGCAGGGGGCCCTTGTCACCCCGCGCTGGGTGTTCAGTTGAACAAGGAGCACAGTGCCCAGATTAAATGCAAACACAGCCTTGGGGGATTTCTTTTTCTTTCCCTTCTCTTCTTTCACTTGTTTGTATTTAATTTTGGCCACCTGTTCTTTGCAAGGAGACCTATCAGTCATTACTAGAACCAGGTCCTGAAACAAAGCTCCAGTTTCCATGTGTTACTCAACATATTTGTATTTAAACTTTAACAAATCCCCATTTCGTTTCATTGGATGTAAAATTGAATTAATAGTAACCTTCGTAAGTACCTCTTAGAAGTATTAATAGGAGAAAATGTTAATAATATCAATGTAAATCTATTTTGAAAACTGTGGAGCCTTGCTGCTGCTAAGTCGCTTCAGTTGTGTCTGACTCTGCGACCCCAGAGACGGCAGCCCACCAGGCTCCCCCGTCCCTGGGATTCTCCAGGCAAGAACACTGGAGTGGGTTGCCATTTCCTTCTCCAATGCATGAAAGTGAAAATTGAAAGTGAAGTCGCTCAGTTGTGTCTGACTCTTCATGACCCCATGGCCTGCAGCCTACCAGGCTCCTCCATCCATGGGATTTTCCAGGCAAGAGTACTGGAGTGGGGTGCCATTGCCTTCTCCAGTGGAGCCCTATTCAGATGTAAATGGGACTTCCCAGGTGACACTGGTGGTAAAGAACACGCCTGCCAGTGCAGGAGATAAAAGAGATGAAGGTTTGACCCCTGGGTCAGGAAGATCTTCTGGAGAAGGAAATGGCAACCCACTCCAGTATTCTTACCTAGGATTCTCTAGGTAACAGAGGAGCCTGGTGGGCCCCAGTCCCATGGGGTCACAGAGTTGGACATGACTGAAGCGCTACTTAGCATCATTCAGATGTAATATTATACTGTATGATATCTGTATGGTTAACTGGGGATAAAAGATTATATAAAATACCCCATTGTACTAAAAACATTGAGAACTATAATGAAAACTATTTCTCATTTGTGAAAAACACAAACATGTAGAACTGTGCGTGTGTGCTCAGTCACTCAGTCCTTTTCAACTCTGAGATGCTGTGGACTATAGCCTGCCAAGCTCCTCTATCCATGGAATTTTCCCAGCAAGAACACTGGAGTGGGTTGCCATTTCCTCCTCCAGAGAATCTTCCCCACCCAGGGGTTGAACCTGAGTCTCATTGCATTGCAGGATGATCCTTACCTCTGAGCCACTGGGGAAGCCCAGAGTACATCTACCAATATCAAAATGACTTTGAAGACAAATACATGAAAACAGATGTAGCTGTATGTTAGTCCTAGAAATGCATGAATTGTTTTAATGTATTCCTGAGAGTCTTTGTTATAAGCGCCTTATGACCTTGAATGCGTTATGATAAAATACTCCTCCTCTGCCTTAATATTTAGTGAATGAACCCCTTTGAGTGGAAAGTAGTGGGAATTCTACTGTACAGTAAATGCTGGCCTAGTATAACTCTTTGTAGCTGAGAGACCAACAGTAGATGATCTATAGAGCACAAGTTTGCCCTTCAGGGAGTAACCTTTTGCAAAATGATCACATAGAGTGAGGTGAGGACCTTAGACCCCACAATGGAGGGTGATTGTGTTCTACTTTAACCATCTTTCAAGACGTTATTTCCAGAGCTCATCACTACCTAAAAGATACAGATGTAAAATATTATCTCTAAAATGTTTGTCCTGACACTAAAGAAAATATATGCACTTCAAATTAAAACTGTTGGTCCTACTTCTAGTAGCTAAATGTCTTGTCCTACCTTATGTTTGCTGTTCTTGGAGAAAGAAAAAGATCCTTGCAACCCTTGCTGAGAGATTTCTGTTCTCGCTCACAGCACGGCCGCTGTGGAATTCCTGAGGCCCTGGTGCAGAGATATGCAGAAGACTTAGACCAGCCGGAAAGGGATGTCGCCACCAACATGGACCAGATCCGTGTCAAGCTGCTTCGGAAGCAGCACCGCATGGCGGGGAGCAACCCACGGTTTAGGGCTCCCCTCACCCAGCTTTCTAAAGTCCATTCAGTTGTAGGGCTTAATGATGGGCATGCTGGTAGCCACTGAGTAGACCAGGATTCCTTATAAGATATCAAAGGGAGATACCTGGGGGAAAGTAATACGTATTCAGCCTGCAGAGTTTTAAAAATACAGTTTCTGAAAGAAAAAGGTGAAAATTATCTCCCAGAACTGTGGAAAAAAAAAAAATCCATTTGGTTATTTCTCTGCAGGTGTATAATAGTACATGTACAGTTGGAAACCTTAATGTTTTCAGTTATCAGATTTGTGAACCTATTTCTTTGTTACTGAAAAGTTTTTTATATTATTCATGTTTCAAAATGTTCTAGTAGGTGTGTCTTAGTTCGGCCAATTCCATACTTTTAAGACATTTAGATTTTTTCCCCAAACTTTTATTTTAAATAATTGAGTGAAGAATGTCCTGGTTAATAAATTCTATAGACTTTGTTGACTAATTTCTGAGGATGTAGTCCTTTAAGAGGATTTGCTTCATTAAGACTTCAGAAAATCTCAAGAACTTGCACATTTGGTGGTAAATTGCCTTTCTGAGAGTTATCTCACTTGGCCTTCACAGAAGTCAAGTATAAATGTCCATTTACCTGCCCTAGCCAACATTTATTAGTGTATTTTTAATTCTTTATAATTGATTAATTTTAATGCTTAGTTTAATTAATGCTTAATTTTCTGGATGTTAATGTAGATTCAAAATACAGAAGAAAATCTACATGAGTATCATTGCTTTTCTGGGTATCTTATTTTTTCACACTATCACATAGGTTTACTTCTTCAGTCACCATAGGGATCATTGATTGAAGAGGTGTGACCACCATGAGACAAAATAGCCAGAAACGTAAATGGTGATGGTTTGGAGACTTCCACACATAATTGGGGTTAGATCTAATTCCAAGGACCTCAGACACTTTCTTGAGGATATGTCTCACCTTGAAAAAACAAAGCCAAGAAAGAATTCTTAATGCTTTGACATCTCATGGTATTATCCCTTTCTGATAGTGTAGTATTAAATATAATATTTCAGTAGTTCTCCTCTTAGGCAGAGAAGAAAGAGCTCTCCAGTGGCACCAGTCAAATCTTGATGAAATCGCTTTCTTTGTTTACCTAGATCCCAAGCGGTGGACTCACAGAAATCTGCAGGAAGCCCCTCTCTCCCGGCTACGTGTCGTCCGTGTCAGATTGGCTGGTTTCCATCGGTCTGCCCATGTATGCCAGCGCCCTCTCTGAGGCGGGCTTTAGCACCCTGGGCCAAGTGCCTTCTCTGTCCCACACTTGCCTTCAGGAGGCTGGCATCACAGAGGAGAGACACATAAGCAAGCTCGTGTCTGCAGCCAGACTCTTCAAACTGCCACCAGGCCCGGAGGCCATGTAGCCAGGCCCGAAATGGGCCTCCCTGGACAAGAGCCACCCGTTCACTGTGCTCATGATGCTGATGCAATTCCTCCTTGGCTGGACACGCAGACCAGACCCAGGAGAAAGGCCCAGTGTGCTGCCAGCAGAACTCGGAATCTTGGCACGGGACTGATGACCTTCTCTTCTCCAGAAAAGCCCCCTCCAGGAAATTGGTGTGGTTCTCTGTGACCCGCAAAGGAAAGACAAGCACTTAGTTTTGTTTTCAGGATACAGTAGAACCAAGATGCCGACTTGCCACAGATGCTTTGCCCACAGTCTTGTCTTGGTGCGCTGGGCGAGGGCAGGGGGCAGGGAGAGAGGCTGCCTGTCCCGTGTCTCAGCATGCTCCTCACCCTTCCGTCACCCTGCAGGGTTCCTGAGGCCCAGACGGGCTTTAGCCAGGCCAAAGTAACAGCCTCGGGAGTGATTGTACACTATTGACCAGGCTCATGTGTTCAAAAGTAAGAAAATCTGGCTGCACTGGAAAAAGAAAGCCCTATTCTCCTTTAGGTAAACAAGAGACGTTTTAATAATTGCTTTCTAGCAAATCAGCATTTATTTGCCTTAATGTAAGCTTTTAAGCAGTTATCTAACCTAGTGTTCACTACCTTGTAACCGTAGTTTCAGATCCTCAGCTTAGACTGCCATCTAACGTATGTGGGATGTTTCCAACAGAAATGGGCTTTTCTAATTGTCTCACTCTATCGTGGCTTATTTTGTAGGGGTGTTTATCAGGCCAGGATTCATGTTGACTTTCAGACTTCAAACTAACTACCAATCTGGTAAAAAGCTCGCTGAAATTCACAAAGATATCATGTGTGAGAGACTGTTTGTGTGTTGAGGTTATGATCTTTAATTTTAATCAGTTTAGTGTTGTTGCCATGTTGGTCATTGTGCTGCAGTATTGACTTGGAATCTTGACCGTGTCCATTCCAAAATTCGGTCATCGGATAACGGATCACCTTTGCAAAAAGTCATTGTCAGTTGAATATTTAAGGAAGATGTTCTTTAAAGGGAAATAGTTTATAAGATATTTTAAAAGATTTTTTTTCCTGGTTTTATAGTTAAAATACTGTTTTCCATCTTATTTAGGTAATTCACTTAAATACAATAAAGGTTCATTATGGAGCCAAACAAACTATATTGGCCATGTATTAAATAGTTCGGAGAAGGCAATGGCACCCCACTCCAGTACTCTTGCCTAGAAAATCCCATGGACGGAGGAGCCTGGTAGGCTGCAGTCCATGGGGTCGCTAAGAGTCGGACACGACTGAGCGACTTCACTTTCACTTTTCACTTTCATGCATTGGAGAAGGAAATGGCAACCCACTCCAGTGTTCTTGCCTGGAGAATCCCAGGGACCGGGGAGCCTGGTAGGCTACCGTCTATGGGGTCGCACAGAGTCGGACACGACTGAAGTGACTTAGCATAGCATAGCATTAAATAGTTGCATATTTTCAGTTCTTTTCCAACTGATTTCAGCATTCTCTTTTAATCTATTGTCTGATTTTCTGGCAGACAGAAATTATTGTTTCCAGTTGCTTATAAAATGATTTTCCTTTACATTCTCATCATGAGCCCTATTTTAAGCATCGGGTATGATCATTTATGGTAGAAGTGCTTAGAGTCGTGATTTAAAAGTTCTGTAATGTTTTATCTACTCATTAAAACAAATGATATCCCTCAGGGGAGGGGGGTGGGAAAGGTGTTTTCATGAATTACAAAGCCATTTTACCATTTGCTTTAAAATAGATCTGGATCCATATTTCTGAGGAAAAGGACGTTCTCAGGTGATATATTTTTTTTTCATGCTTTTGGTATGCATTTTAAAGAATAATATATATTTCTTCAATAACAGTCACCTTCTATAAGATGCCATGTAAGAAGTTGTGGAACACTAGAAGAAAAAGCTAAAGCAGCCAAATTTCTATTGAACTCTTCAGCCCATTATGACATTCCTGTGGGATGTGACATTCCATGGAAAGCGTAAGGAGGCTGCAGGCTCTCCTGTAACTGTCACTGGAAGGGATTTCACGAGTGAAGGAGAGGGTGCTTTAGAATGGATGGGCTCCTCACCCCATGTTTTTGGTGCCTCAGCGTGACTTGTGAGAGAGCCTGCTCAGAGTTGAAGCTGAGCTAAAAGACCACACGTACCAGGGAAGTCCTATAGTCAGGTGATACATAGGAGCAAAGGAGAAGGGAAAATCGTACGTGAATTTCCTGGTGTTAGTTCATTTTCACCGTAAGATTTTCACTTATGTAGAAGAGGTGCCAGAAAAGTGAACTTTCTGAATATGAGTTTTTAAGAATGCCAAACCGTAATTTTTTTTTTTTCATTCTTCTTTGGAAATCATTGCCTTTGCCTAGAAGTGAAATTCAGGGACCATGAATCATTTTCAGTGGAAGGGCTTCCTAGTCTGTGGGATCTGAGGTGATTTTTACTTTATTGTGCTTTTTATTAAAATCCTTTTGTTTTTAAACTTTTAGTATTTGTTTGGTCTTCCTTTGCTTTAAACTTTTAAATTGACCTTAGAGAAGCCTGAATGCTTGTGTGTGACATTTGACTGAGATGGTTCGCGGCCGCCTGTGGATGCCGGAAGGCAGGTGGTCGGCTTCAGCAATATCCGGTTTTCATCCATTGCACTTGGTGCAGAATGTTGAGGAAGGGTGAACACTGCTGTTGCAGGAAAGCACAAGAGAAACCTGGAGAGGCAGTTCGGCTCAGGTAGCTACACATCCGTTGTGTGTCACTTTTTTCTTTGAAGCTGTCTATAAGGAAATGCAGCCAGCCCCAGCCACTACTTACATTCCCAGATAACCAAGAAGGAGATAGATTTTTCATGGCCTTGCCTTAGTCAGAGGCCCTTTTCTCTTTTCCTGTACCCAGGAATGGGTGAAATTGGAAATAAGTAGTCTGTTGAAAATTAGTTCCTGAC
Organism: Bison bison bison; assembly: GCF_000754665.1. NCBI lineage: Eukaryota > Metazoa > Chordata > Mammalia > Artiodactyla > Bovidae > Bison > Bison bison. The sequence continues at coordinate 1,258,865 of NW_011495043.1, read as the reverse complement.
AGAGCACAGTTTGCTTTCATAATTGCAGCAAGTCCGTTCACCAAGTCAACGCTGCATGTGTGTACTGTATTATTTTCAGAACAAAAAGTCTGAGTCCACGTTATCTCGATTTTGAATTGATAGAGAAACAAGAAACTGTCAAGCAAGTTATATAACAACTAACAACATTGCACTTTCTGTATATGAAATCAATATTTAAATAACTTATTTTTCTCCATTGCTGTTCTTAAACATTGTAAGTAGCTGTAATATACCAGTACCAATATGTTCTTGCGATTGCTTCAGCCCAAGAAAGCTGTGTATTGTTTTAAAAATTGTAAAAATTATTGTGATGATTCATTTAGCAAAAAGAGGTGGACAGAAGGGTTTTCCTATGTATCAAAACTTGTCTATAATTATGTCATCTATGTACCTAGAAAAAAAAAGTAAATAAATTTCTTCAGTTGAATCTGTCTCTTTTGTTGTTCCCTAGGTATTTCAAAGGTGAGTAGAAATGAAAGGGAATTAATGAGGTGTGGTTTAACAATAAAATGTATTGGGAAAATAGTAGTTGTACACAACTATACTGCCACATTATTTTCTGCCACATCACCAAAACTCACTATCACATTCAAATTCTCTTTGACAACTTATTTCAGCTTTTTTTTTTCCAAATATTGCACAGTCAAGTCACATAAGCACAGTATCTTAGCCCAGAAGGAGATTTTGGAAGTCATCTCTAGTCTAAGCCCGTTTTTTTCAATGAAGAGTTTGAGTCCACACAGACTTGCCCAATATCATAGGTAATCAGTAGTTAAATGGAAACAATCCAAGTCTTCCACTGAGAGAGAAAAACTTCTAGATTGGGATATCCTAGAAATTAAGCAACTTGACAAAAATCATTTTCAACTTAGTGTACTGCAACTGATATAAAAACGTGTTTTTAATTAGGAGGAAGTGTGTAATTCAACATTTTGAGTAGACAATACATGTATTTGATACAAACCCAAAAGCGACCCTTTCCTTTTCTTCCAGCCACCTATTTCTCACACTACAGGTCAGTATTACAACCGCTGTTTGCGTGCCTTTTCAGAAATGCTCGGTTTACAAATAAAATGGAATAAGCATTTTTCCATGTAGGAATGACAGCATTTCCCCACAGCTTTTCACTTAGCATGTGGAATTGTTGTGTTACGTATATAATTTTGATAGAATAGTTTAAGTCCCCTGGTGGATTTCAATAAAGGTAGCTTTACCATGATAAATCTTACTTACAAATCATGGTTTTACTCCCCATTCGCCCAATCCATTTTGTAAAGGGGGATATTTCATGTAGTCTTAGAGTTTGGGGTTCCTCTGAAGTGAGAAAGAAAGAAAGAAGAAAGTGTACTCAGTCGTGTCTGACTCTTTGCGACCCCATGGACCGTAGCTTACCAGGCTCCTCTGTCCATGGGATTTTCCAGGCAATAGTACTGGAGTGGATTGCCATTTCTTTCTCCAGGGGATCTTCCTGACCCAGGGATCAAACCCAGGTCTCCTGCATTGTAAACAGACGCTTTACCACCTGAGCCACCAGGGAAGCACTTCTGAAGTGAGGCATTATTTTAAAGAATTGATCATAAACCTCAAATCTTGTTTATCTCAAGCTGACTTCTAAGATTCTATAGCTCAATTATTTTTTATGATCCCTACGAAACCTTGATTGGATTCTCGGTATTGGTTATAACTTGGCTTCATATGTGGATGCTTATGTTGTATTCATTTAGAAGTTAGAAGGAACATAAATTTGATTACCGGAAGGAGACAAGGAAAGGGTGGTTCTCATCTCACCACACAACTTACTTGGGGGCGTCTTAGAATAATGACTTTCTTTATTCTGTAATAATGTAATAATAATTCACTATAATAACGACTGACTTTATTTCTGAGGATCGACTCAGAGGCAAGTGTACACGGGACTTCTAGGGGTGTGTGTGAGGGTGTGAATGAGAGGGAAGAGGCAGGAGAGGGTAGAGGCTAACTCAGGTGTAGGTCTGAACCACTCACCCATGCATCAGGGGGCCACGGGCAGCATTATTCGGAAGCACTCTAATTCCTCACGTAGTGCTCCTCTTACACTGCATCAGAGAAGAACACTGACAAGGAAGGTGAGCCGTCCCCTCTCTGAAACTCCAACGAAATACACAAAGGTCGTAATCAAACCAGGTTTGAGCCCAATATGGAAGGACCCCCAGATACCTGTGTGGGAGCCAAAGGAGTTAAAATTAATCTGACTGCAATTTACTACCATCCTCGTTTATCTTCAACACTCTTCCCAAACTGAATGTCTGATCTTCCCTCCGTTTCTCATCTCAATTAATGGTAACTTCTGGTCACTTAGATCAAATCCCTTCATCATCCTTGACTTCTTTTTTTTCCTCCTGGTCCACACCAAGCTGTCAGGAAATCTTCCTGTCTCTACTTTTGACATCTCTCTGGAAGCTGACCCCTTGTCACCAGCTCCACTACTATGGTGGCCGCCACCCTAGCAATTCAGGCTCTCGCCTGCATTGTTCCAGAGCCACCTGCTTCCCCACCCCCATCCTTGCCATCCAGCACTCACAGCAGCCTGAGTGACACAGCTGTGAATGTTTGTGTCCCTCCCAAATTCAAACATTGACGCCAGTCCCCCAGTGGGATAGCATTAGGAGGTGGGGCCTTTGGGAAGTGATTAGGTTTAGATGAGGTCACAAGGGCAGAGACCCAGGTCGGGATTAGAGTCTTTATAAGATGAAGAAGGAACTATGGGGCATCTTCTCTGTCCGTGTGAGGACCCAGTGAGAAGCCTGGCTTTGACCCACGAGGAAGAGGGTTCTCAACAGAAGCTTAATCCTGCCAGAACTTGATCTTGGACTTGAACTGTGAGAAAATTAATTTCTGTTGTGCAAGACATCCAGTCTATTGTATTTTATTATGGCTGCCTGAGCAGACCCTGTAAAAACACAGTCCAGGTTATGTCGCTCCTCTGCCCTTACCCCTCTGTGTCTTTCCATTTTTTTCAGAGTCAAGTTTAACTTCCGCTGAAATGTGGTGTGGCCAGTGTCCATCCCCGCCCCCTTTGCCCCATTATACCCTCTGTGTCTCTAATCTAGCCACAGAGGTCCTCGCCTCAGACCACTGTGGGGTTCTTCTCAATCTGGAATGTCCTATCCCAGAAAATCTGCAGGACTAACCGCCTCCCATCCTCCTCCCATGGCTCTCTGTTCAGAGCGACATTCCAGAGTCCTGGCCTGACTTCATCGTTTAAACCGACACCATCCCTTAGCTTTATCTTGGCCACCAGTTCTGAGTCTCATACCTGCTTTATTTCCCCAAACGCGTTGATCACCTTCTAACACACTATGTAGTTTACTTCTTTGTTATGTTGATTATTTATTAGCTGTGTCCTCCTTCTACAGTTTATAAAGTTCAGGAATGCTCAGCTTGCTGTCTATTGAGTCTGAACTTCTACACTTGACACACAGTATTTGTTAAACGGATGACAGTCCCAGAGCCTGACCGGCTTCCCATGTGGCGCTAGTGGTAAAGAACCTGCCTGCCAATGCAGGAGACATAAGAGAAACGGGTTCAGTCCCTGGGTTGGGAAGATCCCCTGGAGGAATACGCGGCAACCCACTCCAGTATTTTGCCTGGAGAATCCCACCAACGGAGGAGCCTGGAGGGCCACAGTCCAGGGGGTCGCAGAGTCAGACAGGACTGAAGCGACTTAGCACGAGCCAGAAGCCCTTGAAGCCTAAATATTAAAGCTGGAGATGATTTACTTTAATCTCAGGTTAAAGGTGAAGAAGGGGTCTTCCCTGGTGGCTCAGACGGTAAAGAATCTGCCTGCAACACAGGAGACTTGAGTTCAGTCCCTGGGTCGGGAAGATCTCCTGGAGAAGGAAATGGCTACTGACTGCAGTATTCTTGCCTGGAGAAATCCCATGGACAGAGGAGCCTGGCAGGCTACAGTCCATGGGGTCGCAGAGTTGGACTTGACTGAGCGACTAAAACACACACACACACACACAGGTGAGGAAACAGACGCAGAGAGGCGACAAGAGTAGCTAAGGTCATACACAGATAGCCAGTGACAAAGTAAATCAATAAAGAGACAGATACTCTTTACCCATCAAAGGATTCGCAGGAGCACGTGAGCATCCACGGCTTAAAAAGAAATCGCAGTAAAGCGCTTTATCCTCAGCCGCTTCCAGCAAATAAACTCTTGCAGAATGAGTAGTAGCTGCAGCATCTGGCCACCAGAGGGCACCGATGTGCCAGATTGAAGGCCGAAGCTGAACGTGAGGAGGGCGGGAGGTGAGAGCAGGAGGAACGCGCTCGCTCAGCATCTACACAGGAGCGGGGAAAACGACATGCTCCCGGGGGAAGGACAGCAGGACCTCCGCGACTGTCCAAGTTATCAGCGAGACCTTGAGTCCTGTAAACCACCTATTGAAACGCCATTGAAGAATGATGATGGAGACTGAGGGAATTCACAATCCACTTAATAAGCACGGCGGGGCTCTTGGCTCCCCCTTATTACTTCTTTAATTAGCAGAGAGGCCTGACCGCCTCTGTTCGCTGCTCCGGGTGGGTTTAAGGGTCTGGAGCCCTCTTGCGGACCATAGGAGCAAGTTGGAGGAAAGAAGTGTTTATTTGACTCTGAAATAAACTCCTAAACTTTAGATGTCGAGCAATGGGATGTAAACCAGGCTCATTTTTGTTCGAATGGCATTTCGTTGCTCACAGCCCAGAATAGCCTGACATTATAAAAAGCAGCGGGCAGGATACGGTCCAGCTGCTCACTGAACTTTTGACATACAAGAGAGCATTTGGCCTTCATACTGCTCCCCTGCGGTAGACACTGTGATCCCCATTTTACAGCTGAGAGAGCTGCAGTCACAGATGTGTAGGAAGAAGAGATGAGATTTGACCTTGGGTTATTTCTTGCATGCGTTTGTGCTAAGTCGCTTCAGTCCTGTCAGATTCTTTGTGACCCCATGGACTGTAGCCCTCCAGGCTCCTCTGTCCATGGGATTCTCCAGGCAAGAATACTGGAGTGGATTGCTGTGCCCTCCTCCAGGTGATTTTCCCAACCCAGGGATCGAACCCACCTCTCCTGTGGTTCCTGCATTGTAGGCGGATTCTTTACCACTCAGCCACCTGGGAAAGCCCACCCTTTGGCTTAACCACTACTCTGGTTCTTGGCCTGAACAACATTAAAATCACCTGCTGTATTAGTCGGAGTTCAAAGAAGCAGAACCAATCAGAGATATATTTAAGAAACATAGGGGCTTCCCTGGCAGTCTGGTGGTTAAGACTCCGTACTTCCACTGCAGGGAGCACAGGTTTGATTCCTGGTCTAGGAACCAAGATCCCATAAACTTCATGGCTCAGGAAACAAAAAGAAGAAGAAGAAAGGGAGAAATGTATTGCACAGATCTACTTCTGCAATTGTGGGGGGCTATCTGGGAAAACCTCATATCCATAGGGCATGGTGTCAGGAGCTTCAGGCTGGAACCCTTGGTCATGAACTGCAGCTGTTGTCCACAAGCAGGATTTCTTCATCCTCAGCTCCGCTCTTCACATCTTTCAGTGGACTGAGCCAAGATCACCCATATTTAGTCTTTCTTACTAAAGGTTAACTGATGATGGACTTGAATCACATCTACAGAACACGTTCACAGCAATACCTAAGGTAATGTTGAATGAATAACTGAGAGCTATAGATGTCTCAGCCCAGGCTACAATAACACAAAACTACAGACCTGCTTCTTGACAACAGAAATTTATTTCTTACAGTTCTGAGGGATGGAAGTTCAAGTTCAGAGTGTTAATGCCTTCAGAGTCAATTGAAAGCCTGCTTCCAGGTTAGACTGCTGACTTCCCCTTATATCCTCGCATGGCAGACAGAAAGAGACAATCTTCCTCTTGTTCTGTAAGGGCACAGATTCCATTCATGAGGGCACCGCCCTCATGACTCATCTAATCCTAATCCCCTCCCAAAGCCCCACCTCCTAATACCATCACATTGGAGGGGAGGGTTTCAGTTTAGGAACCCTGGGGGAACACGTGTGCACCTTCTAATTTGCTTGTATCCAACTCTTTGTAACCCCATGGGCTGTAGCCTGCCAGACTCCTCTGTCCATGGAATTTCCCAGGCAGGAGTACTGGAGTGGGTTGCTATTTCCTTCTGCAGAGGGTCTTCCCAACCCAGGAATCGTGTCTCTTAAGTCTCTTGCATTCAAAAGTAGGTTCTTTACCACTAGCACCACCTGGGAAGGGGAACACATGCAGGCCTTAACAGTGGCCTGGCCAGGTGGGCGCATTGAACACCACTGTACTGTAAAAGCTTTTAAAAGTAGTCTCTGGTCCTACCCTGGACCAGAAGTGGAAATGTTGGCTCATATGGTCATCATCTCTTCCTAATAGATCAATTCCTTATAAATCAATTCAAAACCATATTCAAAAATGCCGCAAATTGCCTGAACTTCTGTCCAAGGACCCTGTGCTGTCTCTCATACATGCTTTTCAGTTTCCTGGAGTATGTCATTCGTCTAAAGGGCCAGTAATAGAAGTTAAGCGAATACTGCTAATAGCTTTGAGCTTCTTCCATTTCTTAAACTAATTAACCAATTTGCTCTCTTTTGAACAGGGGCCCAGTTGCCATCTGGGATAGTCTTTTTCTGTCAAACTGAACTGCTTCAATCCCCACTTCCCCAAAGTATAGGGCATCCTGTATCTCTCCCTAAGACATTCCTGGAAAGAGTTGCCCAAGAATCCCAGGATTTACTGACCTCAAAGGAGCCTGTCTCGCTTTGAAACAATAGGTTACAATCAGAGCCAGAGAAGTCTGTGGACTTTTCTGAGAAGCTTATGGACAGCCTATGGACCAGAGAAGCCCATGGACAGGCTCCAGGTCTGCCGAGTTCTTTTGTTGTAGGGTCACCGTGTCCCTATGGTTCATTGTCCTTGCTTTCCACTCTCAGAGAGTACAAACACCATGGTGACATTTTGTTTGGAGGGAGGATAAAAGACAGTCTCAGAGTTCCATCTATCTGAAACGTAAAGCCTCCAAAGGGGAGGGCTTCCCAGCCGCACAAGATGCTCTCTTTGCTTTGGTGGCTTTACTGGGGGGTACTTTGGGTTTCAGCCAAACAGTCAGCCAAAACCAGCCCCCAAATGGACCTTCCCACGGGGGCACTGTGCCCAGGTTATCATCCAGATTCAGGCTACCCTGGAAATGGGCATCTTGCCGGGGACCCTGGGTGTCCTTTCCCATCTGACCCATCTCAGTCTGTCGGAGACATTCTATCACGTTGGATTCTTGAAAGGGAAGAGGTTAGGGGATGACACCTCTTTCTTTCCTGGGTGGCAACTGGGTCCCTGTTCAGATTTACTCACATTCCTCCAAGCAACTGCTTTGCATAACAAGGGATGTGAGAGACAGCTATTTAGGTCACACATGTCCCAGGGTAATTAGTGACTCAAGGCAGAATTGAGGTGCCACTCAAGTGACCACACAGGGGCAACTGGTGTATCTACCTAGATAGACAACTACCAGCTTCTAAAAGTCTTGTTTAGGTCTTCCTTGGTGGCTCAGTGGTAAAGAATCCACCTGCCAATGTATGAGACATGAGAGACACGGGTTCAGTCCCTGATACGGGAAGACTCTGCATGCCCAGTAGCACCTAAGCCCACGCGCCACAACTACTGAGCCTATGCTCTGGAGTCCGGGAACTGCAACTTCTGAGCCCACAGGCCCTAAAGCCCGTGCTCCACATCAAGAGAAGCCACCGAAATGAGAAGTCCGGGCACCGTGAGCAGAGAGTAGCCTCCTCCCGCCCCCACTAAGGAAAAGCCTGAACAACGAAGACCCAGCACAACCATAAATAAATAAATAAATAAATAAAATTATAAAATAAAGTTGCCAGCCTTAAAAAACAAAACAAAACAAAACAGTGCTCCTCAGTCAAGCTTCTAAGAACTCAGACTGTAAACTCTAAGGTGACTCAAGTTTCCCGGAGAGCAGGGGCTCTAGTCACAGTGGAGTGGGGTCACATGACGGGAGGCAGGACTTTCACAGGCTCTCCTCTTACATCCCTGTGGTCTGTGTGCAGCCATGGTGGGACAATAGACCGGAGAAGCCCTCGCTTGTGACAGGGTAGGGGGCATTCCCTTAGAAGGGCAGACCCAGGAAAGCGGGCTGCGGCCCCTCACTTCTCTGTCACATTGATAAGCGGTGGGATGGGGCTTGGGATGTCACACTGAGGCCACGATGGCTCACCAGAAGATGGGACCACAGCACCCACCTGTCTGCTGCCATAGCTCTTCTGATGGAGAAAGAAATGGCAACCCACTCCAGTACTCTTGCTTGGACAATCCCATGGGTGGAGGAGCCTGGCAGGTTACAGTCCATGGCGTCACAGAGTCGGACCTGACTGAGTGACTAACACACCACACAACACCATACCTTTTCTGAGGTTAATTTCAATCCTTTCTACTTTTGCCAAGGTCAGTCCTCACTTAGACCTGCAAACCCTCCTCTTGGCTTTCATCACAGGTGCCAAATTAAAATCTCTTTCAAAGACATGTCTCTGGAGCAGTAGATAACCGTGGGGCTGGAGTGGGAGGAGGATAAAGGTGGAGAGGTGAGACATTGCCCTAGACATGGGTCCCAAGTCTTTGACCTGGGAGTCCCCTGTTCTCCGATTTGGGCTCTGAGCCTCAGAGTCGCTCTCTGCTTCTGAAATGGCCCGAGTGTCTGTCAAGGCCTCCTCAGGCCGGATTAAGCCCTCACCTCTGGAAGCTCCATGCAGAGGCCCGCCGTGGTTTGCAGAGCAGATTCAGTGTTGTCTTACCAGGGACAAGTGTGTGAATTTCTTCCATCTTCCTAGGAGAGGTTTCCAAAAGTTTTCCAAGGCCCCTTTCAGCTGTGGTCTACACGCAGGGCCTGGGCACCTCTCCAGGGAGGAACTGCGTTTACTTTGGCTCCTGGGTACTTCCTTTTTCATCCCAGGCTCAGAATGTATGGATAGGGCCTTGCCGGGAGGTGTACCGCCGTAATTCTCTGTGCTGTCAAGACGGTTTGGATGGAGACTGGCCACCCCAGCCATTAGGGAACTCCTATCCTCACCGCCCCCATTGGCTTTGAGGTGGGAGGGAGTTGCTCACGAAGAACGTTTGATGGTTGGATCGTAGAGGATGTTTCAAAGCCTCAAATTTCCCCCTCCAAAATTAGAGAAGATGTCTCACGTTCATTTTTGAAAATCTATGCACAAGGTGCATGAAAGAATGACTTTTGACAAAGCAAGAAATCAAGCTTTTTCCTCAGGCTTGTGGTTCACACAGCCTAGTGAGGCCAAATGCCTGCCTGAGGCAGGGAGACTGGTTCAACTCAGAGCACACTCCAAATGTACAAATTGAACAATTCATTGACTCTTTTATTTTTGGCAGGGGGGGGAGAGGAGGACTTGCCAGAACTCCTTACTTTACCTCAGCTCCTCCCGGAAATGTGCTCATTCCGTGAGTGCCATGAAGGTGATCCACTGTGTTACGCCCACGTTATCAGCTCAAGCTTCTCTCACCCATTTTTCCACCCAGAAAAACAAGGGGTCAGCGCTCAGAAGAGATCTCAGAGGTGCTTCCTCCATCAGCATCCGTCCCGGAAGCATTTTAAAATTTAGGTTTGTTGTTGTTTAGTCACTCAGTCCTGTCGGACTCTTGAACTACAGCCTGCCAGGCTCCTCTGTCCATGGGATGCTCCAGACAAGAATACTGGAGTGGGTTGCCATTTCCTCCTCCAGGGGATCTTCCTGACCCAGGGATCAAAAATGTGACGCCTGAAAGTCTCCTGCATTGCAGGCAGATTCTTTACCGCTGAGCCAGAGGCCTTCCCATGCTCTATGAAATTTTTAAAAATATATTTATTTGTTTATTTGGCTGTCCTGGGTCTTTGTTGCAGCATGCAGAGTCTTTAGTTGAGTCATGCCAACTCTTAGTTGGAGCACATGGGATCTAGTTCCCTGACCAGGCTTGGAACTCGGTCACCCTGCACTGGGAGAGCAGAGTCTTAGCCACTGGACCACCAGGGAGGTCCCTCTACGGAATTTTATAAACTGTTTTATCCTCACGTTTTACATCTTGTTCTTTTTGTTAACATTGGTGGTGAGTGGAGCTGGGGGAAGGTAGACTGGCCATGAGACGGGGTAGAAATTCAGTGCTAAGCAAAAAGCAAATATTGTATATTAACTTTAACGTATATATGGAATCTAGGAAAATAGTATTGATGAACCTATTTGCAGGGAAGGAATGGAGATGCAGACATAGAGAACAGACTTGCGGACACAGTGGGG
>NW_011495043.1:1247073-1248413 GCF_000754665.1 Bison bison bison | reverse complement strand
GGGGAGGGAGGCTTCAGAAGGAGAGGATATATACATGCTGCTGCTAAGTCACTTCAGTCGTGTCCGACTCTGTGTGACCCAGAGTCACAGCAGCCCACCAGGCTCCGCCATCCCTGGGATTCTCCAGGCAAGAACACTGGAGTGGGTTGCCATTTCCTTCTCCAATGCATGAAAGGGAAAAGTGAAAGTGAAGTCCGTCAGTCGTGTCCGACTCCTAACAACCCCATGGTCTGCAGCCCACCAGGCTCCTCCATCCATGGGATTTTCCAGGCAAGAGTACTGGAGTGGGTGGCCACTGGCTAATTCCCAATGTTGTATGGCAGAAACCAACACAACAATGTAAAGCCATTATCTTCCAATTAAAATTTTTTTTGAAAACAGAAATTAATTGCTTTCTCGATGGTTGATCACAAGAAATTCGGTCCCCGTTCTCTCCTTTTGATTCCTTGATATCTGTGGCTTTTATTTATGCAATAGGTAAACTCTGAGAAGGAAAGTAACATAGAGTTTAGTGGCTTTCATTTTAGTAATTTAAAGTAAAACATTTTGAGTTTTTTTTTGTTTTTCTCTCTCTCTCTCTCTGTGTAGGTGAGAACGTGTGTGTGTGTGTGTGTGTGCTGTGTTAAGTTGCTTCAGTCATGTCCAACTGTTTAGGACCCCACTGACTGTAGCCCGCCAGGCTCCTCTGTTCATGGGATTCTCCAGGCAAGAACACTGGAGTGGGCTGCTGTGCCTTCCTCCAGGGGATCTTCCCCACCCAGGGATCGAACCAGTGTGTTTTATGTATGTCTCCTGCTTTGGCAGGCCGGTTCTTTACCACTAGCTCCACCTGGGAAGTCCATACCTCCTTCACCTACTTTCTTTTTCTCCCAGTTCTGTTGAGATGTAATTGACATATACTGTTATAGTAATATTAGTTTTAAGCATACAACGTGATGACTTGGTGTATGTATACATTGAGAACTGATCACCACAAGAAGTTTAGTTAATATCCACCACTTTGCATAGTTAACAATTTTTTGAGAGAGAAATGTTAAGGGCTACTCTCTTGGCAACTTTCAAATCTTGGCAGGTATGTGTGTGTTTTTGTGTGTATGTGAAGTTTTTTTGTTTTAATGAGGTGAAGCTGCCCACCCACCTCCCTGCTTCCATATCATCAGGGTGGGCTTCTGAGCCTCTGTAGTTACCACGGGACTCTGAAGTGGTTTGTCTGCTTGTCTGCTTCTCTCGCTAGACTGAGGGCAGAGGCTGGGGACTCAGCTGACTTCCCAGCACAGTGTTTGGTACATGCCATGGCTCAGAGGTATTTGTTGGATGAACAGAACGCACTAGGAAAGTAT
>NW_011495043.1:1210205-1246973 GCF_000754665.1 Bison bison bison | reverse complement strand
TGCCAGCATTTTTTTTTTTTTTTTTTCTTTTTTAAGAGACTACCCCCAGGAAGAGTGGAATTGAGCAGAACGCAAATGTGCAGCCTCTAAACATTATGAGGCCTTGCTGCCCTGTCTTCTGGTTCTGGATTTCAGAACACGGGTCTATAGGCCATTATAACACAATGAGGGCAGTCAGCCTGGTCTCGATGGTCAGCAGCCAAGTGGTGAGTGGGTCAATGGGCGGGTCCAGTACCACACTTGCAAATACACAAGCATTTCCTCATTAACTGACTCATTTGGCCAAGGCGTGGGCAGGACCATGGGACCGTCCACCAGCAACTCTGAAGTCGGCCATTGTATTGTTCTGTGAGTGGGCGCTGTGCAGCCAGGACCTTTCCCTTTCCTGACATGCATTTGTGTTTTGCATGCTGCCCCGTGTGGGAGGCAGCAGCTACGGTGCGAGGAGGCGGGAGAGCAACTGAGTGCCTTGCAATCCCACAGGAGTTGTGTGTGCAGCTGAGGGGCCCACGCCTGTGTCAGGGTGATAGTCTCCGTGGTGTGAGCCTCATGCATACCTGCCTGCTCTAGCGAGGTCTAGCTCAACCTCAGGTTAATGCTGGAATTACCTCTGGACAGGGCTTCTGAACTCCAAGGGTCCATAAACTTGAAGAGAAGAATTATGTCCTTTGCCTTCCACTAACCTGTAACTGGAGAAGGCAATGGCAACCCACTCCAGTGTTTTTGCCTGGAGAATCCCAGGGATGGGGGAGCCTGGTGGGCTGCTGTCTATGGGGTCGCGCAGAGTCGGACACGACTGAAGCAACTCAGCAGCAGCAGCAGCAGCAACCTGTAACTGAAATTTAGACTTTTCTTCAGTTATGAATGCAATGATACCACCTGTGATGTTGTCACCAACACAACTACAGCTGTTTTCATGTCACTTCACAGAGCTTACAGATCTTCCACAATGTCCTTTTCAGTCATTGGTACTTAGAAACTATGTAACTATCAGACCCACTGGTCTATCTTGTTTTCTTTTGTTATTTATTTATTTTTTTGGCTGTGCCATGGGGCATGCGGGATCTTAGTTCCCCAACCAGGGATCGAACCTGTGTCCCCTTCATTGGGAGTGCAGAGTCTTAACCACTGGGCAACCAGGGAATTCCCTTGATTCTGTTTTTAATGCACAAATAAGAAGCACTTGTGTTACTATAGTATTCGTCATGGTTCTCCAGAGGAACAAAACCAAATATTTATTGTGAAGAATTGACTCATATGATTATGGAGCCTGAGAATCTGTCATCTTAAGCTAGAGACCCAGGAAATCTAAATACTACCCAGCAGTGTAGCTCTTCAAACCAAAAGACCAAGGGCATTAGGTCCCTGTCGAGGTCAGCAGAAGACTGATGTCAGCTCAACAGTCAGGAAGACAGTGAACTCTCCCTTCCTCTGCCTCTTTTCTATTTTTGTGTTTTTAAAAATAATAGCTAAAGGTTTAATTTCAAAATGATAGATTATAAAGAAGTCACTAAAAGTATAGAGCAATTATTTATTTATAAAAGATTCATTATAAGGTCCTTGGAAGAATAAACTCAAATTGATTTGAATATAATTCAAATCATAAAATTATGATTTACTGCTAACTTTTCAGGAATATGTATGCAGCACGCAATAAAGTATACCTTCAAAGGTAAATCAGTTGATGTTTTTTGATAACCCAGAAGTTAAATAAAAATATAATTCTATGTATTTTAGGTTATACATAGAAATACTAACTTGAGAAGTTATACCCAAGCTTCACCAGACAGCCAGAAGAGTTGATGACACCTATGAGAACAACTCTGCTGTGTGGCTGCCAGCCTCTGGCTACTTCACTAGAAGAAACAAATCCTTCTCAAAATTCTGTTGTACATTCTTTCAATATATCTAAAAGCTGGAGGTGTGTGCCAGTTATCAATATATGGTCCTTCAACTTTAAATTCACCTCTTCTGGGTTACTCAGCCACGGAGATCAGATCAGATCAGATCAGCCATGGCGAAGAGCATCGAAAACTTTCCTTCTTTGTTGCAAGAGTGATGCTAAATCTTGTCAGTAGAGGGCGCCAGAAGGACCATGGCAGCGGGAAGGGGTTTCGCTACTTAGCCGCTGGCGTGAGTCTTTTCTCCTTGCTCCTATTCTGCGTGGCTACAAGTGACAAGGGATGGTTGAGGGGAGATGCAGTGGCACTCACTGCAGCATTTCAGTGAATGAATCTATCATCCACTGAGCTGCAAGCACACACTCCCCAGTAATGCCTGAATTCCAGTTTGGGAAGGAGGTTTTCTGTAGCCATTTCCTAAGGATGCCATGACCAAGTACAATAAACTGGGTGGCTTAAACCGAATTTATCATATCGGAGTTCTGGAAGCTGCCAGTCCGAAATGACACTGTCAACGGGCTTGGTTCCTTCTGAGAGCCGAAAGAGAATCTATTCCATGCTTCTGGTGGTTTGCCGACAATCTTTGGTTCTTGGGCTTCTAGAAGCATCACCCCAGTCTCTACATTCATATATGCCGTACTCCCTGTATTCATGTTGGTGTCCAAATTTCCTCTTTTAATATATGACACAGTCATTTTGGTTTAGGGGTCCACTCTATTCCAGTATAGCCTTATCCTAATAACTAGTTATTAATACATCTGTAATGACCTTAAAGTCATTCCAAAGAAGGTCACATTCTGAGGTTCTGGGTTTTAGGATTTCAACATGTGGCTTTGGGGGACACAATTCAACCCATAACACCTCCCTTTTAAGTTTGCTCCTTCTGTCAGTATTTCCTCACTCAGCCTTAGGATATTCTTCAGAGATATTTTTTGCCCCTTTATAGCTAACACATTTGAAGAAGGCAATAGCAACCCACTCCAGTACCCTTGCCTGGAAAATCCCATGGATGGAGGATCCTGGTAGGCTGCAGTCCATGGGGTTGCTAAGAGTCTGGCACCACTGAGCGACTTCACTTTCACTTTTCACTTTCATGCATTGGAGAAGGAAATGGCAACCCACTCCAGTATGTTCTTGCCTGGAGAATCCCAGGGACAGGAGCCTGGTGGGCTGCCATCTATGGGGTTGCAGAGTCGGACACAACTGAAGTGACTTAGCAGCAGCAGCAGCAGCTAACACTTTTGTTTGTTTTATAATTTATTTTATTAAAGTACAGTTGATTTACAATGTTGTGTTAATTTCTGCTGACAGTGAAGTGATTCAGTCATACATATATATATATACATACATTCTTTTTCATGCTTTTAAAATCTTTATTTATTTATACTTATTTTTGGCTGTGCTGGGTCTTTGCTGCTACATGCAGGTTTTTTTCTAGTTGCGGCAAGTAGGGGCTACTCTCTAGCTGTGGTGCTTGGGCTTCTTATTGCGGTGGCTTCTCTTGTTTTGGAGCATGGGCCCTAGAGTGTGTTGGCTCTGTAGCTGTGGCACACGGGCTTATTTGCTCCGCTGCATGTGGAGTCTTCCTGGACCAGGGGTTGAACCTGTGTCCTCTGCATTGGCCGCTGGACTTAACCACTAGACCACCAAGGAAGTTCATAAAAGTCACATCCTTTTTTTTCTAGAAAAAATTTATTTATTTATTTGACTGCACCAGGTCTTAAATTAGTTGTAGCATACGGGATCTTCCATCTTCATTGCAGCATGCAAAATCTTTAGTTGCGGCTTGTGGGATCTAGTTCCGTGACCAGTGATCAAACCTGGCCCCCTGCACTGGGAGTCTTAGCCACTGAACCATCAGGGAAGTCCTTCTTTTCCATATTCTTTTCCATTATGGTTTATCATAGGATATTGAATGTAGTTCCTGTGCTATACAGTGGGACCTCACTGTTTATCCATTCTATATATACTAGCTTGCATCCTGGGCTTCCCTGGCTGTCCAGAGGATAAGACTCTGCACTTCCAGTGAAGGGGACACACGTTAGATCCTTGGTTCAGGAATATTCCACATACCGTGCGGTGCCATCAAAATAAAAAATTAATAGCTTGCATCATCACATCCTTCTTACTAGGTAATTATTCTCTATTTAGACTTCTTCTCTCTCCTGATTGAACCCTGACGGATATGAGAGCAAAGGGAGCGAAGAGAGTAGCTGCCAGGCTGTTGCTGTTTAGTCACTAAGTTGTGTCCCCCTCTTTGAGACCCCATGGAACTTTACCTTTAATCTTTCCTCAACCTTATGAGATAGGCACTGTTATCATGAGATTTCCCAAGTGCCATGTTTGGGGAGTGGCAGTGCTGGAACTCAAACTCAGTTGTATTTTGTTGTTTTTTGTTTTATTCCAAAGGCTGAGTGCCCTCTACTTCACAGTGCTGCTTCCAAACTACAGATGCCCATGTGAACTTGTACCACAAACACAGATGTACCTGGCGGCTCAGACGGTGAAGACTTCCTTCAATGCAGGAGACCCGGGTTCAATCCTTGGGTCAGGAAGATCCTCTGGGGAAGGAAATTGCAACCCACTCCAGTATTCTTGCTTGGGAAATCCCATGGACGGAGAAGCTCGGTGGGCTATAGTCCATGGGTCACAAAGAGTCAGACACAACTGAGCGACTAACACTTATGTAAGTGTATTACTATACTCATGTACTTTGCCAACAAAGATCCTTCTAGTCAAGGCTATGGTTTTTCCTGTGGTCATGTATGGATGTGAGAGTTGGACTGTGAAGAAAGCTGAGTGCCGAAGAATTGATGCTTTTGAACTGTGGTGTTGGAGAAGACTCTTGAAGGTCCCTTGGACTACAAGGAGATCCAACCAGTCCATTCTAAAGGAGATCAGCTGTGGGATTTCTTTAGAAGGAATGATGATAAGGCTGAAACTCCAGTATTTTGGCCACCTCATGCGAAGAGTTGACTCATTGGAAAAGACTCTGATGCTGGGAGGGATTGGGGGCAGGAGGAGAAGGGGATGACAGAGGATGAGATGGCTGGATGGAATCACTGACTAGATGGACGTGAGTCTGAGTGAACTCTGGGAGTTGGTGATGGACAGGGAGGCCTGGCGTGCTGTGATTCATGGGGTCGCAAAGAGTTGGACACGACTGAGCGACTGAACTGAACTGATACTCATGTACTATAGCAGTTATGAAACATAAGCAAGATTTAAAAGTATGAGATGATGACAAAATAAACAATTTAAATAGATTGTTTTTACTTTATTATTAGTGATGCCAAAAGCCCTTGACCTATTTCCCAACAGAAACATCATTTTCCATGAGAGCACCTCAAATAAATATATATTTACTTCTTTTCTGAAAAATCTTGGTTTGCATTTGGTGATACAGGGACTTGAAGGTTTATTTGTAAGCTTGGTCTTAATGGCAGTAGCAGCTGAAGTAGATCTTTCACCAAGATGCAAATGGAAGAAGTCATGCTTGCCTGAGTTTATGAAGTTAAGATAACCACCAGTGTCTTAGCAAGGCCAAATGGTGCCTGACAGCAATATAATGATGCCCTGTCTCCTTCAACTTACCCGAAATGAATAAATACATATAAAACTAGAGTGTATTCATGTGTTCACTGTTCAACAAATCTAAAAATATCAACTCAGTGCAAAATTGAAAAAGTTTCTGGGGTCTTTGCTGCTCCCCGAGGCTGACACTGAGAACAAATGAACCTTTGCACCACCTTTGCGGACACTGGCAGGACCTTCTATTTGATGTGACAGCCGACTTCCCGAAGAGCAAGGGAGTGATCCAGGAGAGCAAGGCAGGAGCTGCAGGAGCCCTTCCTGACCCACCTCCCAAGTCACACACCATTACTTTCATTGTATTCAATTTGCCCCTCAGGTCAGTGTAGGAGGGAGCCATACAAGCTCACAAGAAGGTCAGGAAGCTTGGCTCATTGGGGGCTGTTTGAGACTGGCTACCACAGAATAAAGCTGAAAAAAGAGACAAGTTGCTGAAAAAATATGTATCTCTATGACACCAGCACTAGTGGTAAAGAACCCACCTGCCAATGCAGGAGAAATAAGAGATGTGGGTTTGATCCCTGCATTGGGAAGGTCCCCTGGAGGAGGGCACGGTAGCCCACTCCAGTATTCTTGCCTGGAGAATCCCATGGACAGAGGAGCCTGGAGGGCTACGGTCCCTAGGGTCGGAAAGAATCAGACACGACTGAAGTGATTTAGCACACACACATGGCAGCCAGAGGACAGATAATCCAACTTAACAAAGTAACAGAGAAGCCCATGGATGACAGTGTGCAGTGGGCTTAACAAACAACCAGACTAGACTGTATGAGGAAGACGGAGGTCGCAGGCAGGTAGAGGAGTGTCCAGGAAAATAAACAGAAAAATAAAAAGAAAGGCCATCTGATGTGCTTAAGTGGTTTTAAAAGGTGATTGATATGAAAGATAAACTGAGGTATATTACAAATTTCAAGAGTTTCTTTGAGCAAGAAACATGTGGAATCTGGAAGCACAAGACAGGAAGCAGTTAGGGACCCTCCCCTTCAGGAGCCAGGGGAGATTTAGACAAGCTGCAGCACCAGGTAATTATTTGACTATAGTTTAAAAGCTGGGCTTCCCTGGTGGCTCAGACGGTAAAGAATCAGCCTGCCATGCAGGAGACCTGGGTTTGACCCCTGGGTCGGGAAGATTATCGGGAGAAGGGAATGGCAACCCACTCCAGTAGTCTTGCCCAGGAAATCCCATGGACAGAGGAGCTTGGCAGGCTACAGTCCATGGGGTCCCAAAGAGTGGGACTAGACTGAGCAACTAACACACTTCACTTAAAGCCTACTTGACTCTTTGAGATTGGTTGTCCTTAACATTTTTGTAACCTTGAGACACTTACAGGCTTAGATTTTGGGTTGCTTATGTAGGCTGCCATAGTATTGTGATTCACCAAAATGTTTGTTCAGGTTTTTCCTTAACATCTTATGGGAAAACACAAAAGAACTATTTGGCCAACCCAATATGAGTGCCATCCAGTCTAATGGCCTCCTTGTTTAATTAAACAATATACCAAATTATTATAAAAAATTATAGTGTGTATAATTTTAATAATTACATGGGAAATTCAAGCTTTCAACATGTAGAACACTGTAAAAGGGAAAATAAGACAATTGTAAGTCTGGAAGAACAAAACATTTTACAAGAAAGACAACATAATAATCATAGGTTACTTAGGTTTTACAATGAACATTATTTCCATGAACATACACTAATGTCAAAACCTTTATTCACCTAGCTAAATAAAATTGGAATATAAGTGTTGGGAAGATGGCAAGAGAGGAAGTAGGGGTAGAGAATTCAGAAGCACCAAATCTTCATCCAATATAACGGAAAACCAATAGCTAATGTCCAAGGTTTAAAGAAACTCACGTAAGCATACTAGTTAGAAATCTAGAATTGAATAGCAAGCAAAATGGTTAAAGAATTTAAAGGCCTTGCCTCTGGGGATCCGACCCAGGGATGGGGGAGGTAGAGGGGTGAGGCAGGGACAACTTTTTTTGTCATAAACAATTTAGTACTATTTAATTTTCTTTGCTTCCATAAAAAAGAAGACTAATTCAAATAATATATATAAAGTAGATGTCCTAAAATCTAGGAAGCAGCATTTCTGAATTTCTACATTCATGATTTAAAATTACAAAATTTCTGGCTGCAAATATATCTGGAGAGTAAAGTGCCACCGTGATGAATATAAAAACAATTTTACCATACCACATGTTGTCAATTATAGAAATTAAAAGGGATTACAATATACAAATAAATGACTACTTAGATTATCCATGAAAAATCAAATATTTTCTAATAAAAAATAAAAATAGGGACCTCCCTGGCGGTCCAGTGGTTAAGACTTTGCCTTCCAATGCACAGGGTATGAGTTCAATCTCTGCTCGGGGATGTAAGATTTCATATGCCTCACAGTCAAAAAAAAAAAAGAAACCCAAAACATAAAGCAGAGCCAATATTTTAACAGATTCAATAAAGACTTTAAGAATGGCCCACAAAAAAATCTTTTAAAAAATCCAAATATTTTCAGCTCTTTCAGAAGTCATTACTTTAATCCCTTGGTTGCACATTTCTTCCCTTTTCTACCTTTCTGGATGTCCTAGTCCCGTGGCCTGGGATCTCTTCAATGCCTCCTCCCCCAGGAGCAGGGGGACACCTGTGCTCCCCTGACGCTCCTCTCTCCAAGTCAGAAGAAATCTTTCCTCCTGCTCAACTCCTCTAGCAGTGGATCCACACCGCATTTATGACATTTCAGCTTCTGCCTTGTGTTATTTCCATCCATTTCTGGAGGACAAATTCTATATTCCCGTTAGCAGCTTTATCCATAGAAGTGACTTCTGCAACAGGATGATATTAACTCAGTGAAAAATTGAAATGAGGGATTATTTGAGCAGTGTTTTTGCTGCTCCTGTATAGACTCACACCTGGAACCATGTGTGTCCTTTACACCCCCAGATATTTCAAACTCAGCCTTTCTATCGCCTAGTTATTACAAGCAGCCAACCATCCTTATCAAAGCATAAGGTGGCCTGTGGTTACTGAACAATGCAAAGGATTGCTTTCCTAAGTTATTACCCGGCAGCTTAGAGTTCTTAATGAATATTTCTAGGAAGCCAGAGGCTCCTGGATTGCTGGCCTTCTTCAGTGATAAAATCAAGTCAACATTATTCCTTTATCTACTAACATGTCACAAAGATGAAGAAGAACTTGAACAGCACAGGCCTCTGCCTGGACTGTCACTTTCAGTCAGATTTACCTCCGTTTGAAGCAGGTATGCATGATTAAAACACAGTAGACAAAATGTGCATAAGAAGTTAAGATAAAACAAAGCTGAAGGAAATGTCTTGTTTGGTCTGTGTTGGCCAAAGCTCCCCTTTCCTTTAGAGAACCTGATGGCCCACACCCTCTGCCTTCTGCCTGGGACATTGTATGAGAGGCTCAGAATTGAGTGCGTTGAGGTCAGGTGTCTAAGGACACACTCTGGGACCCTCCAGGTGGGGTGTGAAGGACAATTCACTAGAATAAAGGGTAAGAATATTAGAACTTCTGTTTGTACTTAATTTTTACATTAAAATAATTAGCCACCAGTAACGTGCTATTTGAGCTGTCTCTGACAGTATCACTAAGTGGCACCCAGAGGAAAGGGTTCCTTAACAAGGCAATGGGTGGGGGTAGTGACAGTGACCCTTATTCATTATTCTATGGAGAATTGCCAAGGTGCTGCTGTTTCTATGTGACTATGGAAATAGCTTTCGAGACATATCACTGAATTTAACTGAGAAGATCCCCACAGAATAGATAAGTAGGCACTAACAAGGCAAATGCAAAGGACAGCCAGAAAGTAGCAGAATGGACCCATGGTCTCAGGATGATTTGTCTATGTCATAATAATAAGATAAATAATAATGATGATACAATTCTATCTTATAAACAGTTGGTCAGAAAAGTTCAAGAAAAGACTCAAAAGAGGGATTCACATCCATTATCTCCAGTAATGAACCTGAATCTAAGTGTATATTGTTCCTTGAGATGCTATTAGCTATATAAAATTTCCTGGTAGAGCAAGACATTTTCAAATTGAGTACCTAGAGCATGAAGACAAACTTTTATAGCTGGTATACTGAAGGGAGTGATGTTTATTTCTAGACTTCTAAACAGTGTGCTTATGGAACTATTTTTTAAAACCTGGATATTACTTATTGATTTTCTGTGATGGTAGTTGAAGATTTAGCACTCCTGCATTCCCCACCCCTACTTCCTCTCTTGCCATCCTCCCAACAGTTATATCCCATTTTTAGTAAGGTCAGTAAAGGTATTGATATTAGTGTATTTTTGCAAAACCCAAGTAATCCACTTTTATCATTTTTTATTCTGGAAATATGTTTTCTTGGAGTTATAATTGTTTTACTTTCTATATACTGAGACAATTTTCCCCCTCAGATTATTTATATGTCAACTAATATTTTTTTGATTCAAGCATATCAAATGGGTATATCATTTTATTATTGTTGTTTACCTGGAGATCCCCTCTCCAAACACTCTCCATTCTCCACATACAACCTGGATTGTTCTCTTCTTAAGCCATGGCACTGTGTCATCTCAACCTGTTTATTAGGGGACCAGATGGAAAAGGGATTGGAGCCAGATTGTCAAGGGGCTGGTTTGTCACAATAGGGAGTTCGGATTTCATTAAGTTATTGGAAAATCATAAGAAGTGAGAAGATGAAATCTGCTTGATAGGGTCCTTGCACCTGGGGTGAGAAAGACCATGTTTATCCTGAACTTCAGCTCTCAGATACAGGCTGTCCTCCCTTGAAACTCCCATCCATACATGTAGGCTACAAAGACTTGCACACTAGTCACACATACGGAGTTAAGGCAGTTAATATGGGAGGAAAACAATCTCTGATTAAACGTTGAGGATAAAAAATGCTCAATATCACAGAAATTCATAGTTCAGGCCAATGTAAATCTCTAAATTTCTCTATGCATTTAACACTTACCCAAATCTATGTTAGAACAAACATTTATTTAAAATGCAAACTTTGAAGTTAGAAATAAAGCTGACTGGAATCATTACAGAGAGATTATAATGACAATATGAATTTCAAAGGGCAGCAAAAACAGGAGGAAACTTGTTCTGATGGCTACACTGCAGCAGGCAGAGCACATCAAGCCACCCCTCCATCTTCCCCCTCCCGTGGACCCTCCTCACCTGCTTTTTCCTCTTCTATGCTTCTTCATTTATGTTATTAGAATTATATTATCCTAACTGTCTTACTGTCTTATGGTATTTTGTAATTTTCCAGTGCTTTCACAAATATCCTATTATGCCTTTTCAGTGGTTTAATTTCCATTTTTATAGGTTAAAAACAAAAAAAGACTAAGAGAGGTTTAATAACTTGTTGAGTATCCACTAGCTGGTCTGCAACCTCAACAGGTAGAGGAATGCAATTTTCCACCTGCCAGCAATGTTTTACCTCTTTCCCACACAACTCCATGTCTTTTTTTCTTATCTCAATTCCAATACTTCTTTCCTTCTTCCTCAACATATCTGTATTATTATAACTGAAATCTATTGCTTTTCAATTTTAAAAAGTTGGCTTTCTGTTGTTAATTTTAAATACTTAAAATAACTAAAAATTATAAAGTATTGATCTATATTGATAGTTTATGTTGATATAATTTAAATATAAATTAAAATGTGACTACAATTTATTAACTTTAATAAATATTTTTATAATAGTTTTAAAGTAAAATTTTGTTCTTAGTAAGGTCATCCTTTGTACTCCCAAGTGGTTCTCAAGTCTTTCTCCCCACCCCTCATGACCCTGAGGGTCATGGGGTTATTGGTGAGGGGGCCTGCCAAGCCTGAAACAGAGTCCAAAAGGGTCATGTAGCACCACTTACCCACATTTCTGTTTGAGGTTCCTGTGAGCCTCGGTTTCAAAACCCCTGATTCTCACATTCTGAATGGATACAAGAAATTAGGAGGGTTGGCCTCAGGCATAGTTTGTTCATTTTCTGATTGTTTGGTTTACAAAAAGTAGCCCTGTAAGATTTGTGTAAACATTAAGCTAAGTGTATTTTTAATTTAACCCACTGGTTATCAACTCAACCTAGGAAAATCACCAGAGTTTCCTGGCTGGTTTACCCACCGGCTGCTGCGGGGTTGACCCAGCCTAGCCTGGCTGGAGAACCGATGTGCTTCCAGTGATAAAGGCAGCGCTCGCAAAGGCCGCCTAGAGGAGAGGATGGAGGAAGTTGTGGCCAGCTGGTAAAGCAGCGAGGAGGTTCTATGGACAGGAAGGTGAAAGTGTCAGTCGCTCAGTCCTGTCTGACTTTTTGCGACCTCCTGGACTGTACCCTGCCAAGCTCCTCTGTCCCTGAAATCCTCCAGGCAAGAATGCTGGAGTGGGTAGCCATTCCCTTCTCCAGGGGATCTTCCCAACCCACGGATCTAACCCCAAGTCTCCTGCATTGCTGGCAGATTCTTTACTACCTCAGCCACCAGAGAAGCCCCACTATGGCCATGAGGCCCCTACTTTGAACTCTGTTGTCTTCCGAGAAGAATAAGGACTCCTCTCTCTTGATAAAATTTGGTCCCAGCAGTAAGTCATCACCGTGTTCTCTCCATCCTTATTGGTTCATGTTTATTGGTTATGTTTTCCAGGGTATGATTCCTCTCTGCCCACAAAAAGTCCCAGAACACGCGGGAGGGCGTCCCGAGCGTCTCCTGGCTTCACAGGGACAGTTGTCTGTAGCAGACTGTGACCTGTGGACCGAATCCCTAGTCACGGATTGCCCATCTGGGGTCAGTCTGGCCTAGGCACATGCTTTACTTAACGTGTCGTTTCAAACAAAATGTTTAAAATAGATATCAACAATTTAGAATGAAAAGAGTCACAGGAAATCCCGATTTTCTGTTTCTTTTGGGGAGGGAGGGGACATATTCCTGGTAACCATGGTCCTAAATTCCTACAGGGCAGCTGTGGGGAGAGACTGGACCTGGGTCCCTTGGTTCCCCATAGACCCCCATTGACCAGCCTGGCCTCTTGGGGGCTCTTCCGGTCACCATCGGCTTAGGGTGAGTGACTCCTGCCCTAAGGTTTTCCCGCAGGGACCTCACTCCTTTCTCAGTGTAGGCTGTTTCCTTCGGGTGGCTTTGGTGGGGCAGTTCTCTGTGTTTTGGAGTTGGCCAACCACTTCTTCCCCATGACTTGCTTATCATTGAGTCGTCACTTTCTTTGCCAACTTCCTGCGGTGTGGCCAGCTATTATCCCCCAGTACAGGTGATACTCATCTCCCAGGCCTCTGAATAGCTCATGGCGTTCGCTATGTGGTTCCCTGATGAATTCCCGTCAAGTCTAAACTCGGACCTAAACCAGCAGGGAAACCGAGGTTCTGAGCCGTAGAGCCATCCTGGGCAGCCTTCACTGCAGGGCGCCAGGGTTAAGAGGGGCAGGCGCTGCCCTCCATTTGCCAAATAAAGTCACCACAAAATGTTGCTTAGCCTTCTGAGATTTGTAATTTAAAAAAATTAAGCTCAAAAATTGACTTTTTTTTTTCCTTCAAGTAGGTTGAGTGTACTTTATATCACTTAAAATTGTCTTCCTCTATAGTAAAAGGGATTGTTGGAGTTCCCCCAACTTTCTCCTCCCCACCCCCACCAAACCAGAGCGCATTTCCCAGCCTCCCTTGCAGTTAGTTGAGGTCATGTGACTGGTTTTTAGCCAATAGGATGTGACAGGAGTAAAGCCGGCCCATCCAGTCCTGGCTCATAAAATCTCTTATGTTCTTCTGCCTTCTGCGGTGACCTTGGACGCGTGGACTGAAAAAGAATACAGGTTGGAAAGGAGCCTGCTTCTGAATGAATTCTTCTGTGTGTAGCTTTTGCTAGGTTGTTGCATCCATCCTCTACCAGTAGGGGGCAAATTTATTTAATTTTTCTGCACCTCAGTTTTCCTCACTTGCAAACTGGGAATATTGATAGTAATTACTTGTTAGAGCTATTATAGGAATTAATATTTATAAATCTCCTAGGAGAGTCCTCTGCTTAAGGTGAGCACTGCATGAAGAATGTGTTGAAATATGAAAAGCTCTATAAATATTATTAGCTTTTATGGCTTTTCTAAACATTTAATGTATTTTTTAAGATTACAGTGAGAATTACCTTGGCTAATAGGTTTATTCATTTGTTTGAGGATAGGATAGAACTTACGAGTTGTGGCCTAGGTGTCAGATGGATTAGCCTGGGTTCAAATCTTGGCTTTGCTTCTCACCTGAGAAACATTAAAAAATCACTTAACCTCACCAAGTCTCAATTTTCTCACTAACAGGACCCTTAATACCTACATCATAGGGTTATTGGTGGGTTAATGAGATAAAGATTGTAAAAAATTTAGTCAAGTGGCTACGCATAATAAGTGCTCATTAAATCACTTTGCACCTCAGCAATAAGTGATTAAGAGGTCCCATGTGAGAAAAGATTGTCCAGAACACTTGTAATTAATCTCTGAACATTTTTTTTTCATTTCCACAATGAGTTCATTAAAGTAGATTTGATTTTTATTTTCAAACTTTTGTTTTAGCTGCAAAACCTTTCCTTCAAGCAAGGTCTTAGATAAATATCCAATCTAACATAGATGGAAGCAGTGGGGTAAAGGGGCAGGAGGGAGGAGAGCTTGTCTCCACCCACTGGCTCTCCCTCACATCTTCCCTCAGGATTGTCCCTGAGTCACCTCTGTGGACTCCCAGAGTTCCTCAGTACAGCCTGATTATTTGTAGGACTTAAAGTTCTCCAAACTATTTTGTTCCAGCTCTAACATTTTATGACCCCCCCCCCAAGAACTGGTATTTGGCCATGAAGTAGAATTGAGGTTGAAATAATAAGGATACAACCTGTTCCCAAGGCCTATTGCTTCTAATGCTGCCTCTCACACTCACCAGTTCAACCCCCTTTCTCAGGAAACAGTCCCTCCCTTTCCACCTGCTTCTGCCACATGGAGAGAGGGGGCGGGAAGCGGACGTGAGGCCGCTGCCCAGCCACTTCTAGGAGTATAGCCTCTAGCATCTAGTGGAGCCACGCTACGCTCAGAGGCTGAGTTTATGACAGATACGTCCCTCAGCCAACTGCAGAGCACGGTTTTAAAACAAAATAAGCTATCTACAGAAAAGTGAGCTGTCTCAGTACTTCTCTAGACCTACATATTTGTGCAGATGTAAACCGTCCAGTTAAAACTCCAGGCAGCCAGCTCTGACTGGCAAGGAGCAGCTCCACGTCCCTTGTATTCGGAGCAGGTCACTTGGCTGCTCAAGCCCTCCGGGGACTTCCACTTCCACTGAGATGGAACTCAAAGACTTTTCTGGTGGCTTCACCTCCCACCACTCTCCTCCTGGCCCTTGCTGCCACAATCATAATGACTGTCTGTAGTTCCTCCAACATGTGAAGCATCTTCTGCTTCATCTCTTCCTTGCCTGAGGATACCTTCGGATTTCTCTGTTCCCTCTAAGCTAATAAGCTCTCTTATAAGCCATCAGTCCGTAATTTTTTTTCTTTTTACCTTCTCCATAGAGTGTTCCTGAATGAATAGATAAGAGTGATGTCTCTCTGGATAGACACGGTTTTCACAAATTTACTTACATACATAAAAGTGAAAGTGAAAAAAAGTGAGCCTGTTAGTCGCATTTGATTCTTTGTGACCCCACTAGGCTCCTCTGTCCATGGAATTCTCCAGGCAAAAATACTGGAGTGGGGAGCCATTCCCTTCTCCAGGGGATCTTCCCAACCCTGGGATTGGACACTGGTCTCCTGCATTGCACGTCTTCTGCATTCTTTACTGTCTGAGCCACCAGGGAAGCACTATAGAGGAGGGGGGAAACAAACAAACAACCTTCTTTCTCTACCCTCTTAGGTTCGTGCCTGAGGCTCTGGAAATTTAATGGACAAAAGTCAGACTAACAAGAGAAAAACAGAGTTTATAAACTTGTGCAGTGTGCATAACACTGGAGATGCTCAGTGATGGGTAACTCAAAGTGGTACTTACAACTTGGGGCTTATAAGCACCTTCAGAAAGAATAATAAATTTGTGGAGACATGACCAGTTAAAGTAAAATGGGTTCAGGCTCTTAGAAGTGGCCAGTTGTGGGAAGGTAACTATATGGGGGAAACTAAATGGATGGTAAGGACTATTTTAGTAAGATTTGTTTTGTACGTTAGGGGCTTCCCAGGAGATGCCAGCGGTAAAGAATCCTCCTGCCAATGCAGGAGACATCAGAGACGTGGGTTCAGTCCCTGGGTCTGGAAGATCCCCTGGAGAAGGAAATGGCAGCCCACTCCAGTACTGTTCCCTGGAGAATCCCATGGACTAAGGAGACTGGTGGGCTATATAGTCCATGGAGTCTCAAGAGTCAACATGACTGAAGTGACTTAGCATGCATGTTATGTACATTACATCTCTGGGCTAAGAGTCTCTAATGATTAAGAGTTAACCTGCCCTGGGACTTCCCTGGTGGTTCAGTGGTTACACATACGCCTTCCAGTGCAGGGGATACAGGTTCTTATCCCCGGTCCGCAAGGCAACAAAGCCTTCCTGCCACAGCTAGAGAAGCCCACGTGAGACAATGAAGACCCAGTGCAGCCAAAAAAAAAGACAAATGAAAAGGTTATCCTGCCCTTCCTGGTACAAGGAGGGCACCTTTTTCACAAGAAATTTTATATCCTGCATTTAGGTAGAAAGGAGGTTGTCGCCCTTCCTGCATTTGCTGAGTCTCAAGTATCTTCAGCTCAAAGTAACACTTCTGCCAAAGTGGCATATTCTGATTCCCTACAGAGTAAATAAAGTTGACTAAATTTCTACCACTGCTGCCTCTAACTTGAACTGTTACTGTCAGTGAATTCAGCTAATACTTATTAAGCATAATTTATATGCCAGTGAATTCCTATGCATTTCATGTAGTCTTTTCATTTAATTCTTTCAACAGCTCTGAGGCTCAGAGGTTAAGTTAACCTGCCCACAACCACACAACTAGTAAACGGGAATACACCAGGAATCCAACTCAACTGTACATGACAGCAACTTACTTCTAGTTCTTCACAGCCTCACTACAGACGATTGTGCTGAACTCAGTTGGCAAGTAGTTATCTTTACTGTGTTTGAATTTTGCTGTGCCAAGCACCCCCTAAGGCTAACAGGCTCCCGTTATCCATCTTAACTTGTTAGCCCTGAGAGGTGAGGAAGGTCTTTACATACAATGGGCACTTAAATCCATTTGAATGATGACTCTGCTGCCTTTATAACCATGACAGTAGTTTGGACTGGAGTCCAACACTCTGGGCCGCTCGATAAATCCCTGACAGAGTGATTGCTGGTGGCTTGTTTTCTTTCCTTTGCCGGGGTATTTATAGAAGATCTTCGAGCAAGCTCCAAAATGTAATACTCTCCAGAATACTTTTTGGACCTTTAAACTATGTCCTGTAAAGAGAAAAAATAGCTAGGATTTCAGATAAGTCTCAAATATCGATTTGTAAGTACCTCTCAGAGAACTCAGATATGCTTCGTTGAATCCTATATTACTCCTGTCCAATTCTACCCCTAAAACAAACTACTAACATATTTAAATAAATTCTGACTGAAGTAAAAATTATAAAAATATTTTAGTAACTTTACTGCCAAAAACAAGTTGTTATGTTATTTCAAACTCATCTCAGAATCCAAGAGTCAAAGAAATTTACAAACCATGCTGTACACTACTGTTATTTTTCAGAATAAGAGATGTAGAGAAGAGAGGACTTGTGCCTGCGATCACAAAGCCAGTCTTTGTCTCAGTTATAAGTAAGCAAAATCAGACTTGATATCTATAATGGATTCTTTTGGATATGCTGCCCATTTCCTGAATTTATTACATTTTTGTGTGGTATCTTCAATGCTTGGCACAATACAGACACAATATACAAATGCTCAAGAAATGTTTACTGAGTTGGGCTGTGTTTCAAAAACCTGATATGTTTCTAGATACACTGTTTGCTTTTATCAATTACTGATCCAAATAATTTTTTAAAATAAAAATGCATGCATACTGTAAAAAAAAAAAAAAAGTACCAGAGTCAAATAGTCCAGGATGACTTTGTTCAAGACTATTGCAATAAGAACATACAATTGTGCTCATTTCATATGCCAGCAAGGTAATGCTCAAAATCCTTCAGGCTTCAACAGTACGTGAACTGAGAACTTCCAGATGAACAAGCTGGATTTAGAAAAGGCAAAGGAACCAGAGATCAAATTGCCAACATCCGTTGGATCACAGAAAAAGCAAGGGAATTTCAAAACAACATCTATTTCTGCTTCTTTGGCTATGCTAAAGCCTTTGACAGTGTGGATCACAACAAACTGTGGAAAATTCTTAAAGAGATGGGAATACCAGACCACCTTACCTGTCTCCTGAGAAACCTGTATGCAGGTCAAGAAGCAACAGTTAGAACCAGACATAGATCAGTGGACTGGTTCAAAATTGGGAAAGGAGTATGTCAAGGCTGTATATTGTCACCCTGCTTATTTAACTTAAAAGCAGAGTACATCATGTGAAATGCTCGGCTGGATGAATCACAAGCTGGAATCAAGATTGCTGGGAGAAAGAGCAACAACCTCAGATATGCAGATGATACCACCCTTATGGCAGAAAGCAAAGAGAAACTGAAGAGCCTCTTGATTAGGGTGAAAGAGGAGAGTAAAAAAGCTGGCTTAAAACTCAACATTCATAAAACAAAGATCATGGCATCCAGTCCCATCACTTCATGGCAAATACATGGGGAAAAGGTGGAAACAGTGGTAGATTTTATTTTCTTGGGTTCCAAAATCACTGCAGATGTTGTCTATAGCCATGAAATTAAAAGACAGTTCCTCCTTGGAAGAAAAGCTATGACAAACCTAGACAGCATATTAAAAAGCAGAGACATCACTTTGCAGACAAAGGTCAGTATCATCAAAGCTATGGTTTTTCCAGTAGTCATGTACAGATATAAGAACTGGACCATAAAGAAGGCTGAGTACCAAAGAAAAGATGCTTTTGAACTGTGGTGCTGGAGAAGACTCTTGAGAATCTCTTGGACAGCAAGGAAATCAAACCAGTCAACCCTAAAGGAAAGCAATCCTGAATATTCATTGGAAAGACTGATGCTGACACTGAAGCTCCAATACTTTGGCCAGCTGATGTGCAAGAACTGACTCATTGGAAAAGACCCTGATGCTGGGAAAGATTGAAGGCAGGAGGAGAAGGGGGTAACAGAAGATGAGATGGTTGGATACTGCTGACCAGTCACATGGATGCCCTGCTTCTAGTTAGTCCAACTACAGCTTCCCCAGCATGTGGGATCTTAGTTCCTACACCGGGAATGGGACCCACACCCTCTGCATTGGAAGCATGGAGTCTTAACCACTGAACCACTAGGGAAGTCCCCCAAGGACTAATGACATTGAGAATCTTTTTAAGTGCTTATTTTCTAACTGTATCTATTTAGTGAACTCTCTGTTAAGTTTTTTGCTGTTAAAAAATTTTTTTTTAATTTTAATTATTCAGTTGTAAGGGTTCTTTATATATTTTGGATACAAGTCATTTTTCAGAGATGCATTTTACAAATATTTTCTCTTGATTTGTTGTTTGTCTTTTCATTTTCTTTAAGGTATCTTTCAAAGAACAGAAGTTTATAATTTTGACATAGCATAATTTATCAATTTGCCCATCCCAATTTCATAAGGATTTTCTCCTCCGTTTTCCTCTAGATATTATATGTTTACGTTTATTTTTAGATCTATGATCCAATTTGAATTACTTTTTGTAGTCTTGTGTAAGTAAGAGTTAAGGGTTTTGTTCTTTTGCACTTGGATATCCAGATTTTCCAGCACCATTTGGTTAAAAGTCTTTCTCCATTGACTTACCTTGCACCTTCTCAAAACGAATTGATCGTGTACATGTAGGTCTTTTATTCCCACTTGAATTGTCTTTGTCAGGGTAGTGCTGGCCTCAGAGAATGAACTGGGAATTAATCTCTCCTTCTTAATTTCTTAGAAGAGTTTGGGTAGAATTGGTATTCTTTGTTTAAAAAAATTTACTGGAATTTCCCAGTGAAGCCAAATGGGCCTGGGGTTTTATTCATGCGAAAGCTTATTAATACAAATTAAAATTTGAAAATAGATATATAAAGTTATTCAGGTTGTTTTTTTTCTTTTTGTCTGAACTTTGATAAATTTTGTATTTCAAGGAATTTGTCCAATTAATCTCAGCTGTCAAATTTTTTGGCATGATGCTTATTAGTATAAAGTTGTTCTTAATAATGACTTATTATCTTTAAAACTACTTTCTAGTACTGTTTTAGTTGCATCCCACAAGTATAGGAATGTTGTTTTCATTTTTATTCCATTCAAAATACTTTCTAAATTATTTTTTATCTCTTCTTTGACCATGGATTACTTTTTAAAGGAACTTAGTCTCCAAATACTTGAATATTTTTCCAGATAACTTTCTATTATGGATTTTTAGTTTAATTTTTGTGAGAGAACATATTTTGTATTACTTGAGCCCTGTTGTATTTTTTGAGGCTTTTTAATTGACATATAGTTGATTTATAATATTATATTAGTTTCATATTATTCATATCACTATAATATTATATATAGTGATTCAATATTTTTATAGTTTATAAAGTTATTACAAAATATCCGTTCTGTTCCCTGTGCTGTACAATATATCCTTGTAGCTTATTTATTTTATACACAGTAGTTTGTAACTCTTAATCCCCTACCTATATCTTTCCCCTCCCCTCTGGTAACCCCTAGTTTCTTCTCTACAAGTCTGCTTATGCTTTGCTATTTTCATTTGTTTGCTTTATTTTTTAGATTGCACATATAAGAAATACTTTATAGTATTCGTTTTTCTTTGTCTGATTTATTTCACTAAGAATAACACCCTCCAGTTTCATTTGAGACTTCTTTTATGCATCCAGGATATGATCTAACTTGGTAAATATTCTTTTTGCCCTTGAGAAGGAGTATTCATCCTGCTTTTGTTCAGTAGAGTGTTCTAGAAATGTCAATTACATCAATATGGTTGATGGAAATGTTTAACTTTTCTATATCCTTACTGATTTTATGTCAACTTGTTTGATTAGTTATTGAGGAAGGGGTGTTGAACTCTTCAATTATAATTGTAAATTATTTCTTCTTGCAGTTCTGTTAGTTTTGTTCCAGGTATTTTGAAGATCTGTTATTAGTTGCATTCACATTTAGGGTTATGTTTTGTTGATTAATTCACCTTTATCATGAAATAGGCTTTTAATCTTTGGTAATATTCTTTGCTGTGAAATCTGTTTTGCTTGACATTAGTATAGAAACTCCAGGTTAAGTTTTTTCTCATATATTTATTTGTAGTATTAACATGATATAACTTGTTTCATCTTTTTACTTCTAGCATATTTGTGTTATCATATGTGAAATGGACTTCTTAGAGGCAGCATATTTATTCATTTATTTTTATCCAGCCAGACAATCTCTATCTTTTAACTAGAGTGTTTGGACTATTTACATTTAATGTAATTGTTGATTCCTATGCATTCTTTCTCCTTACACTGTTCCTCCACCCCTGCATAATACTTTGGTTTAAATGTTCCAGCCAACTCTATATGCTGAAACTTGGTTTCTGTCTCCTCAAGTAAAGTACTCTATTGAGATCCCTTCCTCCATGATTCATGACCCAGAAAAACCTCCAGTCAGATACCTGGGGTGATTGCTGGGCTCACCTCATGTCTTTCCATTCTCTAAGGGAGCACAGTCCTGTGTTGCCTATTGTCTAATATCCCAAAACTGTTTCTCTTACATTTTGTCCAGTTTTCTAATTTCTGGTAAGAAGTTAAGTCTAGTCCCCATTATTCAGTCATGTCTGGAGTAGAAGTCTCCCTCAAAATCTTTTAAAATTAATAAATTAACTAAGGAAATCTTAGCATATATGCTGTGAAATGCTTGTTATAAAATGATATAAATTGGGACTTCCCTGGCAGTCCAGTGGCTAAGACTCCATCTTTCAGGGAAGTGGGTGCAAGTTCGATCCCTGGTTGGGGAACCAAGATCCCACATGCTGTGAAGTGTGGCCAAAATTTTTAAAAATAATATAAATTGATATAGATATTAGTTTAATATAAAATAATAGTAGTAAGGCAATACAATATATAATTCACTCTGATTCCCTCATATCCTAGCACTGGACTCTCTCTCCAGGTAATGAGGGTTGGCCTCCTGTTATGTACCTTTCTGCATTGCAATCATGATGAACCCTAGAATATCCCACGTTCAAGTCAAGCTTTTTCAATGCAATATAAATGACTTTAATTATAAAAGCAAGGGTGGACTGGTCTAAACCACTACCTAGGGTTTATAGTGCTCCAGCTTTGAAGACAGCTTTGCTTGAGGTGTCTTTGATTGTGGGCACCCGACCTTGATTGTGGGTATTGGGAATTAGAGTCCTTTAGAGCAAGGTCCCTGAGTAGTCTGTATTTCTTTCAGTCTAAAAAGAGCCAGGACAGGTTTTTTCACAGACTACAAATGGTTGCAGCTTTATGTGCTTTATTTAATATGTTTACTCTCTCTGTCCTGTGTCCTCCTCCTCTTCTTCATTATCTTTATCATTTTAATAGTACTATTTTACAACTTATTTAAGCTTTGCTATTTACAAACAGTATTACATTTCTATAATGAATACAGCAAGCTTGTAATGAAAGTAATTATTAACTCCTACTCTATAGAAAATGAAACTGAACTACACAAATATAAGACTTGCTCAGAGTCAAGTATGGTTATGTGTTAATAACAGAGCTAGGACTAAAACTCCAGGTCTTCTGACTCCAATTGTCTTGTAGCTTTTTTTTACTGTACTACCTTGACTTTCACGCAGGCCTTCTCTTGTTGAGTGGTCAAGTTGTTCTTTTTCTCAACTGGTCTTGCCTTCAAAGCTCAGGTTTGATGTAATTTATTTTTTAATGCCAGAGACTTTCAGTCTCCCACGGAGACTGTCACAGAACAGTATTCCTTTTATAAGGAGATATTTAGGAGAATCCCTTTCTAAACAAGTTTCACAATATAAATGTTGTTGATGCTTCTGTCTTAATGAATACATCAGGTTTTTAAAAGTGGTTTATAAGTCCGTTTGTTCATGAGTTGAAAGCATTACTTTTAAATAAATTAATGTATCCATGTCCATGTAAAGTTAGTTGTCTTCAAAGAACTGTGCACACTGATGGGATTAGTTCAGAATTTTGGACTTTCTTGGCCTTCTTCTTCCCACTTTTATCACTCTCCAAAAGCTTTGTGCTTTGGGGGCATATCAGAGTTAATAATGTGAATAAACTAGCTCAGAAAACACAAACAAAATCTGGTGTGCAGATCTGGGTGTGTTTAGTCTGCACAGAGTTTTTCTAAAATGTGAATTAGCTGCAAAACTTAAAACCAGGAGATTTCACATAAAAATCAGAACTTTCACACTGTCTTGGAAAATCAGAATACCTTGCAACAGTACACCCCCAAACCCTCATGATTACAACTGGCTAGAGCTGAGGCTTGGCTGCCCCTTTGGATAGGGCATGCTCTATTTCACCCACCACCAACTTCTCTGTTGTCTTTTACTAGTTTCATTTCATTCACTTACTTTATCTGCCTGACGTTATGATTTCACCCACAGACTAACAATCTTTGCTGCTGCTGCTAAGTCGCTTCAGTCGTGTCCAACTCTGTGCGACCCCATAGATGGCAGCCCCCCAGGATCCCCCGTCCCTGGGATTCTCCAGGCAAGCACACTGGAGTGGGTTGCCATTTCCTCCTCCAATGCATGAAAGTGGAAAGTGAAAGTGAAGCCGCGCAGTTGTGTCCGACTCTTAGCGACCCCGACTCTTAGCGACCCCATGGACTGCAGCCTACCAGGCTCCTCCGTCCGTCGGATTTTCCAGGCAAGAGTACTGGAGTGGGGTGCCTTTAGTTGAGACTTAAATATCTGGGCACAATCATGATGTCATCTGTTGGTGAAGAGCAGGATGGTGGGCTGTGATTCTGAGAAGTTGCTTTGTTCATCTGAATGAATTGTTGTGAATTCTACTTACAAACTAGAGAAGCACTTACTTTAATTAAGTATGAATAAGTAGCAGCATAAATATTCCCCAACTATCCCGCACCAAGGTACCCATGCTGGATGATGGTTTAATTAACTTTGACAAGCCTTTTGAGAGGTTTGGGTGTGTGTGTGCTTGTGCATGTACACTGGGAAACACAGGAAGTGGAGAGAAGTTAGAGCTCCACTTAACTTGAAGATTCTTAGCATCACAGGAATTTGTTATCTGGTTTTTTGGAAGGGGTCCCACCTTTTCCACATTTCTGTTGAACATGACTTATCACATAGCACAAAGAGCACAACATTTGGAATCAGAAAACCCTGGTAACAGTCTTCTTCCTGCCAGTTAGTATTTGACCTGTATCAAACTGCCAAGTTTCTGTAGTCTTTGGTTTTCTCATTGAAGAATCAGGATAATAACAGCTGTGCAATTTAGCAGGGTGGTTGTGTGATAATCCGTGTCAGGTTAGAAACAGAGGTGGTGAAAGTCAGAAACTACGCCACACATCATGTTTATGGTTTGCTTACATAGTGATTCGGGCTGCAAGGTTGAAACATACCCCATCAATTTTGCGAGCTTATTTTTTTAATTTAGCAGAAGTCAATACATTATAAAAACAGCCCTCTCCTAGAGTTTTAATAATAAAATGCCATTTGATTACGTATAGTAGGTTTCTGTACGCAGCTTTGTGATTCTAACATCTGTTAGTCCTGGGCAGACATTCTAACATCTCTCAGTCCTGGGCAGTCCTGGGCAAACCAATGGAATGCGATTGCTAAGTCACTTCAGTCATGTCCGACTCTGTGCGACCCCATAGATGGCAGCCCACCAGGATCCCCCGTCCCTGGGATTCTCCAGGCAAGAACACTGGAGTGGGTTGCCATTTCCTTCTCCAATGCATGAAACTAAAAAGTGAAAGGGAAGTCGCTCAGTTGTGTCCGACTCTAGCGACCCCATGGACTGCAGCCCACCAAGCTCCTTGGGATTTTCCAGGCAAGAGTACTGGAGTCGGGTGCCATTGCCTTCTCCAGAATGTGACTGGTCCTCAGTTTTAGTGGACAACAGCCTCGGGCCTCTGTTCTTCTCTGGCTGTATGCTCTCTTCCTATGACTGGTCGGCTATTACCATGGTTTCAGTATCATATTCTTGATCTCACTTGAGATCCATGGACCTCTTAGATTATCTAAGTGATCTTTTCACTTGAATTTCCCTTCCTCAACTCACAGTGCAGAATTCAAAGCTCAATTCATCTTCTTTCCCAAATAGCGTGTGTGCTCAATCGCTCGGTCATGTCTGACTCTTTGCGATCCCGTAGACTGTAGCCTGCCAGGCTCTTCTGTTCATGGGATTTCCCAGGTAAGAATACCAGAGTGGATTGCCATTTCCTCCCCCAGGGGATCTCTCTGCCCCAGGGATCATACTCACGTCTCCTGCAGCTCCTGCATTGGTAGGTGGATTCTTTACCACTGAGCCACCTGAGAAGCCCTCCCAAATACAGGCCCTTCTAAAATCTACTATCAGTGGCACCAGTATTCCCTCAGTTCAGTGTAACTAGATTTTTTTAGTGATGACCATGGGCATTATCACTGGGTTTGGAATAGCCTGTGACCCAGTCTTCCTGTTTATTCCTTGTATCTAGTCTTGATAGATACTTTCAATATCATTCACATCGCTCCTTCCTTTTCTATTTTGCTTATACTGCTTTAGTCCAAGGCCCCCTCACTACCACTTGACTCATAATGGGAATTCCTCCTAAGGGTCCTGAAATTCAGCTTTTAATGAAAACCTTTCAAAACCTATAGACTACACCATTAAGTCTGAACGTTTCTGCTTGTCTTAAGGCTTTCCATATTTTAACCTCACATATTTTCATTTCGTGTCTCATTTCTCTTCACCCTAGCCTCCTTGTTTGCGTGTTTTTCTTATACGGACACTCTTCTTCTATGTCTATCCAAGTCAACAAAGACCTAAGAGACCTTGTCATATGCCATCCCCATTCTACAACTTGCCTGACTATTCTATCCTTGTTTCCCTCTTTATGAACCTCTGTAACAGTAACACTGTCATGCAATTATTGCACTGACTTATCCACACTTCTCACTCACCATCTTTATTCTTTTTTAAACATTTATTTATTTGGCTATGCTGGTTGTTAATCGAGGTATGTCAGATTTTTGATCTTTGTTGTAGCATGCGAGATCTATTTCCCTGACCAGGAATTGAACCCTGCCCCTCCTGCATTGAGAGTGCAGTGTCTTAGCTACTGGGTCACCAGAGAATTCTCCACCATCTTTCATGAGTGCCAATTTTGCCTCTTGAACTAAATTATAAACTCCTTGAGGAGAGGTAGCACATCATGCTGAATCTCTCTCAAATTCCTTGTACGTGGTAAATATTGATTGAAGGAAAAATTGAGTGGCTTGTTGATTTATTTTAGTAAGTTAATTGAACAATAGATTCAATTAGGTTTTCACAAAGCTTTTAACTTACTTTTCAATACATACATCCCTCTGGGGTAAGTTAAGTTGTGTTTTTAAATAGAATAGAGGAAGTTCTGTAACTTACTTTTAAAGTAAAAACTGGGACTCAGTTTGATGAGTACAGAATGTGCTTTAAAAGTCAGTGGAACAAGATATTTGAAATCAGGCCTGTTCTAAAAAAATCTAATATATTTGGGAGAAAAATCATTAGATCTCTTAAATTCATCCTATTTCTAATAATTAAATACCACTAGCCCACAAGTGAGGAAATGAGAACGATATTGGCTATACAAGCTGACAATGGCATTGACTGCTCAATGAAAGTGACAAGAGACTTCCACCCACACAAGTACCAAGTCATTTTTCCATGAACTCGCCCTGCAGTGATTAAGTATGTGTACTTGAGAGTGCTTCCAAAGGTTTGAGCAATCCATCTGGCAAAAGCATTTGACACTATGGGATTTGTTATTGTGGTGCTATGCCAGCACCAAAACTTATTTAATTGCATTAGTCATCAAGCAGCAGTGCCCCTAATCTTGGATCTCACTGAGTGCCGTCTGGTTTATATGTTTGAGAGACCAAACAAACAAAGCTGAATGACTACAAACTTCTCCTGTATTTAAGTCTGAGGTCTGAATGTTCTGATCCCAGGTCCCAACAAGTCCTGCGGTAAAACTGGAAGGGTCACCCCCATGCAAAAGAGGCATAATCGAGGTCAAAATGGCAAGAGTTGAAGCTTCCAAAAGGCTTTGTCTATCCAAAATACAATTTCCCAGTCACATGCTAAGTCTCCAAATTCTTCACATTGGAGTCATTTCTGTATATTTCAGTGATAGTTCCAAGAAGTCCCAGTTTAAACACAAATATGTTACCTGGAGCTAGTTACCCATTAACCCCTTAGCTCTCTGCTCAGATCTGTTAAGAGCTAGCCAGCTTCCTCTGGCTGGATACCAAGAGGATTGAAGTCAAGTGGGTTGTTTGAATTAATGGGCTCAAAAATGCAAAGGCTCTGACCATGAGATACTGCTGGTTGGAAATAACAGGGTTATAAGCCTTAGTTATGAGGGGGAAGAAGAAGAACAAGGAAAAGGAGGAGACTTCCCACTTTATGACTTTGCCTATCTCTGACCTGAGATTTGTGACTTTCCAGACCAGTTATCTGGAGAAGGTGATGGCACCCCACTCCAGTACTCTTGCCTGGAAAATCCCGTGGACGGAGAAGCCTGGTGGGCTGCAGTCCATGAGGTCGCGAAGAGTTGGACACGACTGAGCGACTTCCCTTTCACTTTTCACTTTCATGCATTGGAGAAGGAAATGGCAACCCACTCCAGTGTTCTTGCCTGGAGAATCCCAGGGACGGGGGATCCTGGTGGGCTGCCATCTATGGGGTCGCACAGAGTCGGACACGACTGAAGTGACTTAGCAGCAGCAGACCAGTTATCATGAGACAAGACCCTAGCCATTATTTTGTGAAGCCCTTTAGCTTTGCCAACTGACATGCTAGAAACTTACTCAAAACTTCCTCCCATCTTTCTAGAAGTTCAGCCAAGAAAAAAGAAGTTAAAAGGCAAGGCAGAGGAGAAGATAAAAAACAGACATTCT
Organism: Bison bison bison; assembly: GCF_000754665.1. Taxonomy (NCBI): domain Eukaryota; kingdom Metazoa; phylum Chordata; class Mammalia; order Artiodactyla; family Bovidae; genus Bison; species Bison bison. Next base: position 1,219,263 of record NW_011495043.1, on the reverse strand, counting down.
GTTTCCAAAAACACTGATTTCCTTCTTTGTCTGAAAAATCTTCCTTTCTGCAAAATGTTGCTCTGCTGTGGAAGGTTTTGGACTTCTACCCTTGGAGTCCTTTCTGTACTTCTTTGTATTCAGTCAGTTTAGTTCAGTCTCTCAGTCATGTCCGACTCTTTGCAACTCCATGAATTGCAGCACGCCAGGCCTCCCTGTCCATCACAAACTCCCGGAGTTCACCCAGACTCACGTCCATCGAGTCGGTGATGCCATCCAGCCATCTCATCCTCTGTCATCCCCTTCTCCTCCTGCCCCCAATCCCTCCCAGCATCAGAGTCTTTTCCAATGAGTCAACTCTTCGCATGAGGTGGCCAAAGTACTGGAGTTTCAGCTTTAGCATCATTCCTTCCAAAGAACACCCAGGGCCGATCTCCTTCAGAATGGACTGGTTGGATCTCCTTGCAGTCCAAGGGACTCTCAAGAGTCTTCTCCAACACTACATTTCAAAAGCATCAATTCTTCGGCGCTCAGCCTTCTTCACAGTCCAACTCTCACATCCATACGTGACCACTGGAATAACCATAGCCTTGACTTGACGGACCTTTGTTGGGAAAGTAATGTGTCTGCTTTTCAATATGCTATCTAGGTTGGTCATAACTTTCCTTCCAAGAAGTAATTTTAATTTTAATTTAATTTTAATTTCATGGCTGCAGTCACTATCTGCAGTGGTTTTGGAGCCCCCCAAATAAAGTCTGACACTGTTTCCCCATCTATTTCCCATGAAGTGATGGGACCAGATGCCATGATCTTCATTGTATTATCTTCTTTGTATTATCTCCAGGTTAAAATTATCCCAGGACAACTGAACTCCTATTGCCTGCGGCAGGAGAACTTAGGAAATAGTCAGAAGTGATCATGATTGAGATTGGCCAAGATCATGATTGAGACTAATATGGGTGGGTAGCCTCCCTATGGGTGGATAATTGGCTAGAAGCGGTATGTGGAGCTCTGATGGGCAAACAAGAGGTGGAGAAGGACACCCAACAATGAACCACAACAAATGATTCACTAGAAATATCCTACCCGCCCACTGTTGATCTGAGATTTCTGAACTAAAAAAATCTAACTTCAATATCACCGGAATATAAACTTTTGGTTTAATGGGCACATAGATATTTGTTAAAACATCAGATTTTGTAAAATTAACCTTCATGATGTAAAATAAACACTTCTATTCTCTCATTCCTTTTAAGCTGCCACTCTTCTACCTTACAATAAAATTGGCTTTCCATCAACGGTCTAAGAGGGAAATTATCACTGAATAAGAATACAGACATAATTTACACGCCTATGATTTTTATTTTAAAAATGGAAACAAAGTAAACTTCATTCATTAGCAAAATAAACCCAGGACTTGTTTCTCCACCAAAATAATCTTTTAGATGTCCTGATTACATTAAGAGCCAAAAAATTTTTTTTAGTTGGTCATCCCTAAGAGCATTCTTTTGGTGATGGACTTATCTGTCACAGGGGCTTGGCCACCGTAGCCCTCTCTGCCTAGTATGAAAGAGGGTGGATTGATTGCAGCTGGTACAACAGAGTCACTGACTCACCCAGTCAAAGCTTATGAAGAACTTTAGCCTGGATGTCCAAGATTTAGTCCTCAAAATGATACCAATTATCTGACTATACCAAGAAGGTCCTGAAGAGGACAGGGTTTGGAACACCATAGAATCACATACGTGTTTCCTCTGTAACTCACCCTTCACCTTGGCAGGCGTACATCCTCAAGTTCAGACCAGGACTTAAAATGTCCAAGAGACTGGGATGAAGTAGAGTTGGCTCCACTGGCCTGGAGTGGATTCCTGGCTGAAGACCCAGGGCACTGACTTGAGTGGTGAGATTTCCAAAATATAAAAGGAAACAGCAATCGAGAAGGAGGAAAGAGAATGGTGTGTGTGTGTTTGTGTGTGTGGTCTCAGACCAGAGGTGCATGTGGGTGAGGAAGATGGGTAAAACAAAACATTAGAAACCACGCCTCACCTCCTGCTATACCCTGTGCTGGATGCTGCCTGTTCACCTTTCCAGATTTACTTTCCACCTTTCGTAATGTGATCTTACCCTAAAAAGCTGACCTTTTATAGATTTCGTCAATGGTTCTCCTGCCCTTTGACTCCTAGTGGGTCCAACCAATGGAAGGCACTGGCAGGCATTCTGAAAGCTAGAAGTGGGTAAAGCTGTAGTTGGGGTGTCTGCCTTTAAAGCCACAGCTCCTGCCAGGATGTCTTCTCCATGATACCCTGTCTGGGTTCTCATGATTTTGCTCCCGTTGTGCTCTTCACACCTGGAGGTGGTAGTGGTGGTGACAGACCCTTAGTGTTGCCAGTTCTGGGATCCTACACTCTCCTCTCCTAGTTCCCTTAAATCTTATCCACACCTCAATAAATAACCCCTTTACTAAACTTTCCCCAAATCAAATCATTTGAACATACCATTTGTTTCCCATCAAGACTTGGATTAACACATGTTCTATATACAAGAGTTTTTGCAAAAGCAGTGATGGAGATTAAGCTTAGGAAAGACAGGTTGAAATCATAGTAATGTTATTCCTGGTTGTAGGGTTATTGATGCCAATGTAGCAGGTGTATCCCTTTGTCTCTACACACAACATAACATAAGTAAATAGCAATAGACCAGGAGTTAGAAGACTGAGGATCCAGTCCGGAATTTATCCACACTGAGTATGTGGCCTTGATCAATTGACTGAAGTTTTGTATGACTCAGTTTTCTCACTTATATAATGGAAATAATCTCTTCTACATACTTCACAGCATTGCTGTGTGTGCTAAATTGCTTCAGTCGTGTCCGACTCTTTGTGACCCTATGGACAGTAGCTCACCTTCTCCAGGGGATCTTCCCGACCCAGGGATCAAATCCAGATGTCTTACATTGTAGGTGGTCTCTTACATTGCAGACAGATTCTTTACTGACTGCACCACCATAATGCTTTGAAAAAAGCCTTCTCCATACTTATCTATTGTAAAGGTTCTTCTAGGCCTGGCAGCAATATCAACGCTTTTCATGACTTCCTTGAGTCTCCTCAGGAGAATTTTCTCTCTTTTGTTTCACATAACAAAGTTGATCAAACCTCTATTAAAGTCTACCCCTTTACATTACGGATGAGTGTTCATACATGTATTCCATTTGTTGCATGATCTACTCTTTACAGGTTGTATTCCAGACACCAATCATGAAGATCTTGCTTGGCACATGAAGATGTCAGCATGATTTCATGAATGAATGCATGCTCTTCTCTTTTATTCTCATCTCTTCATATATTTATATACTTCTGTTTATCTCACCATAATTTGGTTTGCCCTACAATAGCTGCAGGCCTGGGAAAACTCCAGTTTTAACCCTGTCTCCCACATCTGAGTGAGGGGCTCTCTTTCTGGGGGTGTAAGTTGACAGGAGTCCCAATGAGCCCAGATCACAGTGAATCAAAGTAGTACGATTGATTTGAGACCCCTTTACCCTATTGCTTCTGTGTCATACTTTGGCCACCTGGTGCAAAGAGCTGACTCATTTGAAAAGACCCTGATGCTGGGAAAGGTTGAGGGCAGGAGGAGAAGGTGACGACAGAGGATGAGATGGTTGGATGGCATCACCAACTCAATGGACATGAGTTTGGATAAACTCTGGGAGATGGTGATGGACAGGGAGGCCTGGCATGCTGCAGTCCATGGGGTTGCAAAGAGTTGGACATGACTGAGCGACTGAACTGAAATGAACTGATGAAGAGGTGCCATAAACCATGTCCCAAAGTAGCTGAGTGTCATCCATATTCCTGAGGGTTGGAACCAGCTGACTCTTTCCTGGTACTTAGGATGGGAAAGTTTCTAGTGGCAGTTCAATTACCTAGAGATACTCAGAATCAGAACTCGTCCTATGGCTCTAAATTTAACATCAATTTCTGTAGCAGTGGTTGGAGAAGTGCTGAAACGGAGAGGGGAAGTGGAACCTAAAAGAGGAAGGGGAGAAAAATGGCTTTGGAAAAATGGCAGCAGATATGTGGCTTCTTTACTGTAAAAGTATTATTTTTCAGCAACTACCTTGTTTATAAAGTAGTTTCTGTGGCAAGATTCCATCCTTTGAACTACAGCTTAAGTGTGTGCATTCTGCTTTTAGGAACTTATGCTAATAGTTTCATTAAATAATTACCCATAATAATAAATTCACAAAATGCTTGATTAATTATTAAAGAAATGATATAACATCCAGTTGTAGAGTCCACTCATTGCTTTTATAAATACTATAAGTTGCAAACTTTCTTAAAGAAGTGGTCTTTTTATTTTTCTTTCATTTTTTTGCTTCACAAAGACTTTCACGGTAACAATGATAGCATGAAGGAAATACTGACAGTGTGACCAGCAACTGGGCTTTACTTCCAAGAATCATAAGTGATCATCAGAGTAATGGCGCTTGAGAGAGGGAAAAACCAAAGACAGAAATCTCAATTCTTCAGCCAGATGTTCTGTTTGTTTGGCCAGGGCCTTTTCACCATCTCTCTCTCACATCTGTTGATCAGAGATTCATTGCAGACAGCTGTGTTACCTTTCAACATGTGAGCAAGGCAATATCCTTCAAACCTCAGGGTGATAAAGATCACTCCCAGTTACAAAGAGGTTTGTTCTTTGCTTTAAACTGAGAATCCAAACCTTGAGGTTTATGAAAAACTTTACTGAAAAAACAGCAAGTGGTAAAATACAGTTCAGTGTCACCATTTTTTAAAAGAAGAGTACGGGCATCTTTAAAGGAAGTAATGATAACCACATTTGACTTGGTAGTCCCTGGTGAGCTGTAAATAAAGTTCTGAAATCTCAAAGCCTGAGGTAATCGTGTAAGTCCAGACAAGGATGGCCTGAAGTCACATTCTGGTGACATTGCAAATTAGACATTGACCTAAGGTTGTTATTTAGTATCTCCAAGCCTCAGTTTATCTGCAAAAAAAGGACAGTGATAGTATTATTTCTAAAGATTATTATAGAAATTAAAGTAGATATTTTATAAGAGCTCAATAGTTACTGGTAGAGACATTCCCACATGTATGACTATATATTCCAGTTCATCCAAACTGCATTCAACTCCCTAAGTTATGAAGTCCAAATAGTCATGTTTCACTCTGTTTGGGCTGCTATACCACAACACCATAGGGTAGCTTGTAAACAACAGCAATATATTTCTCACAATCCTGTAGGCTGAGAAGTTCCAAAATCAAGGTGCCAAGGATTCAGTGTCTGGTGAACCCATCTTCCTGGTTCATCAATGGCTGTCTTTTCATTGCCTCCTCCATGGTGGGGAGTGGTGGTAAGGGGTCTCTCTGGGGCCTCTTTTGTGAGGGTACTGAATCCCATTTATGATGGCTCCACCCTCATGACCTAAGCACCTTTCAAAAGCCTGACCTCCAAGTACCATCATGCTGCTGCTGCTGCTGCTAAGTCGCTTCAGTCGTGTCCGACTCTGTGCGACTCTAGAGACGGCAGCCCACCAGGCTCCCCCGTCCCTGGGATTCTCCAGGCAAGAACACTGGAGTGGGTTGCCATTTCCTTCTCCAATGCATGAAAGTGAAAAGTGAAAGTGAAGTCGCTCAGTCGTGTCTGACTCCTAGCAACCCCATGGTCTGCAGCCCACCAGGCTCCTCCATCCATGGGATTTTCCAGGCAAGAGTACTGGAGTGGGGTGCCATACTGGGGCTTAAATTTCAATATAAGATTTGGCAGGGGCAGGGGAGGGATGTGTGGTATATTTAGTCTATTGCAAGAAGTATCTCCTATTTGTGTGACCAGCTCATCTCCTGTCTCTCAGAGGTCAGCCCACAGCAACCACATCATAATGTTCCCTGTGTCCGGGCCAGTGGCCCAGGAGGAGAATGATTTGATCCACTTGTTAGGTATCAGGCACGTTTTGTGCTATTTCTGGCTTTTCCTCTATCTTTTCTGCTCATTTTCTTCTATCTTAGCCAACCCCCTTTGTTTTTTCTTCTTCCCCTTTCCACCTAATCTATTTATTTTCATCCAATTTCCTAAGCATGGCTTGTAAGAATAATACTAAAGTTACCCTGTTTTTGAGGAAACTAAGTACTGCCATCATCTTTTAATTTTTAAAAGGGCCCAACTAATCCCTTCTGTATTATTGTAAAAGTCATCATATCTCTTTGTCCCTCCTCTGCAAGATAAAATAAAACATTTATAATCTAATTTGTAACACCTAATGGACCAGGGGAGCACCAATATATTACTACAGACACTGAACTTGCCCACTCGAGGAACTCACAGTCTTGCTGAAAAGATAGTGGCAATTCAGAATGACAAATTCTCTAGTAAAAGTTATCGCTGTAAGGGGTAAGTAGTAAGGGGATAGTGGATGCCAGGTGCAGTGGTTATTACTTTTATATTTGAAGAAAAGTATTTTTCAATGTCTCCTTTGAGATAGGTTAAGGTTAAAATGGTGAAATATGAGCTGGATTAGAGAAACGTTAGACAGTCTGCAGCTGGCTGGCTAACTAGACCCAAAGGATATTAATGAATAGTCAGTTAACCTGTATAGATTTCTAGTGGTAGACCACAAGGCTCTGCGCCCTTGTCTTATTCAACTTTTGTATTAGTGGTTTAGTAAAGTCATAGAAGGCATACTCACAAATGTATGCAGCAGATACACACCTGTCAAAAACAACTAATTTAAATGATAATGGATTTTATAGTGACCTCAGTATGCTGGAATATGGCATCAAAATAAATCAGATCCAACTTAAAAGGGAAGTCTTCGTTTATGATTGTACTGTTGTATCCTCATAAACACTCTTATTTTGTGCTGATTATGTCCATTTCTCTTCTTGCACCTAAGGGATCCCCAACTGAGACAGCTGATAACATCAAGTTCTCAGGGGACCTAACCTGAAGGAACTGTGGAGCTTCTAGGGGAGTGGATGAGGGGAGTAGATTGGACTCAATGCCCTCTTACACAGGTAAGGAAAGTGTGTTAATCGATTTTGTTTGAAGTTAAAAGTAGCATAAATAAAACTAAAAAACAAACAAAACGCATTGGATGTGATATTTTCAAATTCCAGAGATAAACCTACTTGCAGCGTAGGTAGAGCCAAGTGCTCCTGGTAGGGATAAGTCCGCCTCTCTCAGTCTCCTGACTTTTGTTCCTGTGTGCTGTGTTATTCTTAGACTGGTTCTCAGTGTATGGTGACAAGCATGACCCTCAGCGTCTATGACTTATATTCTTCTAAATTAGCAGGATGAAAATGCTTTTCCCATTGGTTCCAGCAGCGCCCTAAAATGGACTCTCATTCACCTGGCGTAGGTCACATCCCTACAGCAATCACTGTGGACAGGGTGGGGTGGCCATATGTGGGTCACGTGCCAGTTCTTGGTTTTGAAGGGTTGGTAGCAGCAGATAGGATTATTTTTATCTAAACCACATGAGGTAGGTTCCCATATAAAGAGGAATCCTATAAGTAAAAGCAGCGGGAAGTGGATACCAGAAAGGCAAACACAACAGATGTTCACCCTGGAGGTAATGGTCCCACTGAACTGTTCATGATGATACTGAATAAGACTGGATGGGAAATGAAGAAGAGCTGAGATGAAAAGACCAAGAGGAGGCATGAGAGCTGTTTTAAAGCTTGTGAAGAACGAAGAATCTTCCTGGAGAAGAGGGCACTGACTTGATTTCTTATACTCAGAGGATAGAAATCACGTAATAATGTTACTGGATAGAAGATGCTGGGTAACTAGTTTTAGTTCAATACATGAAAATTTTATAATGACTTACATTGTCCAATCCGGATCAGTCACTGAGCAAGCTCTTCCCAAAAGAAGGGACTGATCAGGAATCCTTGCTAATGAAGAGCCTTCCATTAGTTGGACGTTGAAAACCACCAAGGTATCTATTTTAAGTTCCTACAACTCTTTGATTTTAAGTGATACATCAGGCATCCAGTACATTACCCAGATAGCTTTGTTGGAATTCAGCTATTTCAGATTGCCAAAGCCCATTGAAATTTGAAGCCTCTGGCCAAGCTGATTAGAAGTACCTGTATATATGGGTATGTGTCAGCATTTGTATAAGTGTAATCCTAATGAAAGTACTTCTTGCTGGAAAGTTCCATATAACTTCTGGGGAGTTATTTTGCATTTCTTGGCTTAAGTTTAAGCACTGAGAAGTCTCAGAAATGGACACAGTAGCCTGACTTGAGATTCTATTTATAAATACTTTGATTATATTACGATTAAAGGAAGTTGATGAAAAGGAAGGAAGAATAGTTTTTTAAGTTCTGTAGTGAGTGAGTCTGGTGAGTTTGGAAAATTCCGCAATGTTTCTCTCATTCACTTGTAGTCTCTGAATGATGATCATGATAATGATTATGGTTTTCATTTATTGAGTGATCACTTTTTAATAGCTAACATGTATTGCTCGTACTAAAAGCTAGCTGCTATCATTTACCGGGAGTGATTCCATATACTTTACTTGTATCATCTCATTTAATACTCATAAGACCCCTGTAAAGCAGACACGAGGATTGTTGTCACGTAATGAATGAGCAGATGGAGGTGCAGAGCTTACTAATTTGTCAAGCTCATATAGTGTAGGAAGCAGCACTGCGGTATACCAAAAATGGTTTCATATGCATTATCTTCTTTAAATCACAGAACAGTCCTATGAAAAAGATATAAATAGTTCCATTTTTAGAATGATGACAATAAATATCAAGAAGTCAATCTTGACTCACAGACTTAGAGAATGAACTTAGGGTTGCCAGGGGGAGGAATGGAGGGAAGGGATAATTAAGGAGCTTGGGATTGACAAGTATGCACTGCTATATTTAAAATGGGTAACCAATAAAGTACTACTGTATAGCACAGGGAGCTCTGCTCAGTGTTATGTGGCAGCCTGGATGGGAGGGGAGTTTAGGGGGGGAATGTATAAATGTTTGTGTATGGCTGAGTCCCTTTGCTGTCCATCTGAAAGTATCACAACATTGTTAATCAGCTATACTCCAGTATAAAAT
>NW_011495043.1:1202061-1210105 GCF_000754665.1 Bison bison bison | reverse complement strand
AAAAAAGTCACTTGTTTAAGGTCATGACACTTAGCTATCTAGTAGCGATTGGAACTGGAGTCAAGCTCCCTCTAAAACTTGTGCTGTGCTTTCTCTCATGTTCTGGAATATACAATGGCCAATGCAGCCCTGCCCGGTTGGTCTTGGACTCCGCCGTGAATTACTGTCTCTTCTTCGGGGCAGCTTCTACCACACTGCCCCCTGCTGACCTCAGAGTGTAGCTGGTGTCATCAAGTGTCCCCTCAGCTCCTCTGGGATTCCAGAGAGTGGCAAGAAAATCCTCAAGAGTTCCTCACCTGCCTTGTCTTCAAATTGTTAGTTCTTTAGGTGATACCACAGTTCCTTTGATTCTTGGCCTGTGGGTTTTCAGGGATTTCCCCCAGGAGCAGAGTTTCTTCACTTACTGCCACCAGGGACTATTAGGGAAAGGAACTGGGGAATCATTTTCCTGGAGCATAAGTTTATGAAGTAGTTGGCAAGGATTAGGAGAATGGAGTGCAAGGTTAGTGAACATGACTTATCATCTTAGGATGTCAAATCCATTGAAATTTTAATCCTGTTCAGAAGAAAGGCATCTGGCTACCCAGGGGCCTCTGTATCTTTATAATTAATCTTTTAATGGATCTGAGATGTGAAATTGTATCATGAAGATCAAGAATTCAAGAAAAAGAGACTTTTCTGTTGGGTCCAGTAGTTAAGAATTCTGCCTTCCAATGCAGAGGACATGGGTTTGATCCCTGGTTGGGGAACTAAGATCCCACGTGCCTCAGAGGAACTAATCAACTAAGACCCAGCACAGCCAAGAAACAAAATAATCTCCCTAATAACCTCAGAATGTATACACATGTGTAGAGTCTCTACTCAAGTATGTATGCAGAATCCCTATTTGTCTGTCTAATCTCTGTATATCTTACTCCATCTTTTAATCTACACTTCACACATTTAGTTATGCTAAGTACAATGACGTTTCCCAGTGAACATTCTGGAAACAGCTCTACAGTGGTAGGAGTGACAGGGTCATTCCTGAAATGGTGCCAGGGGAAGAGGGTCCTGAGTGAATCAGCGAAGGAAATAGCACAGTCCATGTGGAGAACTGGGCCAAGGTCGTGGCTGGAAAGGCAGCAAGCCTGGGGAGCAAGAACAGAACAGAAATAATTAGAGAATCAACTGTGATGTTAGCTCCCATAATGTTAAGGCCCCTAATAGATCTGTCAAAAAAGCATGACTTCATCTGCATTTTGTGTTTGCATTTGTTCTGTACTATAATTTTCATCAAGATAGAAAATAAAAACAAAGAAAATGTACGAGCTCTTTGTTACGGTTTTTCCTTTGTGCCATCTCTGGTCCAGATGGTATCCCTTCTGCCCAGGCTCGCTTCTTCTCATGGCAATTTTCTCAAAATGAGACTCAGTTCAGAACTTCCAAGGGAAGGAATAAACAAATGCACAGTAATTTAGAGACTCCATGCAAATACAATCTCAGCCACACAGAATTTAGCTTCATCTGTTGCTGTTATCAGATGAATCTTGGCTGCTGCTCTCACAGCGAGGCTGTCCAGGTCTCAGAGGCAATCCCCATTATAGGACCCTGGAGGCCCAGCCAATGACCTCAGAGAGCACAAATGTTGTTTGGTCCATGATGTCTTTCAACAGTGTTTCCCGGAATCATGAAGGAAGAGAGCTCAAGACCGGACTGGAGGTTATTTATCTAGAACTGATAACCAGGCTGGAAGAGCCGCACCCACCAGGCAATGGTACAGAGAAGTTCCCGGAATCAGTTGACAAATGAATGATACTTTACTAACTTAATCTCACCTTAAATCACTGGGCTTTTTGGTCAGAATACTTTCACACTTTCTCTTTTCAATATTTGTCTCATACATGTGTGTGTATAGCTGAGCCCCTTTGCTGTTCACCTGAAACTACCACAGCATTGTTAACTGGCTACACCCCAAAAGGAAATAACAAGTTTAAAGTTAAAAAAAAGAATTTCATCTTTGTCAGTCTAATAGGTGTCATAATATCTCTTTGTCATTTTAAATTTTTTTAAATTTATTTATTTTTAATTTTATTTTTTAACTTTAAAATATTGTATTGGTTTTGCCATGTATCAACATGAATCCGCCACAGGTATACATGTGCTCCCCATCCTGAACCCGCCTCCCTCCTCCCTCCCTGTACCATCCCTCTGGGTTGTCCCAGTGCACCAGCCTCAAGCATCCAGTATCGGGCATCGAACTTGGACTGGCGACTCACTTCATATAGGATATTATACATGTTTCAATGCCATTCTCCCAAATCATCCCAAACAGAGTCCAAAAGACTGTTCTATACATCAGTGTCTCTTTTGCTGTCTCATATACAGGGTTATTGTTGCCATCTTTCTAAATTCCATATATATGCATTAGTATACTGTATTGGTGTTTTTCTTTCTGGCTTACTTCACTCTGTATAATAGGCTCCAGTTTCATCCACCTCATTAGAACTGATTCAAATGTATTGGTGCATATGAACTAAGTTGTACATTATTTATTTCTGCAATGTTTTCATTTTCTATAATGAAAATTACTTATTACTTCTATAATTCTGTAATTACAAAATATGTGTGTTAAAAAATTTTTCAGAGGTCCGAAAGCATCGTTTTGGGGGGCTGCGCTGGGTGGGTCTTTGCTGCTGTGAGGGCTTTTCTCTAGTTGCGGCGAGTGGGAGCTGCTCTCCAGCTGTGGTGCTCAGACTTGTCATTTCAGTGGCTTCTCTTGTTGTGGAGCAGGGGCTCTATAACACACGGGCTCCAGTAGTTACAGCAAGTGGGCTCAATAGTTGCCACTCCTGGGCTCTAAAGCACGGGCTCAATAATTATAGTATAAGGCTTACTTGCTCTGCAGCATGCGGGATCTTCCTGGAGCAGGGATCGAACTTGTGTCTCCTACATTGACAGGTGAATTCTTTACCACTGAAGCTCCAGGGAAGCCTAAGGCATTCTTTTGTTTTGTTTTGTTTATAGGAGATGTGGTTTACAGGTATCGTTGGCAAAATAAAACAATATAGTGGAAATAAAACTGCTAATTTATGTTATTCGAAACAAGCTGTTAACCTATGCGTAACTTCTGGGTAACATTAACCTGAAATTTCTCATAAAGCTCCTTGCTCAGCCTTGTTCACTTATGTAGAGGTCTAGCGCTACCACCATGAGTAATTGCCACTTCCTGCACGTCATCCGCCTCCAATGTTAATTTACTTCCCTCATCTACAATGAAGTTCCAATGCAGAATGGAAAGAGGGTTGAGGAGCAGATAGAAACAAGTAGCTCAAGACTGGTTTTACAAGGGGACTCTGCCCTCCGCTGTGTGGTGCTCTCATGCCTGGGACTGGATAAACTGGTTCAAAGGACAGTGGTGGATTAGAAGTTACAGTGGATGTACTGTGGATGAAAAGGGGAAACAAAATGGAGAAGTGTCAAAATGTAGTTATGTATACTGATTCTTCAGTAAATTCAATGTACTCACGTGCTGACTGTATGCTTCTCATCACGTTCAAATGTCAGCGTGGTAACATTTCCCTAGGGAGTTTCAGTGGCTTGCAGGCAACTGAGTCCTCTAGATAAGTCTGCATTTTATTTAATATCCTATGTGACTATGATGTAGATGGTCAATGAGATATCCTTCAAAATGCTGTTTTGGGCATCATTTGGAGCTTGTGGTGCAGTGATAAAAATCTGCCTGCCAATATAGGAGACACAAGAGATACAGGTTCTATTCCTGGGTCATGAAGATCCTCAGGAGTAGGAAATGGAAACCACCTCCAGTATTCTTGCCTGGAAAATTTCATGGACAGATGACCCTAGTGGGCTACTATCCATGGGGTCATAAAGAGTTGGACATGACAGAGCCCACCAGCTATAGAAAAAAATAATTTTATCATCCTTTATTTCTGTGTATGTGACTTAGTAATGAAATTTACTATTTAATAAGTGATTAGCTTCCCTTGTGGCTCAGCTGGTAATCTGCCTGCAATGTGGGAGACCTGGGTTTGATCCCTGGGTTGGGAAGATTCCCTGGAGAAGGGAAAGGCTACCCATTCCAGTATTCTGGCCTGGAAAATTCCATGGGGTCACAAATTGTTGGACACAACTGAGCGTTTTCATTTTCACTTTATCCAATAGTATCGTTTTTTTTGTTAATCATAACAAAAGATATTACAAGGGGAATCAGTTGTAAAAGCCACTGAAAATAGTGGAGGTGGTGGTGGTTTTGTCGTTATGTCATATCCAACCCTTGTGACCCCATGGACTGTAGCCTGCCAGGATCCTGTGTCCATGGGATTTCCTAGGCAAGAATACTAGAGTGGGTTGCCATTTCCTTCTCCAGGGTGTCTTCCTGACCCAGGGATTGAACCTGCATCTCTTGCATTGCAGGCAGATTCTTTACCACTGAACCACCAGGGAAGCCTGTAGAAAATAGGACTTGTACATAAATAATTTGAAAATGCACGTGAGAAAGATTGTGTTATCTTGGAGAAGCCAGAATGAGGCAAGACGGAGGATAGTTAGTAATAGGCAAGTTCACCGAGTGTCTGGCTGTATCAGGGGCCCCAAATGCAGGCAGGGGTTCAGTGTCTATTTAGGCATGAATAGGCTCTGATTTATTAGGCTCTGAGGCAAAACAGAAATAAAAAAATAGCCTGTTGCTACAGTTGACTTCTGTTGGCTTGGTCACAGTTATGGGTGTTGTCACCCCAGAAAAAGGAAATAACTTTTGCTTGTCTATTTATGAAGAGTTTTCACATAGGTTATGAAACTGAAACCTCAAAGAGTTCTGTAAAACGGTTATCATTTCCCAGTTAGGTTAAGGAATATCAATTGTAACAAAAAGTTTCCATTCAAATCAAGTGTCCTGACTTCAAATTTAGTGCCTGGAATTTAGTTATGCTATGCCCTTGGGAGATAGCTGTATATTAATTGTTTAGGTCAGTGTTAAATTTCTCCAGAGCTGAATGAAATTGGGAAGAGCTATTGTTGTTGTTGTTATTTTTCAGTCCCTAAGTTGTGTTTGACTCTTCGTGACGCCATGGACTGCAGCATGCCAAGCTCCTCTATTCTCCACTATGATGACCTATATTGAGTTATTCTTAAGGTTGGTGCCTTCTGTTGAAATGAAGGTTTACTTTGCAATAGAAATTGCTAATAATTTTGTAAATCTAGTTAACAGGACCATTTGGATAATGTTTTTACCTAAAACATTATTTACCTAAACATGTTTTGCAACTTCATTTCCTGGAATCCAGTTGTTTAAATAACCGTACCATAGTAAACACATGAGTGTAATTTTGCTAAAGAGTTTATTTTAACCAGAAGCAATCAGATTGGTTAATTACTAAAGGATGATGTAGTCCTTAGGGGGAAAGTACTTAAATATGACATTTGAAAAGCTTTTCTAAACATCAGTGTTAAACCTTTAAACTCTTTAGAGAGGAAAAACTAGAGGTTTGTAAAGCTGGGGAAAATAATAATCATGTAATTCTTATAGATCATACAGCTCTGAAATAAAATAAATAGTGTGAAATAAAGGCAGGGAATTTGATAAATTATGACCCTCTTTAGGGACAAAAAGATTTATTCTGACAGCATTTTTATTTGTATCAATTATTCTAATAAAGATAATATTCATATTTAAAAGTTACGAGGTTCTGATTTTTCTTTTTGGAACATACCTGTTGAATAAGACAATTTAAAAAACCTTACAGAGCCCTCCCAAATGTAGGCTTTTTGTAAAATTTTATTTATTTTTTAATTGAAGGATAATTGCTTTACACAATTTTTTTGTTTTCTGTCAAACATCAGCATGAATCAGCTATAGGTATACATATGTCCCCTCCCTCCTGAATGTCCCTCCCATCTCCCTCCCCATCCCACCCCTCTAGGTTGATACAGAGCCCAGGCTTGGGTTCCCTGAGACATATAGCGAATTCCCATTGGCTATCTGTTTTACATATGCCCAATAACACAAGAGAAGACTCTACACATGGACATCACCAAATGGTCAACACCAAAATCAGATTGATTATATTCTTTACAGCCAAAGATGGAGAAGCTCTATACAGTCAGCAAAAACAAGACCAGGAGCTGACTATAGCTCAGATCATGAACTCCTTATTGACAAATTCAGACTTAAATTGAAGAAAGTAGGGAAAACCACTAGACCATTCAGGTATAACCTAAATCAAATCCCTTATGATTATACAGTGGAAGTGAGAAATAGATTTAAGAGCCTAGATCTGATAGATAGAGTGCCTGATGAACTATGGAATGAGGTTCGTGATATTGTACAGGAGACAGGGATCAAGACCATCCCCAAGGAAAAGAAATGCAAAAAAAAGCAAAATGGCTGTCTGGGGAGGCCTTACAAATAGCTGTGAAAAGAAGAGAAGTGAAAAGCAAAGGAGAAAAAGAAAGATATAAGCATCTGAATGCAGAGTTCCAAAGAATAGCAAGGAGAGATAAGAAAGTCTTCCTCAACGATCAATGCAAAGAAATAGAGGAAAACAACAGAATGGGAAAGACTAGAGATCTCTTCAAGAAAATTAGAGATACCAAGGGAACATTTCATGCAAAGATGGGCTTGGTAAAGGACAGAAAGGATATGGACCTAACAGAAGTAGAAGATATTAAGAACAGGTGGCAAGAATACACAGAAGAACTGTACAAAAAAGATCTTCAAGACCAAGATAATCATGATGGTGTGATCACTGACCTAGAGCCAGACATCCTGGAATGTGAAGTCAAGTGGGCCTTAGAAAGCATCACTACGAACAAAGCTAGTGGAGGTGATGGAATTCCAGTTGAGCTATTTCAAATCCTGAAAGATGATGCTGTGAAAGTGCTGCACTCAATATGCCAGCAAATTTGGAAAACTCAGCAGTGGCCACAGGACTGGAAAAGGTCAGTTTTCATTCCAATCCCAAAGAAAGGCAATGCCAAAGAATGCTCCAACTACCGCACAGTTGCACTCATCTCACATGCTAGTAAAGTAATGCTCAAAATTCTCCAAGCAAAATTCTCCAAAATTCTCTTCAGCAATATGTGAACTGTGAACTTCCAGATGTTCAAGCTGGTTTTAGAACAGGCAGAGGAACCAGAGACCAAATTGCCAACATCTGCTGGATCATGGAAAAAGCAAGAGAGTTCCAGAAAAACATTTCTTTTTTCTTTATTGACTATGCCAATAAAGTGTGTGGATCACAATAAACTGTGGAGAATTCTGAAAGGGATGGGAATACCAGACCACCTGACCTGCCTCTTGAGAAACCTATATGCAGGTCAGGAAGCAACAGTTAGAACTGGACATGGAACAACAGACTGGTTCCAAATAGGAAAAGGAGTTCGTCAAGGCTGTATATTGTCACCCTGCTTATTTAACTTATATGCAGAGTACATCATGAGAAACACTGGCCCGGAAGAAGCACAAGCTGGAATCAAGATTGCAGGGAGAAATATCAATCACCTCATATATGCAGATGACACCACCCTTATGGCAGAAAGTGAAGAGGAACTCAAAAGCCTCTTGATGAAAGTGAAAGTGGAGAGTGAAAAAGTTGGCTTAAAGCTCAACATTCAGAAAACGAAGATCATGGCATTTGGTCCCATCACTTCATGGGAAATAGATGGGGAAACAGTGGAAACAGTGTCAGACTTTATTTTTTGGGGGCTCCAAAATCACTGCAGATGGTGACTGCAGCCATGAAATTAAAAGACGCTTCCTCCTTGGAAGGAAAATTATGACCAACCTAGATAACATATTAAAAAGCAGAGACATTACTTTGCCAACAAAGGTCCATCTATTCAAGGCTATGGTTTTTCCAGTGGTCATGTATGGATGTGAGAGTTGGACTGTGAAGAAAGCTGAGTGCCGAAGAATTGATGCTTTTGAACTGTGGTGTTGAACTGTGGTGAACTTGAGAGTGCCTTGGACTGCAAGGAGATCCAACCAGTCCATTCTGAAGGAGATCAGCCCTGGGTGTTCTTTGGAAGGAATGATGCTAAAGCTGAA
>NW_011495043.1:1196462-1201961 GCF_000754665.1 Bison bison bison | reverse complement strand
GGAGTTGGTGATGGACAGGGAGGCCTGGCGTGCTGCAATTCATGGGGTCGCAAAGAGTGGGACACGACTGAGCGACTGAACTGACCTGAATTAAATGTAAGTTTTCACGTTACTCTCTATACATCTCACCCTCTCCTCTCCTGTCCCCATGTCTAAATGGAGCCATTTAAAAAAACTATGCCTGCATTTTTTTCTGCCAACCATTGGTGGCTGAAAATGTAAGAGACTGAGGTTATCATAATATTAATTGAACAAAAATATAATAATGCACTTGAAAACTCCTGGCACATAGTAGACCCTCCATAATCAAGCATTAAATTCTTCATGGAGCTGGAAATTTATGGGAAAAAAGGAATTTGTTTGGAATCGTATTTCAGAAATCTTTTTTTTTGGCATTTGTGTTTTTATTTTTAAATTAATTTATTTATTTTAATTGGAGGCTAATTACTTTACAATATTGTAGTGGTTTTTGCCATACATTGACATGAATCAGCCATGGGTGTACATGTGTTCCCCATCCAGAACCCCCCTCCCACTTCCCTGCTCATCCTAACCCCCAGGTGCTCATGCCCTGAGCACCCTGTCTCATGCATCAAACCTGGACCAGTGATCTGCTTCACATATGATAATATACACGTTTCAACGCTACCCTCTCAAATCATCCCACCTTCTCCCACAGAGTCCAAAAGACTGTTCTTTACATCTGTGTCTCTTTTGCTGTCTTGTATATAGGGTCATTGTTACCATCTTTATAAATTCCATATATATATGCATTAGTATACTGTATTGGTGTTTTTCTTTCTTAATTACTTCACTCTGTATAATAGGTTCCAGTTCAACCACCGCATTAGAACTGATTCAAATGTATTCTTTTTAATGGCTGGGTAATATTCCATTGTGTATATGTACCACAGCTTTCTTATCAATTCGTCTGCTGATGGACATCTAGGTTGCTTCCATGTCCTGGCTATTGTAAACAGTGCTCTGATGAACACTGGGATACACATATTCTCTTTTAATTCTGGTTTCCTTGGTGTGTATGCCCAGCAGTGGGATTGCTGGGTCGTATGGCAATTCCATTTCCAGTTTTCTAAGGAATCTCCACACTGTTCTCCATAATGGCTGTACTAGTTTGCATTCCCACCGACGGTGTAAGAGGGTTCCTTTTTCTCTGCACCCTCTCCAGCATTTATTGTTTGTAGACTTTTTGATAGCAGCCATTGTGACCGGTGTGAGGTAGTACCTCATTGTGGTTTTGATTTGCATTTCTCTGATAATAAGTGATGTTGAGCATCTTTTCAAAATCTTAAAAATTTGCTTGACTCCAGAAGTTCAGCAAACATACATTGTGTCCTTATGCATTTGAGACATCGGAGCCTCCTGCTGATTTCCTGCCCTAGTGCAGTTTGTGTGCCCAGGACTAGCTGCAAGCTTGTTTGTTTTGTCTTCATTAGCAGGAGCTGACAAGAGACCCAGTTTTCTTAGCCTCAGCTAAGAAAGAAGGAGTCAGCTTTGATTAACTTGCAGTACTTCAGTTTCAGTGAAATAGTGATCTGGAGGCAAAGCCACTACCACATGAATCAACTGTTTCTTAAATTGTATGAAGGTCACAGCTAGACTGGGCTTCCCAGGTGGCTGAGTGGTAAAGAATCCGCCTGCTAATGCTGGAGACTTGGGTTCGATCCCTGGGTCAGGAAGATCCACTGGAGAAGGAAGTGGCAACCCACTCCAGTATTCTTATCTGGGAAATCCCATGGATAGAGGAGCCTGGTGGACTATAGTCCCTGGGTGTCACAGAGTCAGACAGCACTTAGCAACTGAACCACAAACAACGCAGATTGCACAGGTACTCCACTGACACATAGAGAAGTCTATGGATTCTTATATAAGTCTATGGATTCTTATATAAGTCTATGGATTCTTATATAAGTCTATGGATTCTTAGCCCAACTACTTTGTCTCATCTTTTCCCTTTATATAGAGAAAGGAAATTTATATGTAAATGAAAAAATAATAACTGACAACTAGTTTACTGTTTTAATGTCTTTATCAAAGACCACATTAGTTTTCATGTAAGTCTTTTTAAAGTGCAAGTAAGCATACTCAAATGTGTATTAAGAAGAGAAATAAATCTCTAACAAACAATAAATGTTCATTGAACAATAATGAACAATAATATCTAATAACACTACCTGAACAATTGAGTAATAATGTCCAGTCACTGACCATGATCAATGAATGTTTCCAGCTCCTGAATGTTTCCAGCTATATCAAATGAGGGTTTCCATGATAGCTCAGTTGGTGAAGAATCCACCTGCAATGCAGGAGACCCTGGTTCGATTCCTGGCTCGGGAAGGTCCGATGGAGAAGGGAAAGGCTACCCACTCCAGTATTCTGGCCTGGAGAATTCCATGGACTGTATATAGTCCATGGGTTCGAAAAGAGTCCAACATGACTGAGCGACTTTCACTTTAACTTTCATATCAAATGAATGATCATGATTAACCTCTAAATATTTAGGGTTTTGACAGATTTCTTATTTACTTTATTATTTAAATTAATTTTTAAAATAAAAAAATTAATTTAAATTTTGTTAATCTGTAGGGTTTCTACAGATTTCTTCTTATTTTTTAAATTAATTTAGAGTATAATTGCTTTATAATGTTGTGTTAGTTTCTGCTGTACAGCAAAGTGGATCAGCTGTCCCCTCTTTTATGGATTTCCTTCTCATTTAAGTCACCATTGGACATTGACTAGAGTTCCCTGTGCTATGCAGTAGATTCTTATTGGTTATCTATTTTTTATACAGATTTCTTAATTTAGAAAATATTAACAAGGTGCTGGGGAAGGCAAAATGCTTATCCCTTGAATTTTAATCCTGAAAAAGCTGTATGTTAAACTTAAATATTTCTTATAGGAAATCCAGCCAGACAGCCACTCTCCCATGATCATATTAGACACAGTGAGAAAGTTGAGGGGGAAAAACTCTCAAGAAATTTGGAGATAGTAGACATGAAAAATGTGAGATCATAGTGTAAGGGAGGAAAGACTTTTCCTTTACCTTCTTACTTTACTCTCTTAGGTTGGGTACTGTGAATTAAACTGACAAAAGAGTAACAGGAGAACAGATTTATTTCATAGGCACATGGAGAGCCTCATAGAAAAAAAGTTAAAAAAAAAATCATAACGTTAGGTCTGGGAGCTTATATACAATTTTAACAAAGGATGATTAAGTGTGGAGAAGTGATAAGACAAAGGAAAAGGGCTTTGGGCTTCTAGGGCAGTAAATTGTGGGAAATATACAGGAGAAACTAGTGAAAGGTAAGAGTAATTTGCCAAGATTTGTTATGCAGACTGAAACCAGAGCTTTGTCCAGTGATGACACTCATCTCCTCCTCCGGGTCCTTGGGGGAAGGAAGAAGGTAAGGACACCTTCAACAGGGGAAAGTTATGCTCTGCATGTGTAGGTAGAAAGGGAGAGGGCAGAGAGCTTCTCCCTGTGCACCGTTGCTTAGTGCCTTCCCTGGCGGTCCAGTGACTAAGACTCTGACCTTCTACTGCACGGCTTTGATCCCTGCAGTGAACTAAGATCCCACATGCTGCATGCACTGCAGCCAAAAGAGCGTAAACTTCTTCTTTTTTTTTTTTAAATCAATTGGCTTCAACTCAAAGTAATCTTTATGACAAAATGGTATATTATTGTGGTGGCATATTTTGACACCCTTCAATAGCATGGTACACAGACTTCCCTGATGGTAAATTTCTGCCTGCCAATACAGGAGACATGGGTTCAATCCCTGATGTGGGAGGATCCCACGTGCTGCAGAACAATTAAGCTCTGCACCATAACTAGTAAGCCTGTGCTCTAGAGCCTGGGAGCCACAACTACTGAGCCCATGTGTTGCAACTACTGAAGCCTGCATGCCCTGGAGCCCCTGCTTCGCAATAAGAGGCCACTGCAATGGGAAGGCCAAGCACTGCAACGAGGAGTAGTCTCCACCCACTGCAACTGGAGAAAGCCTGTGTGCAGCAACAAATACCCAGCACAGCCAAAAATAAGTAAATGATAAAAATAGCATAGTGCAAAAGAAAGCAAACCGCATATGCATTCCAACCTGGGTCTCTCTCTTCCTATTCGTGTGTCATTACAGGTGTGGTTTAACTTCTCTGATGCTCAGCTAGCTTATCTAAGATGGGGATAAGAATATTGAACCCACCTGTAAGGTTGAAATAAGGACCAACTGAGAACTGTGTGTGAGCCCTTTGTAAACTGTTAAGAACTTAATGCATGTTGAGTATTATATGTTAAGTGCACAATGTGGGGTGGACTCCACATTAGTTTTTCCTAACTGAAATGCACCTAGAGATTATGAGATAAAGAGGGGTGGTATAAGAGAGGTTACCGTCTACTCTCCAAGAAATTTATTCCTTTTTCACATCTGTGAAAGTGAAAGTGTTAGTGAAAGTGTGTCTGACATTGCGACCCCATAGACTGTAAACTGCCAGGCTCCTCTGTCCATGGGATTCTCCAGGCAAGAATATTGGAGCAGGTCACCATTTCCTTCTCCAGGGGAATTGTCCCAACTCAGGGATCGAACTCTTGTCTCCTATGTCTCCTGCATTGGCAGGTGGATTCTTTACCATCTGAGCCACCAGGGAAGGTGAATCAATTCAAACAGTGTTATCTTTTATTTTAAAATGTATTATGATATCCTTTCAGAATTATGCCTAAGATGCTAACATGCTTCTTTTCCCCTCACCCTTACCCTCAGTTGACCAACTTTGCTCAAAATAGAATAAAGAGTTGTGCAGAAAAGTGTTAATGATGCCTCAAGTTTTAATGACACCCCTCCTTAGAGACAATGGCACTTAAATTGGCACTGAAGGAAGAAGCTTGGCCAGGAAGAGGACAGAGAGAGAATGGTCCCCCAGAATAGAGTGAAAGCACAAGCAAAAGCAAAGAGGTGGCGAAAACAGAGTATGCTGCTGCTGCTAAGTCGCTTCAGTCATGTCCGACTGTGTGCAACCCCATAGATGGCAGCCCACTAGGCTCCCCCATCCCTGGGATTCTCCAGGCAAGAACACTGGAGTGGGTTGCCACTTCCTTCTCGAATGCATGAAAGGGAAAAGTGAAAGTGAAGTCACTCAGTCGTGTCTGACTCTTAGTAACCCCATGGACTGCAGCCTACCAGGCTCCTCCATCCATGGGATTTTCCAGGCAAGAGTACTGGAGTGGGTTGCCATTGCCTTCTCCGAACAGAGTGTGCAGGGAAATTTAACTGTGAAAACATCTAAAAGCATTCCAAAATGTAATTCAGTTCAGTCACTCAGTCGTATCTGACTCCTTGTGACCCCATGGACTGCAGCACGCCAGGCTTCCCTGTCCGTCACCAACTCCCAGAGTTTACCCAAACTCATGTCCATTGAGTTGGTGATGCCATCCAACCATCTCATCCTCTGTTGTCCCCTTCTCCTCCTTCCCTCAATCTTTCCCAGCAT
>NW_011495043.1:1194681-1196067 GCF_000754665.1 Bison bison bison | reverse complement strand
GTTTTATTCTTTATCTTTCTGAAGAGCTTGATCTAATTAGATCTACTATTCCGAAGGCCAAGATAAGTGTCAAAATGGCCACATGTAAAGTCCTTTAAAAGGATGCTATTATTTTTTTTGTTTTACATGTTTCAAGTTTCTAAATACAAGGATTTACATTTGCACCACTTAAGAAGGTGATAATAATGTATTCCCAAGGATCCTAATATTTGATGCTATTCATATTATCAATAATTCATATTTAATATTTAAAGTAAATAATTTACATATTGTATCTATACTTAAACAATTTTTAGAAAACACATGTATTTTCTCTAAGACACACAAACACAGAGCAAAGAAGTTCCCTAAGTTTTTTTTTTTTTTTTTAACTTTACAATATTGTATTGGTTTTGCTGTATATCAACATGAATCTGCCACAGGTATACACATGTTCCCCATCCTGAACCCTCCTCCCTCCCCATACCATCCCTCTGGGTCATCCCAGTGCACCAGCCCTGAGCATCCAGTATCGTGCATCAAACCTGGACTGGCAATTCATTTCATATATGATATTATACCTGTTTCAATGCCATTCTCCCAAATCATCCCACCCTCTCCCTCTCCCACAGTCCAAAAGACTGTTCTATACATCAGTGTCTCTTTTGCTGTCTCGTATACAGGGTTATTGTTATCATCTTTCTAAATTCCATATATATGCGTTAGTATACTGTACTGGTGTTTTTCTTTCTAGCTTACTTCACTCTGTATAATAGGCTCCAGTTTCATCCACCTCATTAGAACTGATTCAAATGTATTCTTTTTAATGGCTGAGTAATACTCCATTGTGTATATGTACCACAGTTTTCTTATCCATTTGTCTGCTGATGGACATCTAGGTTGCTTACATGTCCTGGCTATTATAAACAGTGCTGCGATGAACATTGGGGTACACGTATCTCTTTCAATTCTGGTTTCCTCAGTGTGTATGCCCAGCAGTGGGATTGCTGGGTCATAAGGCAGTTCTATTTCCAGTTTTTTAAGCAATCTCCACACTGTTCTCCATAGTGGCTGTACTAGTTTGCATTCCCACCAACAGTGTAAGAGGGTTCCTTTTTCTCCACACCCTCTCCAGCATTTATTGCTTGTAGACTTTTGGATCACAGTCATTCTAACTGGCATGAAATGGTACCTCATAGTGGTTTTGATTTGCATTTCTCTGATAATGAGTGATGTTGAGCATCTTTTCATGTGTTTTTTAGCCATCTGTATGTCTTCTTTGGAGAAATGCCTGTTTAGTTCTTTGGCCCATTTTTTGATTGGGTCATTTATTTTTCTGGAATTGAGCTGTAGGAGTTGCTTGTGTATTTTTGAGATTAGTTGTTTGTCAGTTGCTTCATTTGCTAT
>NW_011495043.1:1192514-1194581 GCF_000754665.1 Bison bison bison | reverse complement strand
TGTATTTTTGAGATTAGTTGTTTGTCAGTTGCTTCATTTGCTATTATTTTCTCCCATTCTGAAGGCTGTCTTTTCACCTTGCTTATAGTTTCTTTTGTTGTGCAGAAGCTTTTAAGTTTAATTAGGTCCCATTTGTTTATTTTTGCTTTTATTTCCAATATTCTGGGAGGTGGGTCATAGAGGATCCTGCTGTGATGTATGTCGGAGAGTGTTTTGCCTATGTTCTCCTCTAGGAGTTTTATAGTTTCTGGTCTTACGTTTAGATCTTTAATCCATTTTGAGCTTATTTTTGTGTATGGTGTTAGAAAGTGTTCTAGTTTCATTCTTTTACAAGTGGTTGACCAGTTTTCCCAGCACCACTTGTTAAAGAGATTGTCTTTAATCCATTGTATATTCTTGCCTCCTTTGTCAAAGATAAGGTGTCCATACGTGCGTGGATTTATCTCTGGGCTTTCTATTTTGTTCCATTGATCTATATTTCTGTCTTTGTGCCAGAACCATACTGTCTTGATGACTGTGGCTTTGTAGTAGATATTCTTTTATAGAAGAAGGCAGCCTTAATTTGGCTGAGTGCAATAGTAATTTTTCTTGGTGATAACAGTTTGGGTAGAAAAAATGTTATCCAACTCTTCTTTTGAAAAATGCCAACTCTTCTGAAAAAAGCAGCACAGTTTTTGGAATCAAATGAAAATGACCATTTTGGACATAAGCAGCCAAGTAATTCATGAAGATGCCCAGCTCTGTATTAGCAGTGAACCACGGAGACCCACTTTGACAGAGTTTATTTCCAGGTTGATAAACAGGGAAGGACAGCGGGCTGCTTTTCTGTACTGCTTCCCTTACAGCAGGTCTGTCACTTCACCAGGCTCGATACGGGATGGAACAAGAGAGGCCGAAAGGCAGTACTTGGATGCAATCTCAAAAATGACAGAATGATCTCTGTTCATTTCCAAGGCAAACCATCCAATATCACAGTAATCCAAGTCTATGCCCCAACTAGTAACGCTGAAGAAGCTGAAGTTGAATGGTTCTATGAAGACCTACAAGATCTTTTAGAACTAACACCCAAAAAAGATATCCTTCTCATTATAGGGGACTGGAATGCAAAAGTAATAAGTCAAGAAACACCTAGGGTAACAGGCAAATTTGGCCTTGAAATATGGAATGAAGCAGGGCAAAGGCATAGAGTTTTGCCAAGAGAACGCATTGGTCATAGCAAACACCCTCTTCCGACAACACAAGAGAAGACTCTACACATGGACATCACCAGATAGTCAACACCAAAATCAGATTGATTATACTCTTTGAAGCCAAAGATGGAGAAGCTCTATACAGTCAGCCAAAACAAGACCGGGAGCTGACTATGGCTCAGATCATGAACTCCTTATTGCCAAATTCAGACTTAAATTGAAGAAAGTAGGGAAAACCACTACCATTCAGATATGACCTAAATCAAATTCCTTATGATTATACAGTGGAAGTGAGAAATAGATTTAAGGGACTAGATCTGATAGATAGAGTGCCTGATGGACTATGGACAGAGGTTCGTGACATTGTGCAGGAGACAGGGATCAAGACCATCCCCGTGGGAAAGAGATGCAAAAAAGCAAAATGGCTGTCTGGGGAGGCCTTACAAATAGCTGTGAAAAGAAGAGAAGTGAAAAGCAAAGGAGAAAAGGAAAGATACAAGCATCTGAATGCAGAGTTCCAAAGAATAGCAAGGAGAGATAAGAAAGCCTTCCTCAGCGATCAGTGTAAAGAAATAGAGGAAAACAACAGAATGGGAAAGACTAGAGAACTCTTCAAGAAAATTAGAGATACCAAGGGAACATTTCATGCAAAGATGGGCTCGATAAAGGACAAAAATGGTATGGACCTAACAGAATCAGAAGATATTAAGAAGAGGTGGCAAGAATACACAGAAGAACTGTACAAAAAAGATTTTCACAACCACGACAATTGCAATGGTGTGATCACTGACCTAGAGCCAGACATCCTGGAATGTGAAGTCAAGTGGGCCTTAGAAAGCATCACTACCCACAAAGCTAGTGGAGGTGATGGCATTCC
>NW_011495043.1:1178959-1192018 GCF_000754665.1 Bison bison bison | reverse complement strand
CAGACAGGGTTCCAAATAGGAAAAGGAGTACGTCAGGGCTGTATATTGTCACCCTGCTTATTTAACGTATATGCAGAGTACATCATGAGAAACGCTGGGCTGGAAGAAGCACAAGCTGGATTCAAGATTGCCGGGAGAAATATCAATCACCTCAGATATGCAGATGATACCACCCTTATGGCAGAAAGTAAAGAGGAACTCAAAAGCCTCTTGATGAAGGTGAAAGTGGAGAGTGAAAAAGTTGACTTAAATCTCAACATTCAGAAAACGAAGATCATGGCATCTGGTCCCATCACTTTATGGGAAATAGATGGGGAAACAGTGGAAACAGTGTCAGACTTTATTTTTTTGGGCTCCAAAACCACTGCAAATCGTGACTGCAGCCATGAAATTTAAAGACACTTACTCCTTGGAAGGAAAGTTATGACCAACCTAGATAGCATATTGAAAAGCAGAGACATTACCTTGCCAACAAAGGTCTGTCTAGTCAAGGCTCTGGTTTTTCCAGTGGTCATTTATGGATGTGAGAGTTGGACTGTGAAGAAAGCTGAGTGCCAAAGAATTGATGCTTTTGAACTGTGGTGTTGGAGAAGACTCTTGAGAGTCCCTTGGACTGCAAGGAGATCCAACCAGTCCATTCTGAAGGAGATCAGTCCTGGGTAGACTGATGCTAAAGCTGAAACTCCAGTACTTTGGCCACCTCATGCAAAAAGTTGGCTCACTGGAAAAGACTCTGATGCTGGGAGGGACTGGGGGCAGGAAGAGAAGGGGATGACAGAGGATGAGATGGCTGGATGGCATCACTGACTCGATGGACGAGAGTTTGAGTGAACTCCGGGAGTTGGTGATGGACAGGGAGACCTGGCGTGCTGCAATTCATGGGGTCACAAAGAGTCGGACACGACTGAGCGACTGAACTGAACTCAAGCCTTTCTAGAGACATTTTGGATAGAAGCTATTATCACAAACGTGAATAAGTCTCCTATGTTTAATATAAACATTAACTGTTTTCTTCCTCCTCTTTGCAAGATTGTAGGAGTGCCTGGCAAGAGCAGTCTGCTGACTGGAGTCAGACCAAGCTAATCAACCCTATGAAGTCAAAACAGTGTTTGAGTGATGAGTCCCCAGGCAGATTTCAGGAATGCAGAACATTTGGTGAGTTTGCATATTCTACTAGGAGCATGTTGTTTGCTCTGCAAGTTACACCAAAACCAAGAACTTTCTGGGGAACCAGAAACTCTTGGGCTCTAATACCATTCTTCTTCTTAATTCATTTATTTTATTTTTGGTTGAACTGGGTCTTGATTGCTGGGCTTTGTCTAGTTGTGGAGAGTGGGGCCTACTCTGTAGACGAGGTGCGTGGGCTTCTCATCGTGGTGACTTCTTTTGGTTGCAGAGCCCAGGGCCCTAGGCGCAGGGGTTTCAGTACTTGTCGCTCAGTAGCTGTGGCTCCTGGCCTGTAGAGCACAGGCTCAGGAGCTGTGGCATGTGTATGCTAGTTGCCCTGCAGCATGTGGGATCTTCCCAACCCAGGGGTCGAACCTGTGTCCCCTGCTTTGACAGGTGGATTCTTATCCATTGTACCACTGGGGAAGTCCCTAATACCATTCTTTGAAAAGCTCTCTTCCACTCCTTCACTGGCAAATGCAATCAGATTCCTGCAATGTGAAGTGCATTGTGTTGAGGGCTAGGGAAGATAAAAGAGTATAAACATATAAGTCTCTGTCCTGGGGAAGTGTTGGGTTTGTAGGGGAGACACAGCATACATACAAATAGATATAATGAAATTAAGTAAAACATTAGTGCCAGAAGATGCACTCATTCTATCTTTCAGCCGATTTTACTGATCATCTATTGTCAGCCAGACACTCTGCTTGCCTTCTTAGGACCTTAAACTTCCTCCTGTGGCACTGGAAGCCGTTATATTATTTAAACAGGCACTAACTTGACAAGATTGTGCTTTAGAAGGGCCTGTCCGTTGTAAAGTGGCAAGAATAGAGTCAAAATAGCCATTGGCAGTTGTTTCAGTGATCAAGACCAGAGACAGCAGCGGCCTGAACTAAGCTGAAGGGGTAGAAACACAGGGAAGTGAGCAGGTCTGAGGAAGTACCACTGGAGAACTTGGGCCTTGATGAGGTGTCGCAAAGGGGTAGGCAAGGGGAAAACCCCAGACTGGGACTCCACAGAAGAGGGATGTGAGCCCATGCTTGGGGGGAGATCTGGATATAACACTGAGAAATAAAACTGATATTCTAGTTCCTCTTAAGGCAAGAAGTGGAGGAAACTTTCAGGCTCGTCCATGTTGAACATGTATCAATAGCTTGTTCCTTTTTAATCTTGGACAGTCCATTGTATGGATATACCACATCATGTTGCCCATTCACCAGTTAATGGACATTTGGATTGTTTCCAGTTTGGGGCTAATATGAGTAATAGTTCTGTGAACATTTGTGTATAAGTTTTTGGGTGGATCTGTCGTCATTTCTCTTGGGTATATCCCTAGGAGTGGAATTGCTGTGTCATCTGAAAAGGCTATGTTTAACTTTTTAGGAACAGCTAAATTATTTTTCAGAATGGCTATACCATTTTATATCCCCAACAGCAATGCATGAATGTTTCAGTGGCTGCACTCTCCAACTGGTAGTGTTCATCTTTCTGACTGTAACTCTTCTACTGGGCGTATTGGTATCTCATTGTGGTTCTAACTTCCCTAATGACTAATGTGGTTGAGCGCACAATGTGCTTATTAATCATTTGTATATCTTCATATCTTTTGTTCATTTTGCAACTAGGTTATCTTCTTATTGTTGAATTATGAGGGTCCTGGAAATATTTCTTTACTAGATATAAGATTAGCAAATATTTTCTTCCAGCCTGTAGTTTGTCTTTTCATTTTCTTAATAGTGTCACATTAAGAAGCACAGAAGCTTCTAATGAGATCCAGTTTCTCAATATTTCTTTTATGGATTTTACTTTTGGTTTTTTATCTATGAACTCTTTGTCCAACCTGAGGTCATGAAGACTTCTATTCTCTTTAAGAAGTTTTCTGTTTTTAGCTATTATATTTAGGTCTCTGATTCATTTTTAGTTAAATGTTGTGTGTGGTATGAAGTAAGGATATAACTTCCTCTTTTTTGGCGTGTGGATATGTAATTGACCCACAACAGTGTTATTTATTTTTAAAAGACAGTAGAATACATTGCACATTTAAAAATAAAATGTGTATATATTTCATGTGGTTTCTCAGTTGTAAAAAAAAGAACAAGACTTAGTATTTTGTTGGTCTGTGATCAAGATATCTTCAAAGTTACTGCAGTACAGCTTCCAGAATGTACAGTGCAAAATTTGGGGAAGGAGGAAAAGGAAAAGGTAGGAAGGAGTGAGGCCAATGGTCGTGAGAGGAAGTGCAGAGTCAGGGCTCACATCTAGGCTGATGACCAGGCTTAGAGTGAGTGCTAGGAGCTGGTGAGGGTCCTATAATATTGGGGGATTTGGGCTCCAGACAAAAGCCAATCATGAACAGAAGAAATCAATGAAAGTATAATGAGAGGAGTATGCAGTTCTAACAAGGAGGACTACATTTCCCACTCAGAGAGAACACCTGCGATGGACTTGAAGGATGAGTAGGCTTTATTGGGCATCCCAGGGAGGGAGCACATTACTCAAGGGAAGAGCAGAGGTCTGAAAATGAACAGATCAACTGGAAAGAAAAAAGCCAGTAGCCCATCAAGGTGAGAGAGCATAGAGAAATTACAAAAAAGTGATGAAAATTCCACTAAGGTAGAAAGTTGGGCTTCTACAACCCAGCTTTTAAAACCAAAGTTTTAAAAAACCAAGTTTTTAAAACCAAAACCTTACTTGGTCTTACCACCTTACTAAATAAAACCTAGTGTTTTTCAATCATCTCTTATTTAAGAGTTTGATAAAATGAATTAATGTTTGTTGTATATATATGTGGAAGTCGAAGCATCAGTCGCCCAGTCCTGTTCGATTTTTTGCAACCACATGGACTAAAGTGGGTTGCCCTGACCCAGGAATCGAACCTGGGTCTCCTGCATTGCAGACAGATTCATGTAGGGAAGTCTTTTATCCACTCAGTGTTCAGTCATTAAACATTTGTCTTTTTTTAATTCTTTAGGACTCATTTTTAAAATTTTTATTTATTTATTTTTGGCTGTGCTGGGTCTTTGCTGCTGCTCCCAGGCTTTCTCTAGTTGCAGTGAGCAGGGGCTACTCTTCACTGCAGCACGAGGTCTTCTCATTGTGGTGGCTTGTCTTGTTGCAGAGCATGGGTTCTAGGGCACGGGCTCTGTAGTTGTGGTGCATGGGCTTAGCTCCTCTGGGGCGTGTGGAATCTTCTGGGAGCAGGGGTTGAACCCGTGCCCCCTGCACTGGCAGGCAAATTCTTAACCACCAGGGAAATCCAGGACTCACTTTTTTCCAAGTGATAAACTTTTTAAATTGGCATTGGCTGCAATGACAGCATTTTAATTTTTACTTTAAAAAGATCTATAGCATCATGAGAAATTAGAACATCAGGCCTGCCCTTCTGTGTTGTTCTTATTCCTCAACCTTAATAATCCATGCCTATATTTAAATCCCATATTAGTAATGTAACATTCTTCACAAAATTAGGTTAATGGTATGGATCCTTAATGCTTCCAATTGTAATTTGAATTATTTTCTGACAGTTAATTTTAGCAGAGGCCAAAAAAAAAAAAAATCAGAGATGTGCACAGGTGCATGCCATTATTCAGCTCACAGATGTGTTTTCAAAATCCCTATTTGACACCTATCGCAAATATCAGTGTCTGCCATTACCTTGCTTTTTGGCTGGAAACAAGTAGAATTTTCCAGGCCTTGATGCCTTACCTGTAAATTCAGAAACTTGGACTATCCTCAGATTCTCTTTCTATTAATACAGTAAGCATGACTTATACTGTATTATACCCAAAGAAAGGCAATGCCAAAGAATGCTCAAACTACTGCACAATTGCACTCATCTCACATGCTAGTAAAGTAATGCTCAAAATTCTCCAAGCCAGGCTTCAGCAATACGTGAACCACGAACTTCCAGTTGTTCAAGCTGGTTTTAGAAAAGGCAGAGGAACCAGAGATCAAATTGCCAACATCCGCTGGATCATCGAAAAAGGAAGAGAGTTGCAGAAAAACATCTGTTTCTGCTTTATTGACTATGCCAAAGCCTTTGACTGTGTGGATCACAATAAACTGTGGAGAATTCTGAAAGAGATGGGAATACCAGACCACCTGACCTGCCTCTTGAGAAACCTGTATGCAGGTCAGGAAGCAACAGTTAGAACATGGAACAACAGGCAGGTTCCAAATAGGAAAAGGAGTACGTCAAGGCTGTCTATTGTCACCCTGCTTATTTAACGTATATGCAGAGTACATCATGAGAAACGCTGGGCTGGAAGAAGCACAAGCTGGATTCAAGATTGCCGGGAGAAATATCAATAACCTCAGATATGCAGATGACACCACCCTTATGGCAGAAAGTTAAGAGGAACTAAAAAGCCTCTTGATGAAGGTGAAAGAGGAGAGTGAAAAAGTTGGCTTAAAACTCAACATTCAGAAAACGAAGATCATGGCATCTGGTCCCATCACTTTATGGGAAATAGATGGGGAAACAGTGGAAACAGTGTCAGACTTTATTTTTGGGGGCTCCAAACTCACTGCAGATGATGACTGCAGTCATAAAATTAAAAGACGCTTGCTCCTTGGAAGGAAAGTTATGACCAACCTAAATAGCATATTGAAAAGCAGAGATATTACTTTACCAACAAAGGTCCGTCTAGTCAAGGCTATGGTTTTTCCAGGGGTCATGTATGGATGTGAGAGTTGGACTGTGAAGAAAGCTGAGCGCTGAAGAATTGATGCTTTTGAACTGTGGTGTTGGAGAAGACTCTTGAGAGTCCCTTGGACTACAAGGAGATCCAATCAGTCCATTTTGAAGGAGATCAGCCCTGGGTGTTCTTTGGAAGGAATGATGCTAAAGCTGAAACTCCAATACTTTGGCCACCTCATGCGAAGAGTTGACTCATTGGAAAAGACTCTGATGCTGGGAGGGATTGGGGGCAGGAGGAGAAGGGGACGACAGAGGATGAGATGGCTGGATGGCATCACTGACTCGATGGACGAGAGTTTGAGTGAACTCCGGGAGTTGGTGATGGACAGGGAGGCCTGGCATGCTGTGATTCATGGGGTCACAAACAGTTGGACACGACTGAGCGACTGAATTGAACTGAACTGAAGCATGACTATTTTAGCCATTCCCATGGACATCTTCAGTGTAAATTATATTCACTTACACAAACAGAGATCCAACAGCAACAGATAAATCCACCAACTGGACAGAGAAGTGTGATGAATAAGAATAATGACATTCATACACATTTATAAGAAATAACATTTCCTTTCATGCTAAACCTTTAAATCTTAAACACACTAAATATATTGTATTTTCTTTTGCAAATGGTTTGTAACAGATGTGATTTTTCACCATAGGCAGTGTGTACTTAGTCATTTATTTATTCAGAAAATATTTCTGAGCCACATATTGCAGGCAGATTCTGTCCTGGGTCTCATAATGGGCACAGACATCTGAAAATGATCATCTAAAAGATTGAATAAGGGAGCAAGGGCAGGAACAGAAATAAGTATGGTACCAATCAGTCTGTGTTATCAATAGGGTCAGGGAGTCACAGATAATAGCTACCATAAAGTACAGGGAGTGAGTGCTCATTTCCACATGTGATGAGGAAGACCACAGATGGCAGCATTTGAGAAAACTCCTTTGCATCCTAATAAGCACCTGCTCCCAAGAATGATGCAGACTATCTGGAGGTTAGATTAACTTGGCAGAAAAGTGCCAGCATAATTTGTGTCCGTGTGAGCGCACGATCCAAGACGGATCTCTCTGCAAGGCCATAATAGTTGACAGGGTCCCCTTAGAACATTTTAGGGTGTTTTCTGTAAATGACCCTGGTTTGGGCTCTGCATTTATTACCTAATATTTTCTTTTTCGGCTGTCAGTTTAACCTCAGAGCTACATCATAGAAGTACAGGAACTATACATAATTTTAAAATATTTACCATAAATTGGGATAAAACTTAGGAAATAGATGATATTTTAGCATGCTATTTTAAATATCACATTTCCTCTTTTTTTAAAAAAGCTGGCAGAAGAACTTAGTTATTTGAATGTTTGAATGTCTTTAAAGACTAAGACATAGCTTTTTCCTGACATTTTTGGTCTTAAAACACTGTTTTTTTTTTTAATCCAATTTTGGAAGTGGGTAGAGACAATTTATACCAACCATATGAATGAATTTACACACATGTTTAGGGTATAGTAGAAATGGTGTTGTAGGGAGAAGCCAGGACTCAGAATTAATGTCTAGTTCTGTCATTAACTAACTGTGAAGCCTTGGATGAATCTCTTAATTTTGCTAACCTTAGGTTTTCTCCACCATAAAATCAGGGGACTGAAGTAAATGATCTCTAAATCCCTTTTGACTTCTGATCATTTTTGTCTCTATTTATAATTAATTCTGTGTAGAGGCAAATAGCCAAGTTTTATAGATTAATATTTACTCATTAGTATAAACACTAAGAAAGTCTCCTTGAATTGAAACATATCAGGGCTGCCTGAATAAAGAGATGTGAAATAATATGTCTGTATTTGTGTGGCAGAGGTGAAGTCCAACGATTCTTTTCCACTTTGTGTCAGCATCAGTACTAATCAAATGGTTGAATTAGCTCTGAACCTCTTGCAAATCAACCTAACTCATTTGTGAATGGGGAAATTCTGGGGAAGCAATTGCTTAGCACTTAGTCTGAGAGCTGTAAATAGAATGTGAGTTAATTGCTCTATAATATAAGAATACTTTATCTCCCAATAATAGTGTGGAAAATTTAGGCAATTAACAAGAAAAACAACCCCACAAAACACAAGCAGTATCCAGTGGGAAACAAAGTACTTTCACCAAGGCCATTTCCCTGGGTGTCCTGATATCATCTCAGAGGCAGCTGTCTCCTCCGCCTACATTCAAGGCCAGTCCTATTTGTAGGTTTCCAAAGCAACAATGCAAATGTTCGATCAATGTGCTTGGTGTGTGATAGGCCTATACTACAGGCTTGTTTTGCC
This sequence comes from Bison bison bison, assembly GCF_000754665.1. Lineage (NCBI taxonomy): Eukaryota > Metazoa > Chordata > Mammalia > Artiodactyla > Bovidae > Bison > Bison bison. Next base: position 1,183,851 of record NW_011495043.1, on the reverse strand, counting down.
ATAAGTCCTGGTTGCAAGGAATGTGCTAAACTCAGAAGAGGTGTTTCTAGGACACGGCGCCTGGGGATAACAGGGATTCCTACAAAAACTGCCGCAGACCATGGTACCAGACTCCAGCGCTGCTTTGCTGTAAGTGATGCCCTCGCCAGGACAAAACATCAAAGGAAGCTGCTTGAGTGAGTGCCCTGCTCAAGTAACCTGATGCCTCAACTCCTCATAACCTCTGGGTCAAGAGCCCATTACCGGTTCTGATGACAAGCTGTCTTTATTTCCCCAAGCGCACTGATTGATAACTTGGGATAGGGAGTGGGCAGTGGTACCAAGAATACAAATCACTTAGTAAAGTGGCCGAAAGGGACAAGACCCTAGAGGAGCAGAGAGTGTCAGACTAAAGCCAAGATACGTAATGTAATATGGTGGACAGAGCACGGACTGTGAAGCCAGACAGAGTCAAGTGTTCATCTTGGCTCTGCCACTTCCTAACTGCCTGGTTCATGTTTCAGCCTCTTCATCTGTAAATAAGTGATGATAGGCTCTACCTCTAAGATCTTCTGAGGATGAGATTCGGTGTGTAAAGTGCCTCAAATACAGTGAGCATTTTAAAAAGTGACCTTTCTCTCCCCGCCTCCAAATTCATATGTTGAAGTCCTAACCCCTGGTACCCCAGAATGTGACTGAATTTGGAACAAGGGTCTTTTTTTTTCTTTTTTTAATTGAAGTATGTGCTGTGCTGTGCTCAGTCACTAAGGATGTCCGACTCTTTGCAACCCCATGCACTGTAGCCCACCAAGCTCTTCTGTCTGTGGGATTCTCCAGGCAAGAATGCTGGAGTGAGTTGCCATTTCCTTCTCCAGCAGATCTTCCCAACCCAGGGATCAAACCCACATCCACTGCATAGGCAGGCAGATTCTTAACCACTGAGCCACCAGGGAAGCCCAGTGTATAACATAATGATTCACAGTCTCCAAAAGTTGTGCTCTGTCTATAGCCACTGCGGAGCATAGGCTATACTTCCTGTGCTGCATAATACAGCCCTGCAGCTCATTTTATGCATAAGAGTTTGTACCTCCTCACCCTCCATGCCAGTATCATCCCCGCTTCCCTCTCCCCACTGGTAACAACCAGTGTATTGTCTGTATCTGTGAGTCTGCATCTTTTTTGTTATGTTCACTATTTTGCTGCATCTTCTGTGTTCCACATAAAAGTGATACCACACCGTACTTGTCTTTCTCTGACTTATTTCACTTAGCATAATAGTGTTCAGTGAAAGGCCATCCATGTTACTGCCAATGGCAAAATTTCATTCTTTTTTATGGCTGAGTAGTATTCTATTGTGTGTGTGTGTGTGTGTCTGTATGTGTCTTTGTATACACACACAGGAGATAGGGTCTTTGCAAAGACAGGTTAAAATGAGGTCATTAAAGTGGGTCCTAATCCAGTATGACTGGTGAATTTAGAAGAAGAGATTAGGACTAAGAACCAAACAGTGGGAAAACTATGTGGAAATGCAGGAAGAAGATGGCCATCTAAGAATCAATCCTAGTGACACCTCGGTCTTGTACTTCTAGCCTCCAGGACTCTGAAAAAATAAAATTCTGTTCTTCAAGCCACCCAGTCTGTGATATTTTGTTATGGTAGCCCCGCTGCTGCTGCTGCTAAGTCTCTTCAGTCGTGTCCGACTCTGTGCGACCCCATGGACTGCAGCCTACCAGGCCCTAGCCCTAGCAAATTAATATAAGCGCCACCCCTACCTCCAGCAGAAGGGCATATAGCAAAATATGGCTGCTGTGTGGAGCGAAATCTAGCATCCAGAAGTAGCTGCAGCTGGTAGGTAGTACACTAGGGCACCTAAACTCATGCCGATCGTCTGGTGTGTACCTTGTGAAGGAAAAACAAATACCAGGAATGGGAAGGAAGTCAATAAAATCCTAGAAAGATGTAAATCTCTGATAACACATGAACTTTATTCTTATGCATAAGAGAAAATAAAAATTTAACAATGGAGGTGTTAAACCATTTATACATAAAACCAGGCATTATTGGAATTATATGCTGAAGAGACTAAAAATACGGTCTGACCTTGAACAATGTGAGGGTTAAGGACACCTACCTCCCTAACCTTGGGTGCAGTCGAAAATCATGTACTGCTATCTCTGTCTCAGGAACGAAGGAATTGATAAATGACTTGTCCAAGCATGTGAAGCTGAAACAGTTTGGCTAGAATAGGATTCCAACCCTAGTTCTTTTGATTACACGTATTGTGATTTCTAGTAGAACACAAGCTTCCCCACACTCACTTTAGTTAAAGATCTGCAAAATGAAAATACAAGCACTTTATTCACTGAAAAAAAATCCGCACATAAGGGGACCCATGCAGCACAAGCCAGTGTTGCTGAAGGGCCCCTGTTGTCATTGCTGCCATTACTGTAATGACGGCTAAAAGCAATAGTAGAAATCCTAATTACCTTAAAAATCCCAGTGTGTTGGTTTACTAAGGTGCTTCAATTTGAACCCCACGTGGACATGAGTTGACATCTTTTCCTATTGGTCTAACTAATTGAAAACTCTCATTAACCTTACTGCTTTCTGTAGGGAAGGCAGGTTAATAGGATGCACAGGAAAGGGCTTTCAAAACAAGAGCGCACTTCAGTGTAGCTGTTGAAATGCTTTTAAATGCCTTTTCATTGTGCCAGAGGACAAGTAATGAGCTTTGGAGGGCTGGGCACTTTCTTGCTGATTTGACTGTGGATGTTTTTATAAAAACGGAAGCCCATTTTATTTTAATGACCGCAAAGTGAGGTTGGAGTGTAAATTCACTGTAATGGACATAATTGTCTCCTTACATGGCCTTTAACCTGAATTTAGAGAAATAGGAGTCACTGAGATTAAACAGATATTTACATTTTGCCATCTTTACATCGGAAAGAAGGAAGGAAAAGAGGAAGGAAGGGACAGAAAGGGAAGGAAAGAAGGGAGGGAGGGAGGAAGAGAGCTTCATAGATATGTGTGTGTGTGTGTGTGTGTGTGTGTGTTAGTTGCTAGGTCGTGTCTAACTCTTTGTGACTCTGTGGACTGTACCCCGCCAGGCTCCTCTGTCCATGGAATTTCCCAGGCAGGAATACTGAAGTGGGTTCTTATTTCCTTCTCCAGGTGACCTTCCCAATCCAGGGATTGAACCCTGGGTCTCCTGCATTACAGGCAGATTCTTTACTGTCTGAGCCACCAGAGTTCCCCAAACCTACCTGTTCTTCCCTTCTCTCCTTCAAGAGTTAACCATGGTTCTAAAATTGGTGTCTTTTCCCATTTTTCATTTTATATTTGTAGCGTATATACACTTAGGTAAACAAACAGTATATAGTATTATTTTACTGTTTTACAATTTTATATAAATGACCATATGTATTCATTTTGACCAACTATATTTTGGTATAATTTATATACAAAGTAAAACCAATCCATTTTAGGTGTAAATTCTGATGCGTTTTGATAAACGTATGCAGCTGTGTGACCACCACAGCAGTCCTGATATAGAGACCCCCTTGCAGTTCCTGTACAGTCACTTCTCCCACCTGTCCCCTGACCCTTGCTATCACTGATATGCTTCCTATGACTGCGGTTTTGCCTCTTGAGTTTTAAAATTTAAAGTATTTTATCTCTGTAGTATTATACAGTATATATGCTTTGTTTCTGGTTTCTTTCACCTAGCGTTATACTTATGATACTTACCCATCTGTGTTTATCAAGTCCGTTTCTTTTTATTTCTTTGTATTGCTGCTTCACAATTTATTCATTTATTTACTTGTTGATAGGCATCTGGGTCCTCTCCAGTTATGGGCTGTTACAAGTAAAGCACGCTTTGTACATGTCTTTCTATGGGCTTGGACTTTCATTTCTCTCGGGTGGATGTCTAGAGCTGGAATGGCAGGGTGGTAGAGTAGGTTTATGTTTTTAAGAAGCTGACAGTCTTCTGGTGATGTTGCATTTTACACTCCCACATGCAGTGTACGGTAATTCTAATTGTACCTCCTCTTTGACACTTGGTATGATCAGTCTTTTAAGTCTGAGCCATTTTAATAGGTGTATAGTGATATCTCACTGTGGTTTTGATTTGGATTTCCTTAATGACTAATGAGGAGAGCAATTTTTCACGTGCTTATTGGCCATCTGTATATCTTATTTAGTAAAATATCTGTTCAAATCTTTTGCCCATTTTCTTTTGGGCTTTATGTCTTATCATTGTATTGTGTGAGTTCTTTACACATTATGAATACAAATTGTTGATTTGAAAATAATTTTTCCCAGGCTGTGGCTTGTCTTTTAACTTGCTTAAGTATCTTTTGAAGACAGAGTTTTTAACTCTTATGAAATCCAATTTATCTGTTTTTTTTTATCATTGTGATTTTGGTGTCCAATTAAGAAAACATTTCCTAAGCCAAGGTTACTGTGATTTTCTCCTGTTTTCTTCTAAGAGCTTTATAGTTGTAGCTCTTTCTTTGAGGTCTATAATCATTTTGAATTAATTTTTGTAGAAGATTTGAGGTGAGTAACAAGGGTAACTTTTTTGGCATATGGACAACCAGTTGTTTCAGCATGACTTGTTAAAAAGATTATCCTCCCCACCCCTGCATCAAATTTCCTTGATACCTTTGCCAAAAAACAAATCAGTTGACTGGGTGGGGAGTCAACATTTTCAGAATGCAGAAGTGGGAAGTGGGGTTGTCCTTTTCCTCTGCATAGCAGTCACTTTACTGGAGTAAACTATATTTAAAAACAATCATTTAAGGTTTCTGGGAATTGTCCTAAGTGTATGCTGCAAACGGAAGAATCATTCTTTCAAGAAATTCTACTGAATCTTGATAAGAGTCTGCAGCATCTGAGCCATGACCTGCTCC
>NW_011495043.1:1173550-1178859 GCF_000754665.1 Bison bison bison | reverse complement strand
TCCCCCCCACCCACCCCCCTACCCCCGCCAAGCTGCATCTTGTGGAAACTCTGCTCTGGGTCCTCTACTTCAGGCAGCTGAGGCAGAGAAACACACAGGGATCCACTCTCCCTCCTGTGTCCGAGAACAGGGCTACAGCTTCATCCTGGGAGCGGCAGGCTGCTGGCATTTCTTATCTCCCCCCAGCCTTCTGCTACAGAAGCACAGTTTCTATCATTTCTTCTCCAGAGGGCTGACTTGGAGAAAGGGCATGGTAACACTCCAGTATTCTTGCCCAGAGAATCCCATAGACTGAGGCTCCCTTCCTAGACTGTACTCATAGGGTGGAAACACTTATTTCAGGACCAGCAGTCTGAGAACCCTGGAGCCCCCTTCACCTCCTTTCCTCTCCAGCTCGCTCATCAGTTAGAGATTCCACAAGGAAGAAGCCAGCCAAAAAGGCCAGAGGTTACCACCTACCCCTTCCAGCATCCATTAGTAGCGCAAGGGTGTCACTCCAGGATGAGAAGGCCATTAACTGCACCCCAGCTCCTGTGCAGTGGTGCAGAGCTTCTGCCCAAGGGGAGAGGCAGGTTACCAAGTGGGATTTCTTCCAGGAATATTCAATTCAGTTCAGTCACTCAGTCGTGTCCGACTCTTTGCAACCCCATGAATCGTAGCACGCCAGGCCTCCCTGTCCATCACCAACTCCCGGAGTTCACCCAAACTCATGTCCATCAAGTCAGTGATGCCATCCAGCCATCTCATCCTCTGTCGTCCCCTTTTCCTCCTGCCCCCAATCCCTCCCAGCATCAGAGACTTTTCCAATGAGTCAACTCTTTGCATGAGGTGCCCAAAGTACTGGAGTTTCAGCTTTAGCATCATTCCTTCCAAAGAACACCCAGGGCTGATCTCCTTTAGAATGGATTGGTTGGATCTCCTTGCAGTCCAAGGGACAGGAATATTAAATTGATCTAATATATGGAAATCAAATATAATATATTGTAATCCTACAATAAAAGGCAAAAACTTCAATAGGCACAGAAATATAGGTATTTTTCAAATGGCCAATAAGCAAATAAAAAAATGTTCAATGCCATTAGGAAATGCAAATCAAAAACATAATTAGATGTCATTTTGCACCTGGTAGGATGGCCATAATTAGAAAATATACATTCAGATGTGTTGGTGAAGGTGTGGAGAAATTGGGGCCCTCAGTCATTGTGAGTGTAAAATCGTGCAGCAAACTTTGGAAAATACTTGGAACTTCCTCAGAAATTTTAGCATAGAGTTAGCATACAATGTATCAATTCCATTTTCTTAACCATTTCTTTTTTTTTTTTTAATTGAAGGATAATTGCTTTGCAGAATTTTGTTGTTTTCTGTCAAACATCAACATGAACCAGCCATAGGTATACATATGTCCCCTCCCTCTTGAACCTCCTCCCATCTCCTTCCCCATCCCACCTCTCTAAGTCAATAGTTCAGTTCAGTTCAGTCACTCAGTCGTGTCCAACTCTTTGGGACCCCATGGACTGCAGAATGCTAGGCTTCCCTGTCCATCACCAACTCCCAGAGCTTACTCAAACTCATGTCTATCCAGTTAGTGATGCCATCCAACCACCTCATCCTCTGTCATTCCCTTTTCCTCCCACCTTCAATCTTTCCCAGCATCAGGGTCTTTTCAAATGAGTCACTTCTTTGCATCAGGTGGCCAAAGTATTGAGGTTTCAGCTTCAGCATCAGTCCTTCCAATGAATATTCAGGACTAATCTCCTTTAGGATGGACTGGTTGGATCTCCTTGCAATCCAAGGGACTCTCAAGAGTCTTCTCCAATACCACAGTTCAAAAGCATCAATTCTTCAGTGCTCAGCTTTCTTCACAGTCCAACTCTCACATCCATACATGATTACTGGAAAAACCTTAGCCTTGACTAGATGGATCTTTGTTGGCAAAGTAATGTCTCTGCTTTTTAATATGCTGTCTAGGTTGGTCATGGCTTTTCTTACAAGGAGCAAGTGTTTTTTAATTTCATGGCTGCAGTCACCATCTGCAGTGATTTTGGAGCCCTCAAAAATAAAATCTCTTACTAGGTTGATAAAGAGCTCCTGTATGAGTTCCCTGAGTCATACAACAAATTCCCATTGGCTATGTATTTTACATATGGTAATGTAAGTTCCCATGTTACTCTCTCCGTACATCTCATCCTCTCCTCCTGCTCTCTCCACGTCCATAAGTCTGTTTCTCTTCTCTATGTCTATTTCTCCATTGCTGACCTGCAAATAAATTCATTGGTACCATCTTTCTACATTCCATATATATGCGTTAGTATATGATATTTATCTTTCTCTTTCTGACATTTCACTCTGTACAATAGGCTCTAGGTTCATCCACCTCATTAGAACTTACTCAAATGTGTTTCTTTTTGTGGCTGAGTAATATTCCCTTGTATATATGTACCACAGCTTCTTTATCCATTCATCTGTCAATGGACATCTAGGTTGCTTCCATGTTCTAGCTATTGTAAATAGTGCTACAATGAACACTGGGGTACATGTATCTTTTTCAATTTTGGTATATATACCCTTTTCCTCAGGGTATATGCCTAGGAATGAGATTTCTGGATCATATGGTGGTTTTATTCCTAGTTTTTAAAGTAATCTCCATACCATCTTCCATAGTGGCTGTATCAATTTACATTCCCACCAACAGTGCAAGAGGGTTCCCTTTTATCTATACCTTCTCCAGCATTTACTGTTTGCAGACTTTTTGATGACAGCCATTATGACCAGTGTGAGGTGATATTTCATTCTTAACCATTTCTTAATACCACACTTATGATGTACAGTCGCTCATTGTGTCTGACTTTTTGTGGCCCCATGGACTGTAGCCCTCCAGGTTCTTCTGTCCATGAAATTTTCTGGGCAATAATACTGGAGTAGGTTGTCATCTCCAACTCCAGGGGATCTTCCTGACCCAGGGATCGAACCTGGTCTCCTGCATCTCCTGCAGTGGCAAGGGGATTCTTTATCACAAGCCACCTGGGAAGCCCTATCAATTCCATTCCTAGGTATAAATCAACTTGAAAATAAAACCTATGTTTACACAAAAATTTGTATGCTGCTGCTGCTAAGTCTCTTCAGTTGTGTCCAACTCTGTGCAACCCCATAGACAACAGCCCACCAGGCTCCTCTGTCCCTGGGATTCTTCAGACAAGAATACTAGAGTGGATTGCCGTTTCCTTCTCCAATGCATGCATGCATGCTAAGTCGTTTCAGTCGTGTCTGACTCTGTGCAACCCTATGGACAGCAGCCCTCCAGGCTCCTCTGTCCACAGGATTCTCTAGGCAAGAATACTGGAGTGGGTTGCCATTTCCTTCTCCAAAATTTGTTTAAGAAGGTTCATAATATTATGAACAATAGCTAAAAGGTGCAAATAACCCAAATGTCCATCAACTGATGAATGAATAAAGAAAATGTGGCATATCCATATAATGGAATATTATTTAGTAAGAGCAAATAAAGTACTGATACGTGCTACAACATGGATGAATTTTGAAAACAGTCCTAGGAAGCCATTGAAAAAGTTATGCAAATCCAAAGAAGTCGGACACAAATGACCACATAGTGTTTGATTCTACTTATATGAAATGTCAAGAGCAATCAAATCTTTAGAGACAAAAGTAATTTATTAGTTGCAAGGGGCTAAGGGAAGAGAGGAAATGGGAATGACTGCTAATGTATATGTTTCTTTTAGGGGTTAAAAAAAACTTGTTCTAAACATAGAATCATAACTTCTAGGTTGTACATTGGTAAAGAATCTGCCTGCCAATGCATGAAACACAAGAGACACAGGTTTGATCCCTGGATTGGGAAGATCCCTTGCAGAAGGAAATGACAGTCTACTCCAGTATTTTTGCCTGGAAAATTCCATGGACAGTAGCCTGAGAGCTAATTCCATGGGGTCACAAAGAGTTGGACATGACTGAGTAACTGAGCGCGCGCAGACACACACACACACACTTAGAATCACTGAACAATTACTCTATGAATGTATTAAAATCCAGTCAGCCATTATGACATTTCTGTTTTATTCCACTGATATGATTGATCTCTATGTCTATATTTATAGCAATACCACACTGTATTAATTAATAATTCTTAACAAAGATTTAAATCAAGCAGTGTCAACAGTCCATTTTTATTCTACTTTTGCAAAAAAGTATGGCTATTCTAGAGCCTGTGTCTTTCCATGCACATTTTAGGATTAGCTTACTAAAATCTCAAAAGTTTGCTGCAGTTTTGATTAAGATGCATTGAAACGATGGGTCAGTTTATGGAGAACTGACATCTTAACAGTATTAAGTCTTCCAGCATGCATGTGCATGACGTATCTCCCCATATTTTTGTCTTCATTTATTTTTCTCAGTGATGTTTTTTCATGTGCAAATATTGCACGTCTTTTGTCAAATTTATCCCGAAATATTTTATAAATGATACTTTTAAAATTTTTGATTTCTAATTATTCATTGCTACTATATGGATATATGATTGGTTTTTGTATAGTGCACTTGTTTCCTGCAAACTTGTTAATCTCATAAGTTCTAGTAGCTTTTTTGCAGCTTTTATAAGATTTTCTACATAAGTGACCATATCTGTGGATAAGGACAGCTTATTTCTTTTTCTAATTTGAGTGCCTTTCTTTTTCTTACCTTATTGCACTATATAGAACCTAAAATACAATGTTTTCCAGAAACAGCACAGACATCCTCACCTTGCTCCTGATCTTAAGGGTAAAGCTAGTCTTTCACCACCACTAAATCCGAGGGTTTTTTTTTTTTTGCAGATGCTCTTTATAGGGTGAGGAAATTCCCTTTTATTTCTAGTTTTTCTGAGCGTTTGTATCATGAATAGATGTTGAACACTGTTAAATGAGCTTTGTGCATCTATTGAGATGGTCATATAATTTTTCTTTTTAGTATGTAATATGGTGGTGAATAACACTGATTGACTTTTAAATATTAAAAACTGACCTTGCATTCCTGAGAAAACCTCCCTTGATCATGACACATTTCAGTCTGGCTTAAGGTTGGCTATGTTTATTTTTAGCATTTTGAGCATAAAACAATTTTTTAAAGTCAAGACCAGATATTCTTGTTATGCCCCACAGTAAGAACATCACCTTGAGCACTCAGATCAGATCAGATCAGTCGCTCAGTCGTGTCCGACTCTTTGCGACCCCATGAATCGCAGCACACCAGGCCTCCTGTCCATCACCAACTCCCGGAGTTCACTCAGACTCACGTCCATCGAGTCAGTGATGCCATCC
>NW_011495043.1:1172488-1173450 GCF_000754665.1 Bison bison bison | reverse complement strand
TCCTCTTTCATCCCCTTCTCCTCCTGCCCCCAATCCCTCCCAGCATCAGAGTCTTTTCCAATGAGTCAACTCTTTGCATGAGGTGGCCAAAGTACTGGAGTTTCAGCTTTAGCATCATTCCCTCCAAAGAAATCCCAGGGCTGATCTCCTTTAGAATGGACTGGTTGGATCTCCTTGCAGTCCAAGGGACTCTTAAGAGTCTTCTCCAACACCACAGTTCAAAAGCATCAATTCTTCGGCTAAGTTGTGGTAATAAGTCCACTGTGTTAATTCATGATTTTTATTTTTAAACAGAATTTGCTCTAGCAGGTACTTTTCTTTTAGTAGATCTGTTCATCAAGGTCAATCTATGTGATCTATAGTTGCTGTACTAGACATCTTGTATATGGCATGTTCTGGGGTTCTTTGTTTTAGGTTGATTAAAAATGGATGCACTGGGTGGAGCATTCAAGGAGAGACCCAAGGGGAAAAAAAAGTTTACTGACAAATACTGACAAGCATGAATAGAGTATACTATATGATTTTATCTTTCATTCTGCCATTTTTCAGAATTTATTGTCTGTCCTTATTAGACGTGTTCAGAGAAAGTAGGGTTGCAAAGATAAAATAGATACAGTGTCTATTCTAAGCATTTTGCAATTTAGTGGAGAGGGTCTGTTCTTTTGGGTGGGCCCTCAGCTGTTGGGCTGTTCTTTCCTCCATCTTTTGGCTTTGACTAGTAAAGTAATGCTCAAAATTCTCCAAGCCAGGCTTCAGCAGTATGTGAACCATGAACTTCCAGATGTTCAAGCTGGTTTTGGAAAAGGCAGAAGAACCAGAGATCAAATTGCCAACATCTGCTGGATCATCGAAAAAGCAAGAGAGTTCCAGAAAAACATCTATTTCTCCTTTATTGACTATGCCAAAGCCTTTGACTGTGTGGATCAGTAGGCCTCTTGAGAAACCTATATGCAGGTCAGGAA
>NW_011495043.1:1171744-1172335 GCF_000754665.1 Bison bison bison | reverse complement strand
GGACATGGAACAACAGACTGGTTCCAAATAGGAAAAGGAGTACGTCAAGGCTGTATATTGTCACCCTGCTTATTTAACTTATATGCAGAATACATCATGAGAAACACTGGGCTGGAAGAAGCACAAGCTGGAATCAAGACTGCCGGGAGAAATATCAATCACCTCAGATATGCAGATGACACCACCCTTATGGCAGAAAGTGAAGAGGAACTCAAAAGCCTCTTGATGAAAGTGAAAGAGGAGAGTGAAAAAGTTGGCTTAAAGCTCAACATTCAGAGAACTAAGATCATAGCATCTGGTCCCATCACTTCATGGGAAATAGATGGGGAAACATTGGAAATAGAGTCAGACTTGATTTTTTTGGGCTCCAAAATCACTGAAGATGGTGATTGCAGCCATGAAATTAAAAGACACTTACTCTTTGGAAGGAAAGTTAAGACCAACCTAGATAGCATATTGAAAAGCAGAAATATTACTTTGCCAACAAAGGTCTGTCTAGTCAAAGCTATGGTTTTTCCAGTGGTCATGTATGGATGTGAGAGTTGGACTGTGAAGAAAGCTGAGTGCCAAAGAACTGATGCTTTTGAACTG
>NW_011495043.1:1166382-1171644 GCF_000754665.1 Bison bison bison | reverse complement strand
CCAGTCCATTCTAAAGGAGATCAGTCCTGGGTGTTCATTGGAAGGACTGATGCTGAAGCTGAAACTCCAGTACTTTGGCCACCTCATGTGAAGAGTTGACTCAATGGAAAAGACCCTGATGGTGGGAGGGATTGGGGGCAGGAGAAGAAGGGGATGAAAGAGGATGAGATGGCTGGATGGCATCCCTGACTCGATGGACGTTGAGTTTGAGTGAACTCCGGGAGTTGATGATGGACAGGGAGGCCTGGCGTGCTGCAATTCATGGGGTCTCAGAGTCGGACACGACTGAGCAACTGAACTGAACTGAACTGATGGATGTGATACCCAGTGCTTCAAGAGCCATGTTGTGACAATGAAACAGCAGTCATGAGGACCAGGAGCTAACATACTCAGAATGGGAATGGAAAAGAGTCTGGTTCCCTAATGACAGTACTGGGCTACTGTACAACATTATGACCTCTGTCCTCTTAAGTAAACAGCAAATTTCATCATGGTTAAAGCCATATCTTACAGCTGAAAGTGTTCCTCATTTTTACAAATGAAATACCAGGGGACAAGAAGTTTTGAGTCTTTTGAAGCTACAGTGTAAAACTTTACATTAGGTTTAACTTTTTCCAGTGGTAACCTGCAAAGTTTTAAAACATTCCTAGCCAACTCCGTTGGCACCACTTTTGCTATAGAATGTTTCTTTCTCATTTGGGCACATTATTCCCATAAAGCTACTGAGCCTGGTGCTTTCCCTGTGATGGGTAAATTAGACATTTCAGTAAGGGTAAGACAAATCTAGGCAGAAGGCAAGGTTGGAGACTTTTCCTTCTGCTACAAGGTAGGTAGATGTATTTTCAGCACTATCCTTAGAATTAATTAATTAAAAGAATATGCTAAGTGTTCCCAAGGCTTGTTCTGAAATGACTCCTTCAGTTAGAGGTTTTTTACTTTTGGCTTCTTTAAATCTTTTTTCCTGCACTTAAATCAAGGAGATTTTACATTTTTCTGGACCTTCGGGTTATTCTGCTTCTATAACTGCCACTTGAAGGGCAGAAGGGAGACAGATCAAGGTTTAAATTTTTCATTGCTCTTTCTCTTTTTAGTTTTCAAATTAATGAGCAGTATACAAATACGTGGGTTTCCCAGGTGGCTCAGTGGTAAACAGTCTGCCTGCAATGCAGGAGATGCAGGCTTTATCCCTGTGTCAGGAAGATCCTCTTGAGTAGGAAATGGTAACCCACTCCAATATTTTTGCCTGGAAAATCCCTGGACAGAGGAGCCTGGTGGGCTGCAGTCCATGGGATTGCAAGAGTCAGACATGACTTAGAGACTAAACAACAATAACAAATACAAATATGTGGGTGGGAAAGTGGGCCCAGTGACCAGTATTTTGGTCACCTGATGCAAAAAGCTGACTTTTTGGAAAAGTCCCTGATGGTGGGAAAGATTGAGGGCAGAAGGAGAACAGGCCATCAGGGGATGAGATGGCTGGGTGCAATCACTGATGCAATGGACATGAACTTGGGCAAACTTTGGGAGATGGTGAGGGACGGGGAGGCCTGGTGTGCTGCAGTTCATGGGATCATGAAGAGTCGGACACTCTTGTGTGACTGAACAACAACAACAAAGTGGGCCCAGGTTAGTGTCTTCCTTCACTGTGCGGCACCTCATGCTTACCCATGTCATCAGCAGGCTGAGACCTGCACGATTTTATTTTCCAATAATGATTCAGTTTGGCCCATGTGAACTTCACCTCCTATCCACATCTATATTGGCTTCTGCCTGGCAAGGCTTTGCGTTTTCTTCATGACTGGAGAGCATAGTGGGCACTATGAATAAAATATCTGTAGGAAAATGAAGTAATGGGCCTGCTAATGTGCTTAATGGCCTTAATAGCTTTGAAAACGAATGTGCTTAATGCTCGTTTCATTCATAGCTGCCCTTGGCATTATGGATGGCAAGACCGTACATTATGCTGAGACAAAATGGCCCAAATGTCACTGCAAGTGGAAAGAAGAAGAATGAAAGAGAAATATTATAGCAGCATTATAAAATTTCAACTCAAATCTATCATTGGAAAGAATTACATTATACGAGGCAGCCAACCGCTACCTTTTAATCCTAGAAAGGCTTTGCTGAGTGATCCTGTGAGCAAGACCAATAATATGGGAGAAGAGACGCTTCTGAGAAATGTTGTTGTTTAGTTGCTAAGTTGTGTCTGACTCTTTTGCAACCCCATAGACTGTAGCTCACCAGGATCCTCTGTCTGTGGGACTTTCCAGGCAAGAATACTGGAGTGGGCTGCCATTTCCTTCTCCAGGGGATCTTTGAGAAATAGGAGATTTTTAATTGGGGAGGTCACCCTTTCCTTTCATTATTATAGGATTTTCTTCTCGTAGGATGGGCTGTGTTCCACATCTTCCCAGACCTTCCCTTCTTGGTTCTGTGTCACATACCTCAGGGCATTATTTGTCAGAAGGAGTTGGATAAACGAATTCAGATCATTACCGCATATAACCCTCCAGGAGAAGGTATCTCGTATGAGATTCTCTGCAGAAAGGCCTTAAGGATTATGGATGGTTAAGACACTTGGCAGTGCTCTCAGACCATGTAGGCAAGCTTTTGCCAACTCCATAGGGGCATAGGGATGGCCCTGGGGAGATGCTTAGCAATAATGTTCTAAACTCTGAAGATAAAATTCATAACAACTCTGGGGTTTTGAAATTGGTCTTCCAGACGGTGCAGTGGTAAAGAATCCCCTGCCAAGCAGGAGATACAGGTTCAATCCCTGGGTTGGGAAGATCCCCTGGAGAAGGAAATGTCCACCCACTTCAGTATTCTTGCCTGGAGAATTCCATGGACAGAGAGTCTGGCAGGCTACAGTTCATGGGGTTGCAAAGAGTCAGACAGGACTGAACACGCATGCATGCACTGGGCACCCTTTTGTGGATTCTGCTCCCTCAGCTCTCAAAGAATTCTGGAGAAGGATAGTGTTGGCATCTTTCTCAGGGATGCAAACAGTGCTAGAGGTCTAGACATGATAGAGGCTAATGAAGAGAAACAAGAAGCCCTCAGAAGATGAAACCACCATGTCAAAGAGGCATTTGCACTTCCATGTTCAGTGCAGCATTGTGCACAGTAGTTAAGACAAAGAAATAACATGCGTCCATCAGTGCACAGATGGAAAGAGAAAATGCCACACACACACACAGGAATATTGTTCACATATAAAAAAAAGAAAGAAATTCTGCCATTTGCAACAACACAGATGGATTTTGAGGGCATTATGCTAAGAGATAATTCAGAGAAAGACAAATATGGCATGTTCTCACTTATGTGTGGAACCTAAAAAGTTAAGCTCTTAGAAACAGAGTAGAATGGCGGTTGCTAGGGAATGGGGGATGGGAAACTAGGGAGATGTTGGTCAAAGGGTACAAACTCCTGGCTCTAAGGTGAGTAAGTTCCAGGAATCTAATTTTACCATGATAACTATAATAAACAATACTATAAGAGAGTAGGTCTTGAGTGTTATCATCACACACAAAAATGATAATTATACAAGATATAGAGATGTTGTTGCTGCTGCTGCTGCTGCTAAGTCGCTTCAGTCGTGCCCGACTCTGTGCGAGCCCAGAGACGGCAGCCCACCAGGCTCCCCTGTCCCTGGGATTCTCCAGGCAAGAATATAGAGATGTTAACTAACCTTATTGTGGTAGTCACTTTGCAAAATATACACGTATAAATTAGCACCTCATACACCTCATGCGAAGAGTTGACTCATTGGAAAAGACTCTGATGCTGGGAGGGATTGGGGGCAGGAGGAAAAGGGGATGACAGAGGATGAGATGGCTGGATGGCATCACTGACTGAGTCTGAGTGAACTCCGGGAGTTGGCGATGGACAGGGAGGCCTGGCATGCTGCGATTCATGGGGTCACAAAGAGTCAGACACGACTGAGTGACTGAACTGAACTGAACTGAACACGTTAAAGGTGGGTATTCCTTGTAGCTCAGCTGGTAAAAAATCCACCTGTAATGCAGGAAATCCCAGTTTGATTCCTGAGTCAGCAAGATCCCCCAGAGAAGGGTAGGCTGCCCACTCCAGGAGTCATAGGCTTCCCTGGTGACTCAGTCAGTAAAGAAGTCACCTGTAATGTGGGAGACCTAGGTTTGATCCCTGGGTTGGGAAGATCCTTTGGAGGAGGGCATGACAACCCACTTAATTATTCCTGCCTGGAGAATTCCATGGATAGAGGAGCCTGGTGGGCTACAGTCCATGGGGTCACAAAGAATTGGACACAACTGAGCAACAAAACACAGCACACCGTAAGCTTACATGTGATCTATGGCACTACTATCTCAGTGAAGCTGAAAGAATGTTTGATTTGATCTAATATGGTAGGAAGGATTATCTAAAGGTGAATAATTTTCGTATAATATTGGATAGTTCTTTTCTACCCTGTTAAAATTAAACTATAATTATCAATTTGAAAAATGCTCAGAGTTACAGAAACAAACTGTGGACATGAAGAAACTTTGTAGTTACTGAGAACAGGTATCAGTGTAGAGACACTGCCAGAGGCTGGATCTAGAGATAATCAGGGCTGGCCAAGCGCTAGCATCCAACATGGCTGCTACACTGCTCCTGACCCAGAGCTGCGGGGCTCCTGTCTCTTTTGGTAAGATTGCTGAATGACTTTTCCCATCAACTCAAGCATGAGGTTGTAATGATTCCTGGAAAGGAGAACTTTAAAATTTTTTCTCTTTAAAATAAATACTAGCAGTGTAATTCTTGGGATTTGTGAGAAGTTTGGGTTTCAGTCAAGGGATGTATATGACAAAGTCATGATGGTTCTTTTCTCAAGTTTTCTTCACAGTTTTAATTTGGCCAAAGCATCTTTGACTGCACTAAGCATTTGTGTTCACTTGCAGCAGCTTACCCCCAGGTCCTAAGAAAAACATTCTCTACTGGTTAGTTTTTGAGGACCCCTAGGACTTTACTGGGAAATAGATGGGGAAACAGTGGAAACAGTGTCAGACTTTATATTGGGGGGCTCCAAAATCACTGCAGATGGTGATTGCAGCCATAAAAGACGCTTACTCCTTGGAAGGAAAGTTATGATCAACCTAGATAGCATATTCAAAAGCAGAGACATTACTTTGCCAACAAAGGTCCATCTAGTCAAGACTATGGTTTTTCCAGTGGTCATGTATGGATGTAAGAGTTGGACTGTGAAGAAAGCTGAGCACCGAAGAATTGATGCTTTTGAACTGT
>NW_011495043.1:1157550-1165962 GCF_000754665.1 Bison bison bison | reverse complement strand
ACAGGGACAGAGGAGCCTGGTGTGCTGCAGTCCGTGGGACTGCAAAGAGTTGAACAAGACTGAGCAACTAACATTTTCACTTTTGGGACTTTGTTTGTATGTGTATATTCAGTGTCTCAGTCATGTCGAACTCTTTGTGACCCCACGGGCTTAGCCTGCCAGGCTTCTCTGTCCATGGGATTTCCCAGGCAAGAATACTGAAATGAGTTGCCATTTCCTACTCCAGGGTATCTTCCCAATCCAGGGATTGAACCCATGTCTTCTGTATTGCAGGCAGATTCTTCACCACTGAACCACCAGGGAAGCCCAAGACATTATTTGGAACTTTACTTGCTGATAGGCAATTCAAATATCATATATTAATGCCTATATGTGAAGTCTTAAAAAAGAGAACAGATTAATCTATCTGCAGGGCAGGAATAGAGATGCAGACATAGAGAATGGACATGCAAACACAGAGCAGGAAGGGGACAGTGGGATGAATTGGGAGAATAGTATTGACATGGAGACAGTTCATAGTGGGAAGCCGCTGTATAGCACGGGGAGCTCAGCTCGGTGCTCTGTGGTGACCCAGGAGGGTGGGACGAGGGGAGTGTTGGAGGGACGTCTGAGAAAGAGAGGATATATGTGTACATATAGATGATTCACTTGGTTGTACAGCAGAAAGTAACACAGCATTGTAAAGCAGTTATACTCCAATTAAAAAAAACAAACCCGAAGAAATTTTAAAAATTAAGGAATAAAGAAGATGAGAAACAGTGTGTCTTCTTAATCTGAAGAGAGTCCAGTTACCAAAGCTCCTTAAAGCTCAGAGATATTTCATTTATTGCCCCACCCCACCTAAATAATTGATTTCACAACTGACACTTGATTTCATCATATTTGAGTTTTTCCCTTGGAATGAGTTTATAAAGTGAACTTTCCCAGATGAGGATAAAATTTTATTTCTTGACTTTATTTTCTAAATGGCAGATTGATGTTCTTTATTCATCACTCAATTTTGAGACCACATTTAAAGGGGTGAGATAAATATAAATTAAAATGCCAGTATTATTCTTTTTTTTTTTAGCATCAACTACTAACAGAAATTTCATTTTTTTATATGTTGGAAAAAGTCATCCTCAAACTATATTTCAGTAATGCTTTTTTCTCTTGAAATAAAGGAGCAGCTGAAACTTGGCTTTAATATTCTCTATTTTCTGACACCTATAGTTACTAATCCAGATGTTTGGAGTTGTATTTGCATAGATCAAAATTTTGGAGAGGGTTTTTTTTCATGACCAAAAATATGTATTTAATGAAAGGCAGCTAAGCCATGTTAAGAACAGCAATTCTTTCTTGAGGTATCAGATACAAGTATAGAGTTTTAAAATGCCATAATTAAGTATAGGAAGTTAAGGTGGAAAGATGAATACTAGGTTTCTTTTATAATATTTAAAAAAATATGTGGAAGCACTATGTGGTCAGTATTTTAGTGTTATCATATTTAGTTCTCTCAATTGCCATATGAAATAGGCAGTATGAATTCGTTCTTACAGACAAGAAAAGCGAGGCTCAGAGAGTTTGAGGAACCTTCTAAAAGTCACAGAGTCAGGAACACTAGGGCTGGGACCTCCAATTAAGCTCATTATCTTCCTGCTGCATTATATTCCCATCCTTTGAAACAGCCACAGAAAAATAACCAAGTCAACTATCTCTTTGTCATGAATGTGATATTTAATAGAAGGCAGAAAAATATTGGTAGTGATGGCACCCCACTCCAGTACTCTTGCCCGGAAAATCCCATGGATGGAGGAGCCTGGTGGGCTGCAGTCCACGGGGTCGATAAGAGTCGGGCACGACTGAGCAACTTCACTTTCACTTTTCACTTTCATGCATTGGAGAAGGAAATGGCAACCCACTCCTGTGTTCTTGCCTGGAGAATCCCAGGGACGGGGGAGCCTGGTGGCCTGCCGTCTATGGAGTCGCACTGAGTTGGACACGACTGAAGTGACTTAGCAGCAGCAGCAGCAGCACCCAGAAGACAATCCGCTTTGCCTGATCAGTTCTTCATTTTTAAACTTCTATGCTCTCTCCTTCTACCTGCCCATCACCACATAAGGCATGTGACTGTGGGCTCATGCTGGTGCCGGAAGGCAGTGACCTCAATTTAAGAAATTAACCCCCAATATTCACAATGATTGATTTGTTTGGACTAGGAAAAATGTATTCCTTTTTCTACATTTCTATATTTTACAATAAAAATAACACTTTAAAAATAAGATTTAAAATGCATATTTCTATTTTTTTTAATTAAAAATATGTCTTTAGCGGGGAAAAACAGAGGATTAGATAATTTATTGAATTTGGGTGGAAAGTCCACTGGCTGTAAAAACCCAACTTGTAAACCTACCAAAATGTCAGAAATAATTTAGCTGTTATCACTTTCTTGATTTAATTTCCCTCATTGTCTCTGGATGTACTTCCATGTGTCCTGTGGGGACATGTGACAATGCTCGGCCATCACTCTCTTGGTTTCAAGGGCTCTTCTTGCTTAATCTTGTTGGCTTTAATCTTCCTGCCCTGCCCAGCCCTTCATCTGCCTCCAAGGTTTTCCCAGGACAGTGGTGGATTCACTTTGCTTTTTCCTGTTTCCAGTATTAGATCAGATTATGCTCTGATACTCCAGAGCACACTCTTTCTTTAAACACACTCACATTTTTTTCTCTTGTTACAAAAGTAATGTTTTAGAAACCTTAGGAAAAAAATAGGTGAACTAAACAATGAAAAAAAAAAAAGCCACATATAATTTCATTACCCAGAGATGCTTTTGTGTATTTCCTTCCATTCCTTTGTTTATTCATGTGTGTATAAAATACCATTTTAAAATAGAATGATTCAGTCTTGATGTAAAATGAAAATAAGATTTTGTTTTATTATACCATGATTGCTTTAAAGACACCTCTCTATAGCTTTTGCCAGCTCTCCAGTAGTTTATATAAAATACCAAAAACTAAGTTTGCCTCTTAGCTTTAATTATCTGTCTAGCAGGAAGGCAGTTTTCTCCCCTTGAACTCACTTTCATGTATAAAATAAGAGCCTCCTACCTCTCCACTGATATGTCCACCATCTCCAGGATGAACTGAACAGGAAACTTCAGAATTCTTTCCACCCATTCACGAGCCCCAGACTCCCCCCGCCCCCAATTGGAAGAAGCCTGGAGAGATGGGAGAGCCCTCAGGCTGTGAATTGAGCCAATGCAGAAATAGAAGTTGGCATCAGCAAACAGGCCAGAGCCTCTCTCCTCCCCATTCCATCTTCCCTTGTGGTGAGTGCAACAGGAAGGGCACCTCCTGTCTGAGGTTCTCTAGCTGCACTGCCTACTGCTGCCAGGGCAAGCCAGGTTCAGTTCACCCTCCTGACTCTGCTGCACCCTGGGTCCTCTCAACTATTGCCTGTGTGTGTGTGTGTGTGTGTGTGAAATTGGTTAGAACCCAGAAGGAAGAAGGAGCATGATCAGTCAGCATCCCAGTCCCAATAAATAGTCTCTGTAGAATACACTCTATAGTTTACAATGTGTAAAGTATATGTGTAAGTATGTGTTATTTCTCAGAATTTGAATTGTAAGTAGATGTTTGTCAGTTGCAGAGAGACGTTTTGATTTCCTTTAGGGCTCCATAATTACACTTCCTAGAATAGCTCAGAAAACAATTTTGCAATTATGTCAAAGCTAACCTATAACTTAAGTATAAAATTAAGCAAAATATAAGTTGAGTTAAGTGCCATTCACATATACTCTGAAACCACCAACCCACGCTCACTTAGTTGAGAACCACAGAGCAAATTTAATACACTTACAGTTGAGTCAAATTTAATACACTTATAATTGAGTTGTTCTTTTAGCTTAGGGGCTGGCTAAGGTATCTTTCGGAGAAGGCAGTGGCAACCCACTCCAGTCCTCTTGCCTGGAAAATCCCATGGATGGAGGAGCCTGGTAGGCTGCAGTCCGTGAGGTTGCTGAGAGTCAGACATGACTGAGCAACTTCACTTTCACTTTTCACTTTCATGCATTGGAGAAGGAAATGGCAACCCACTCCAGTGTTCTTGCCTGGAGAATCCCAGGGACGGGGGAGCCTGCTGGGCTGTCATCTCTGGGGTCGCACAGAGTCGGACATGACTGAAGCTACTTAGCAGCAGCAGCAGGAGCAAGGTACCTTTATTCCATCCCTTCCTCACATCTCAGTTGCTCTGAACACCATGAGGTACTTCTGTGCGAA
This sequence comes from Bison bison bison, assembly GCF_000754665.1. NCBI lineage: Eukaryota > Metazoa > Chordata > Mammalia > Artiodactyla > Bovidae > Bison > Bison bison. The sequence goes on along the minus strand of NW_011495043.1, from coordinate 1,161,706 downwards.
ACTGACCAGAAGCACGTCATTGCATTTTGTGATGGTATTTTATGTGTCAGCTTGACTGGATCGTGGCATGTGCAGATATATGGCTAAATGTTATTTCTGGGTATGACTGTGTGTCACCAGATTAAATTGACATTTGTATCAATGGACTTAGTAAGGCATTCGCCTTCCCCAGTGTGAGTGGGTATCACCCAATCCATAAGGGCCTGAGTAGAACAAAGAGGTGGAGGAAGGAGGAATTTGGCCCTTCCTGCCTGGCTGACAGAGCTATGGCCAAATTGCCAGAGATTCAGACAGGAAAGAGGGGTAAGAAGAGAAAGGGGAAATACTCAGAATTAAAGAAACAAAATAGGGATACCAGGCTTCTCCTATGACCCAAGCATCAGTGTGTATAGATGGGAGATGCTCTGAAAGCTGACCAAATATGGTTCTAAGCACATGTGAAACTCATGTAGGGAATCTCCAAGTAAAGCTTTGCATAGCTGGGGACCCACATTAGCAGGTAGACATTTGTTCTATAAAACAAAATTATACCAGAAGCTGTGCAACCTGAAAACAGGAACATAAGTCCTAGTAGAAAAAGTAGAGATGAGAGAGATATGGGGTGGGGGTTGGGGGTGGGGAGAGTGAGAAATCATCAAGGATTAATTGATACTTGCAACCTCAAAACATATTTTATTGCAGAGCCTGGCGGGATATTTGCCTATTCATTTAATTAAGAGTGTTCTGTTCAACTATGATTTTCTAGGTTGGGCAAAGGTAAGGTAGGACGTTGATATTCATTGCTGCATGGGATCTTCTGAAATAGTGGAATTAATTTGTGTTCATCCCTTCTGAAGAGATCCTATTTTCCTATAAGATCCCTCAATTCATCCCAGGGGTGCATTTTAGAAAAGACTGAGGTGCATGTGCTTGGAATAGAGTAAGAATGGCAGCTACAGCATTAAAAGGAATTGTTTGGTCTTACTTTGTTTTTCTGCCAGAAATGAAGTGACATATAAAAACTCCAGTTACCCTTAGCACTAGTTGCATTAATCTTAAGCATTACTCAGTTGTGTATAAATAAATCACATTACTTTTACAGAAAGTGATTTAAGGCCCTTAACTATCATTATGATACGTGCGCGTTCAGTCCTGTCTGACTCTTTGTGACCCCATGGACTACAGCCCGCCAGACTCCTCTGTCCATGGAATTTTCCAGGCAAGAACACTGGAGTGAATTGCCATTTCCTTCTCCAGGGGATCTTCCTGACCCAGGAATCAAATCTGCGTCTTCTGCATTGGCAGGTGAATTTTTTACCAGCTGAGCCACTGGGAACAGATTTGGTCACATTTACACCCCACTCCAGTACTCTTGCCTGGAAAATCCCATGGATGGAGGAGCCTGGTAGGCTGCAGTCCATGGGGTCGCTGAGAGTCGGGCACGACTGAGCAACTTCACTTTCACTTTTCACTTTCATGCATTGGAGAAGGAAATGGCAACCCACTCCGGTGTTCTTGCCTGGAGAATCCCAGGGATGGGGGAGCCTGGTGGGCTGCCGTCTATGGGGTCGCACAGAGTTGGACACGACTGAAGCGACTTAGCAGCAGCAGCAGCATAGTGAAGACCACTTCGAGTGCTGAGTCACTTCAGTGGTGTCCGACTGTAGCCCACCAGACTCCTCTGTCCATGGGATTCTCCAGGCAAGAATACTGGAGTGAGCTGCCATTTCCTTCTGCATGGGATCTTGCCCACCCAGAGGTCGAACCTGCATCTCTTAACTTCTCCTGCATTAGCAGGCAGGTTCTTTACCACTAGCGCCACCTGGGAAGCCCGTTGTGAAGATCCCTCCTGTCGCACTTGCATTAGAGGGAATCTGGAGATCTTTTGATTAAAAAGGATAAATTGATTGTCTTAAAAATGATTAATGTATTATATAACTAGCATATACTATGAAAAATACATTTTCTTATTTTTTTCTGAAATTTTACTTAGAGATTAAGGGTGCAGAATTTAACTTCATGCCATCAGCCTAATGTTTTTATCTTGGGGTTACTTAGAGTAAATGTCTTTCCTTCTTGATTATTAGAGAAAGCTAGATTCCAGGTGGGTATTGTAGAATCTGGTTGTTGAAGACTAGTCAAAATGCTGAGGATAATTTTTCATTTTTTTTAAACTCCCTCTTCTTCCTATATCCTCCTTTTTCCCTTTCAACTTTGGCTCTTATTCTCTTTTCTTTACTTTTTTTCCCATTCTTCCACCTTATTTTTGGCTGCTCTAAATAGGCCAGTTTAAAATGTAGTGAAATCACAAACTTTAAAAAAGGTCTGACCAAACTTTCAGGAAAGCTATTTCATAATACTGTCAAAAGCTTCATGAAAACTCAGTCTTTGAACTAGCAGTTCTGCCTCTAGAGATTTACCTTAAGGAAATAATCAGAAATGATCAAAATAATAGTATTCATTCATTCATTCATTTACTCTTTACAACAGCCTATGATATTTCATCTCTATTTTGCACAGGAGGAAACTGAGGAACAGAGAGATTGTGGTTGCCAGGATCTAGGGGATTGGGGGAAATAGGGAGATGTTGAGGAAAGGGTGCAAACTTCCAGGTGCAAGATGAATACGTTTTGGGGATCTCATGTACAGCATGGTGACTAGACTAAAAATGCTTTATTATATACTTGAAAGTTGCTAAGAGAATAGATCTTAAATGTTCTCTATACACACACGGTAATTATATGAGGTATTAAATGACCATCTGTGGTAATCACTTTGCAATGCGTATCTGTATCAAATCATCACAGTGTGCACCTTAAACTTTCTTACAATGTTATATGTCGATTGTTGTTGTTTAGTCACCAAGGCATGTCCGACTCTTGCGACCCCATGGACTGTAGCCTACTAGACTCCTCTATCCATGGGATTTCCCAGACAAGAATACTGGAGTGGGTTGCCATTTCCTTCTCCAGGATATGTCAATTATACCTCAGTAAGGCTGGGAGATTTTTTTTTTTAATTGAAAAGGCCCATCAAGAGCCTACCCACATGGTTGAACATGGATTTACATCATCATGCAATTTCAAAACACTGAGGACAAAGAGAGGATCTTAAAGTTTCCAGATAGATCATGTCATACATAAATCATCTGAAATCAGAATAACTTTGTAATCTTTAAAATAGCAACACTGGAAACTAGAAAATAGTGGATCAATGACTTCAAAATTCTGAAGAAAAAAAAAAGAGATAATTTCAGAACTAGACCTCTGTACTCAGTTGTTATTAGCTGAATTGTGCCCCCTCAATTCCAATATGACTTGTCTTTGTAAGACTAACCTTTATAAGACTTGTCTTTATAAGAACGGGAGCTTAGGAAACAGACACCCAGAGATGGAAAACAGTGTGAAGGTGGAGAGAGAAGATGGCTATCTACAGCCAAGGAGAGAGGTCTTAAAGGAAACCAACCCACTGAAACCTTGATCTAGGACTTCCAGCTTCACCATGAGAAATTTCTGTTGTTTAAGAAACGGAGGTGGGGCACAGCGAAGTCTAGTAACTTGTCCAAGATCACACAGCTGGGAAAAGGTGGATCTCAGACTCAGACAGTGACTCTAGCATCCATTCATTTCACCTCTGCACTCAGTATGTCAACAGATACAATGAGTCCTTCCGAAATGAACTCCCAAAGATGTTACCAAACCAGAAGCCATCTTTTCTCTCTAAAAGCACATGTCAAAGAGAACAGTTGACCTCCAACAATCCTTTGCAGTTTCACATTTATACATTTTTAATTATGTATAACTGTTAGTATACTAATTATTATGTGTAACTAATTATGCATAACTATGTATTTTAACTATTTCTTTCAGTGTTCTTAAATTTATGAGGTAATGCTACTTCAAGTAAAATAGCGCAACCGGGAATGTCAGCAGAGTATGCTATAACAAAATAAAACTGGCAATGTCATTCAAAGAATATTCAAATGTGTTTTGTCGTTGCACAGATGGTCTCTTTCCATGGCAACACAGAAAAGAGGTTCCTTTCCATCCTGTTGATGAACTTCTTTGATAAAAATGTGAGAATAGAAAGAAAAGATAAAGGTTTTTCCATTTCTTTTTAAGAGAGGGGTTAAACGTTATGTTTTGTTGATTTTTTTTTTTTTTTTTTGAAACTGTTA
>NW_011495043.1:1153278-1157450 GCF_000754665.1 Bison bison bison | reverse complement strand
TTTTGAAACTGTTAACAATTGGCTCTGGTCCTTTCCCACCCAGCCACACTGCTCTCAGCTTCTGGTTGTATAGGGGTATCTAACCATTCATTCGGAGAAGGCGATGGCACCCCACTCCAGTACTCTTGCCTGGAAAATCCCATGGACGGAGGAGCATGGTAGGCTGCCGTCCATGGGATCGCAAAGAGTCAGACACGACTGAGCGACTTCACTTTCACTTTTCACTTTTCTGCATTGGAGAAGGAAATGGCAACCCACTCCAGTGTTCTTGCCTGGAGAATCCCAGGGACGGGGGAGCTTGGTCGGCTGCCCTCTCTGGGGTCGCACAGAGTTGGACACGACTGAAGCGACTTAGCAGCAAACATTCATTACTGAATCCCTAATGTTTTGAGGTTCAAAAAATGACACAACCTGGACATTTTTAACAAAAAATTGTTAAATTTTTAAATTCTCTTATAAATTCACATTTATAAGAGAATTCCTACTCAAACAGTTTCAAAGCATGTTTCACAGCCTTTGGTTAATCTGAATATTGATGATGATTTGATTTGATGAGCATGTGCTGTGCTCAGTTGCTTCAGCCTATCCGACTCTTTGCAACCCCATGGACTGTAGCCCACCAAGCTCCTCTGCCCATGGAGTTTTCCAAGCAAGAGTACTGGAGTGAGTTGCCATTTCCTCCTCCAGGAGATCTTCCCGACCCAGGGATGGAACCTGAGTCTCCTGCCCCTCTGCATTGCCAGCAGAATCTTTACTGCTGAGTCACCTGGGAAGTCCACAAGGCAGATTCACTCAAAAGGAAAATGGTGACTCTTGCCATTTAGAGGATTTCATAAAGTCATTGAAATGAATGCTAAAGAATGGCTCTTCTCGCTCACAAAGTCACTGGCAAAGAAGTTTCCGCAGAGTTAGAAGACTTGACCACTGAAGAGGAGACATTTGACAAGGGATGATGATTCTTTGAAAAAGAATGACTTGCATATCAAAGGAGTAAGAAAAGATCTTGTAAAATACGAGGAAATTCTTGAATGTATTTGCTTCAAAAATAATGGCTGCCTTTCTAGTTTGCAGTGAAAGTCAGGTGTGAAGAACGTCAAACTGCTATCAGATAACCTTTCAGGGAAAAAAAAATACCCCTAACAAAGCAAGCCATACTTAATTCTTCCTTTATCCTAAGAATTATTATATACATGAAATGATAGCCTAATGTTTGGGCTTCACTGGTGGCTCAGATGGTAAAGAATCCGCCTGCAATGCAGGAAACCCAAGTTCGATACCTGGGTTGGGAAGATTACCTGGAGGAAGGCATGGCAACCCACTCCAGTATTCTTGCCTGGAGAAACCCCATGAACAGAGGAGCCTGGTGGGCTACAGTCCATGGGATCGCAAAGAGTCATGGATACGAATGAGCAACTAAGCACAAAAATTTTTAAGGTAATATAAAACTAATTTCAATAATTTTAACTTCATTTTCAGGATAAAAACCTAATTAAGCTTTCTTTTCTATTTTCTGTTTATTATTAAGTGTTGGTTCCCATTTTGTGCAGATTTACTGTTAAGTGGCTCTTTTCTGGTACCAATTATTCTCAGATAATGAGGACTTTCTGTACTTTACGCTGACAGAGCAGAAGCTAAATGGGGTTAGCGAGACTAGATGGCCTGCTCATCTTCAACTTCACTTCAATAAAAAAAAATTCTTCTAAGGACCCACAGTGTCTGGAATGCAATGAATGGAATCACTTTTTTTTTCTTTCACTTTTCTTCACAAACAAGGTTTATCTCCTCACGGCTAGGTTGGATGAAGTCTTTGTAGCCCTGCAGAAACAGGTCCATGTTGACAGTCCCAGGTTTAGCAGAGACTCAGTTAAGACCCAGCTTTCGTTGGCAGCTCAGACGGTAAAGAATCTGTCTGCAATGCCAGAGACCTGGGTTCGATCCCTGGGTCAGGAGGATCCCCTGAAGAAGGGAACGGCTATCCATTCCAGTATTCTTGCCTGGAGAATGCCATGGACAGAGACTATAGCCTGGCGGGCTACAGTCCCTAGGAGTAGCAAAGAGTTAGACAGCTGAGCGACTAACACTTCAGTGAAGAACTAGCTGTCCAGAGAAACCCTGGCTGCCCAAAGTCAGGGGTCCTCAGTTAGAAAGAGCTTTACCTCAGAAAATGCTGACTAAAGAATTCACTTTGCCGTGCACAGAGAAGTATTTGTTAAGCTAGTGCTTGGAAAAACCAAGCACTCTTTTTATTTGCCCCAGCAATAAGTTCTTTTATTTTCACCGTTTAAGTTCTTACACATTGTGGATATTGCTGAAAGGGTAGATGAAATGATTTTTTGGCATGAATCAGTTTATTCATTTATGGATTCATCATGGTGTTAGTTTTGCAAATAATTTAATAACAAACAATTAATTAAAAAAATCTCTCTCAGAAATGATTACAAACACATTCAGCCACTAAGAACTCTTGTCTCTCTCTCAAAAACTAAATCTTCCTCTAAATTCTGTAACCATTTTTCTCCTGTACAGTAATCTTAAGATGATGAGTAAGTATAAGGAAAGTGACCATTGCTAAAGATTAATCTTCAATTGGATAATGTTTTACTTGGGGAGATTCCATTGAAACTGAGCAAATATGTGAGCAAAAAAAATATATTTAGGTATTTAGCATACTAATATGAAAGTGTCAGTCTTTCATATGGGCATGACAGCTTGCTTCTTTTTCCGATTTTTTATTTATTTATTTGATTTTGGCTGTGCTGGGTCTTCTTTGCTGTGCCCGGGATTTCTCTAGTTGCAGTGAGTAGGGTTCCTGTCTAGCTGCAGTATGCTGGCCTCTCAGTGCGGTGGCTTCTCCTGTTGCAGAGCACCAACTCTAGAACCCAGGCTCAGTAGTTGTGGCACAGGGGTTTAGTTGCCCTGCAGGCATGTGGACTCTTCCTGGACCAGGGGTTGAACCCGTGTCCCTGGCACTGCAGGCAGACTCTTTACCACTGGACCACCAGGGAAGTCCTTCGGCTTGCTTCTTAGTCAGTTTGTTTCCCCTCTTGGCTGCCAAAGTGAAATGTGACTAGTATATCCATAGAACCTTTCCTAAAAGGTTATAACAAAAATATAGTCTTTGTTTTTGTTAAACATGAACTGTTTGAGTTTATTGATGACAAGCCATGCTATGTTTACCTCTATTCAAAAGAGCCAAATTGCCATTCTTCTTTATTCCATGTTAAAGAAAAGTTATATTAGAGGGCTTTGTGCCACTAGTACTTAAAATAACAATTTTAACAGATCTTTAATTCAGAAAAAAAAATTAAAAAAAAAAACCTATTTGGAGATTGACCTACGGCTAAATTTTCATTAGTCCCTGCTGCTGCTGCTGCTAAGTCGCTTCAGTCGTGTCCGACTCTGTGTGACCTCATGGACAGCAGCCCACCAGGCTCCGCTGTCCCTAGGATTCTCCAGGCAAGAACACTGGAGTGGGTTGCCATTTCCTTCTCCCATTAGTCCCTATTAGAATACAAATAATTCTGGCATGGATACATCTTAATGTTGTTGCTGCTGCTGCTAATAATTTAGACGCTGGTTTGCTAATGAGTTGATTGTCTTGTTCTGTTGCTAGTCTGTTTCTCTCTTGACCTCCCTCCTTTCTAAACACATAGTTCTAGAAGGAGGATAGAGTAAGACCTAAAATTTGAATTCATTAATTTCAAGCGTTGTTTGGAACCCTAAATCAAAGAGCTGATTTTAAAAAGTTAATAGATTCTGGACTGTGTTTTATGCACTTCAATTATTTGTTCCATTCCTGATGAATTTTCTTCTTGCATGACAGATGTCTACCTTCCTGTACCAAGTGTTAAGACTTGAAATATATCATTCATTTTATTTTTTCAAAAACCAAATAAAATCTAAGTATGAGGGGAAAGTTAATAGCAATCGTTACTCAGGCTTGATTCTCAATTTCCCACCGTACCCCCCGCCAGCCTGGTCTTTGTGAGGTCTTCTGAGATCTTACGGCAACCACTAGACCATTCAGGTATGACCTAAATCAAATCCCTTATGATTATACAGTGGAAGTGAGAAATAGATTTAAGGGCCTAGATCTGATAGATAGAGTGCCTGATGAACTATGGAATGAGGTTCGTGATATTGTACAGGAGACAGGGATCAAGACCTGTCTT
>NW_011495043.1:1152823-1153178 GCF_000754665.1 Bison bison bison | reverse complement strand
TATTGTACAGGAGACAGGGATCAAGACCATCCCCATGGAAAAGAAATGCAAAAAAGCAAAATGGCTGTCTGGGGAGGCCTTACAAATAGCTGTGAAAAGAAGAGAAGCGAAAAGCAAAGGAGAAAAGGAAAGATATAAACATCTGAATGCAGAGTTCCAAAGAATAGCAACGAGAGATAAGAAAGCCTTCTTCAGTGATCAATGCAAAGAAATAGAGGAAAACAACAGAATGGGAAAGACTAGAGATCTCTTCAAGAAAATCAGAGATACCAAAGGAACATTTCATGCAAAGATGGGCTCTATAAAGGACAGAAATGTCATGGACCTAACAGAAGCAGAAGATATTAAGAAGAGA
>NW_011495043.1:1123988-1152451 GCF_000754665.1 Bison bison bison | reverse complement strand
GATGATGCTGTGAAAGTGCTGCACTCAATATGCCAGCAAATTTGGAAAACTCAGCAGTGGCCACAGGACTGGAAAAGGTCTGTTTTCATTCCAATCCCAAAGAAAGGCAATGCCAAAGAATGCTCAAATTACCAAACAATTGCACTCATCTCACACGCTAGTAGAGTAATGCTTAAAATTCTCCAAGCCAGGCTTCAGCAATATGTGAACCGTGAACTTCCTGATGTTCAAGCTGGTTTTAGAAAAGGCAGAGGAACCAGAGATCAAATTGCCAACATCCACTGGATCATGGAAAAAGCAAGAGAGTTGCAGAAAAACATCTGTTTCTGCTTTATTGACTATGCCAAAGCCTTTGACTGTGTGGATCACAATAAACTGTGGAAAATTCTGAAAGAGATGGGAATACCGGACCACCTGATCTGCCTCTTGAGAAATTTGTATGCAGGTCAGGAAGCAACAGTTAGAACTGGACATGGAACAACAGACTGGTTCCAAATAGGAAAAGGAGTTCGTCAAGGCTGTATGTTGTCACCCTGCTTATTTAATTTCTATGCAGAGTACATCATGAGAAATGCTGGACTGGAAGAAACACAAGCTGGAATCAAGGAGAAATATCAATCACCTCAGATATGCAGATGACACCACCCTTATGGCAGAAAGTGAAGAGGAACTCAAAAGCCTCTTGATGAAAGTGAAAGTGGAGAGTGAAAAAGTTGGCTTAAAGCTCAACATTCAGAAAACGAAGATCATGGCATCTGGTCCCATCACTTTATGGGAAATAGATGGGGAAACAGTGGAAACAGTGTCAGACTTTATTTTTCTGGGCTCCAAAATCACTTCAGATGGTGACTGCAGCCATGAAATTAAAAGACGCTTACTCCTTGGAAGGAAAGTTATGACCAACTTAGACAGCATATTGAAAAGCAGAGACATTACTTTGCCAACAAAGGTCCGTCTAGTCAAGGCTATGGTTTTTCCTGTGGTCATGTATGGATGTGAGAGTTGGACTGTGAAGAAGGCTGAGTGCCGAAGAATTGATGCTTTTGAACTGTGGTGTTGGAGAAGACTCTTGAGAGTCCCTTGGACTGCAAGGAGATCCAACCAGTCCATTCTGAAGGAGATCAGCCCTGGGATTTCTTTGGAAGGAATGATGCTAAAGCTGAAACTTCAGTACTTTGGCCACCTCAAGGCAAGAGTTGACTCATTGGAAAAGACTCTGATGCTGGGAAGGGTTGAGGGCAAGAGGAGAAGGGGATGACAGAGGATGAGATGGCTGGATGGCATCACTGACTCGATGGACGTGAGTCTGAGTGAACTCTGGGAGTTGGTGATGGATAGGGAGGCCTGGCGTGCTGCGATTTATGGGGTCGCAAAGCGTTGGACACGACTGAGCGACTGATCTGATCTGACTGCTCTGTGGCCTGTAAGTAGCTGATATTACAGATGTCTGTGACTTCGTAGACCTTGGAAATTGCTCCAGTTTTAGTGCCACCCTTGGAAACGGGACTCGGTGCCTAGGAACCAGCTGCCAGAGGTAATTCCTCACTCATAGTCCTCTGAGGTTTTTCCCCCTCCCTTAATCCTAAAAGTTAAAGTCTAATTGCTGTTCCCTTCTTGTATTAATCTTTCTCTTGTCACTTATCTTCTCCCTCACTCCCAAAGTGGATACCTGTCTCTCTTTCCTCTATCAAAGTCTCTTAATTTTTTAATTTTCAAAAACAAAAGCCAGAAAGAAAGGTTGTCTTCAGGCAACTTTCACCTGACTTTGAAACATGAACTTCTCTGGAAAGGAAAATCCCAAAGTTCATCTCATTTCTTGGGAAATGATTTAGAAAAATAGTAAACAGGAAGAGCCAAATAGATCTCAATAATTATCATTTATGATGTGGTTTATAATTAGATAAAAAATAAGAAACATAAAAATGCAAAGTAAATGCAGGAAGATGATGAATGAAGGGTATAAAATAGAGGCAGAAAAGAATTGTTGGCAATCATTAAAAACTAAATTGTTTTGGTTTAACTTGACCTTGCTAACAAAGGTTGCTTGTGTTAACATGAATTCTGCATTTCACCCCCATTCAAAGAACAGTCTCCAGCTTTGATATTTAACTTTTGACCCAAAACACAGTTCCAGCAACATGCAGTGTTCCTCCATGGGTGGACACGTGGAGCGAACGTCTTGTCAGAATCACCAAGTGGGACTCTTGGACCCTCTCCAAGACCACTGCTTCTGCAATTGTTATTATTTAGACACAAAGTTGTGTCCAACTCTTTGTGACCCCATGGACTGCAGCCCACCAGGCTCCTCCACTACTGATGACTTTTTGTGATTGAAGCGATCCACATGTTCTGGAGCAACACATGAACTAGTCAGAGATGAATACTCTTTCAGTCACTGGCCAGTTGAAAATTTCCATCCCAGGACTTTCATCTGCTACTCAAAGCTATCACATGTCCCTCTTTCTGGGTCTCCTAATTTCAAAGCTCTTGCTTGGGTCCATCCCTAGGCAGAAGTGGCAGGGGCCATACAAGTCTCTTCCCTGGTTAGTCCTGGTTCACTGCAGGTTGCCTTATATCAGCTCTGGTTATTGCCACAAGCATCACTCTATCACAGTCATCTCATGGGTAAGTTTTTGTATCCTGGAACACAGTCAAAACAAAAGAGTTGTAGACTTCTTATCTTTAAATATATAGTCTATTTTTTAAATTGGAGTATAGTTGTCTTACAATCTGTGTTCATTTCTCCTGTACAACAAAGTGAATCAGCTATATGTATCCACATATCTGCTCCCTCTTGGACACCCTCCCCATCCTACCCATCTTGGTCACTGCAGAGCATGAGGTGAGCTCCCTGTGCTACACTGCCTGTTTGCTTTTTGAACTCACCTTGGGCTTGGTGCTGGGTGACCCTCTTCTCCAGCACCTCACCAGGAGATATCACAGCTCTCCATTTTCAGCACTTCTCTTGCTCCTGAGAGTTCACCTCTAATCTGTACTCCATTTCTCAATGGCTCAGCTCCATGTTGATATTTAGGGTTATTTGTTATTTTGTGGTGTAAACCTGTGTAACAACTCTTGAGTGGGTTATGACTAGGGTACCCTTGCAAATCCAAATTGGAACTCTGTTGAGAGTGAAAAGGACGCTATCATAACTCTGGGACCGGAGTCCAGTCCAACCATACAATGATCATCTAAGTGACAGTGGGCACTCTGAGAAGTGCCACAGTGCCAGTTTTTCTTTCTTCTTTTCTTAATGATTGATTTTAATTTTCTTAAGCCTCTAATTCTGCTAACTGTTGAAAACACTTGACTTTGGCATTTAAGAAGAATATAAGTCCAATTTAAAACTTCACCCAGTCTCTCTAGAGGCAAGTGTTCAGGCTCTCAGGGACTTGCCCATCTCTTCTCCTTTCCTTCTCCTGGTAACATCTGGGTGTTGGGGAAGTTTCCTAAAGGCTTCACATTTAAGCGAGGGGCTGTCCTGCAGTCCTTCAGTCCTGGTGGGCTTTGGGTTGATGAGCAGCTCCACCTTCTAGGTCATCAGGCACGAGGCTCTCTCCGCACTGCATCTGCTACCTAAATGGCTGCATGGAGTGCCTCCCAGTTTGTTTGCAACACTCTCAAGGCCTGGAGTCACCTTCCCTGCTATCTTGGCCCCATCATCCTGGCTGCCACACTGCTATAGTCCCTCTGAATTCTGCCTCTATTTAGAATCAGGCCAGCTCGAGTGGGTTCACCTCCCGACCTTGCTTTCAGGGTCTCTTGATTTCTTCTGGAGTACTTCCAGGCAGATCTACCCCCCAGTTAAGTCTTCATACCTTGCCAGGGCATGGATGGTATCTGGACCCCTGAGACACCACTCATAGACTCAGGCTAGAAGCGGGTGGGTAGAGGGGGAGTTGCTTTTTCAGTTCTTAAATCCATTATACACTACCTAGTTCACTATTTTAAGCCATTTACCTGTTTTTAACTCTTTTAATCTCCGCAGCAAATATCTAGTGTAGGTAGCATTAATACCCTTGGGTTACAGATGAAGAAGCAGGAACAGAGAATAAGTAATTTGCCTGAGGTCACCCAGCAAATAAGGGACAGAGCCAGGATTTGGGTCCAGGCAGCCTGGTACCAGGATCTGTAATCTGAACCACTATGCTGAGAGAAGTTTAGGGATTAGGCTGATAAAATGTGATTATTCAACAAGAAGTATCCCCTAAATGAATTAGTTGTGTGTGTGTGTTAGTCGCTCAGTTGTGTCTGACTCTTTGTGACCCCATGGACTATAGCCAGCCAAGCTTCTCCATCTGTGGGATTCTCCAGGCAAGAGTACTGAAGTGGGCCACCATTCCCCTCTCCAAAATAAATTATTTAGATGTTAAAAATTCTTCTGACATGAACAGGTACTCTGACTCCATATTTTGGAGAAATATTTTGGAGGTCAACTCTTTTACTCCATTAATTTAGCTCTTCGTTAAAAAGCAGCATCTCCTACCATTGGAACTCATAATTAAAATAACTTGATTGATTCACTACTTATAAACCCCAAAGATATGACAGTTTCATAAATCAATGTTATTTCTTCAGAACTAGGTGTGCTGATCTAACAAGTCTCCTCTTGTATGTATGTGTTAGTCACTTAGTCGTGTCTGATTCTTTGTGTCCCCATGGACTGTAGTCTGTCAGGCTCCTCTGTCTATGGAATTCTCCAGGCAAGAATACTGGAGAGGGTAGCCATTTCCTTCTCCAGGGGATCTTCCCACCTGAGGGACTGAAACTGGGGCTCCTGTATTTGCAGGCAGATTCTTTACCATCTGAGCCATCAGGGAAGACCAGCTTTGGACTTTAATTAATTGAATGGACGTAAATATTGGAATCGTTTTTAGTGCTTTAAGTATTTTTTAAAATGAAACATCTTTTTGAATATTGAGGCTTTTTCTTTTCTTTCCTTAACAAAGCAAATAGTTGTTTCAGACACAGAGAAATTACTCTGTCCGAGATGTTCCTTTATCATTACATCTCCAATTTAGTCTTGTACCAATTCCAAAGAACAATTGTGTAACTTCTGGATCTTCTAAAATATGTCCCATTCATTTCCTGAAGCGTTGGAAACTTTCTGCATAATGTTCTCCTCCCCAAGGCTTTATTCATTTTTAAATTCTTTTTGACCAAAAGTTTGCACTTCTCCCAAACCTCTCTATTTTTAAAAAAATCTTCTTTGTCCTGTTTTTCAGTTACTGAGTAAATTTCTACTATTTTTCTCTGGCTTATTTTCCTTGGATTGTTTTGGTGATTCAATTTCTGGGCTTCAGCTGTATAATTGCTACATTTTTACTGCTATTGACCATAAAATTCTGCCCAGTCACTAGGCTGTGAAAAAGTAGAGACAAAATTGCTCCTATTGCCTGATGCCTGGCTATGTGGTACTGGCTCCAGAGTCCAAGAAAGCATCCTTTTACTCCCTGTATCTTTTAGAGTCCTGGCTTACCTGGTGGCTCAGATGGTAAAGAATCTGCCTACAATGCAGGAGACCTGGGCTCAATCTCTGAGTCAGAAAGATCCCATGGAGAAGGGAATGACAACCCACTCCAGTGTTCTTGTCTGGAGAATCCCATGGACAGAGGAGCCTGGCGGGCTTCAGTCCATGGTGTCACAAAGAGTCAGACATGACTGAACAACTGACACTTAACTCTCCCTTAGAGTCAGGAGCCCATTCAGTATGCATCATCAACAGGACCAGCCAAGTAACTGCGTATTGATAACCACCTAGAACCTCTTAGTTGTTTAAATAAAGTTAGGTTCACTTTCAATTTACTTCAGCTTCCACGTAAAGAATATTATTTATCTTTTGTCATTGGTATTTAAATAATTATTATCCCAACCCTACAGGTTCAGTGAAGCGATATTGGTATTGATATTTCAGGTCCGTGGAGGTGCTCTCCCTTTGAAAATAAGCAGTGTTGGCTTTCTGAAACTTGGCTGAAATTTGAAGAGCCAGAACCTGAGCTGAGGATAGACGCAGCAGTCCATGAAAAACGGAGAGATAAGAGGCAGCATCCTATAGAGGAAAACAAAACAAAAGTCATCCATCTTGTCCAATCGGGTTAATGATCCAAATGAGCTGAGTAGAGAATCGATTTGGTTGGCATTGGAGTAAAAAACAGAAAACATTAACAGCTAACACATTAATTCATATTTTCATTTGATTCTGAAAGTCTCGAAGCCAGAAGGGTCAGAGCTGGAATCTGACCCACGTGGTGGACCAGAGAGCTTGAACACATCATGTATCAAACATATGCTTGTCTGCCTTCTGGTTTCCAGTCTTCGAGAGGTCATTCCTGCCCTATGTCAACCACTGATACTGGGGATCCAGACTTGCCCCATTCTCTGGCTGACTCCAGAGCCCTTGAATACTCTACTATGATCAGGACAGGGACCCAGAGAACATCCCCTGACCTGGAAAGGAGCTACTGCTGTTGACTTTTATAGGACACCTGTAAACTGGTTTGTTGGCCCAACTTGTGCATATAACCTCAGTGAGGATGATTTGGGGGCATTACTGGTGCTTTTGCTTATATTACTACCCTTTTGTTGGTTAGTTTAGTTGCTTAGTCATGTCCGACTCTTACAACCCCCCTGCTAGGCTCCTTTGCCCATGGGATTCTCCAGGCAAGAATACTGGATTGGGTTGCCATTTCCTTCTCCAATTACCACCCTTTAGAATGCTCCTTTTATTGCCTTGTGGTTTTGTTTTTTTCTATTTTGAGTAGATACATTATATTCTTTATGGCTGCTTATTTTCCTACCATTTTTTGTTTTTAATACAGTTCACCACAAAATATAGATGTTCACAGTAACTTTTTGTGTGTATCTTTTTGGGGCTTGATAGTTTATTTCTTTTTATTGCTAAGTAATTTTGCATTGTATGGATGCACTACATTTTATTGACCTATTGAAGGCTATCTTGGTTACTTGAAAGGTTTGGCTATTAAGATAGAGCTGCTGTAAACATTCACATACTGATTTTTTGTGTGGACATAAGTTTTCAAGAAAGGCAATGCCAAAGAATGCTCAAACTACTGCACAATTGCACTCATCTTACATGCTAGTAAAGTAATGCTCAAAATTCTCCAAGCCAGGCTTAAGCAATATGTGAACCCTGGGATTTCTTTGGAAGGAATGATGCTAAAGCTGAAAGTCCAGTACTTTGGCCACCTCATGCAAAGAGTTGACTCATTGGAAAAGACTCTGATGCTGGGAGGGATTGGGGGCAGGAGGAGAAAGGGATGATAGAGGATGAGATGGCTGGATGGCATCACTGACTCGATGGAAGTGAGTCTGAGTGAACTCCGGGAGTTGGTGATGGACAGGGAGGCCTGGCGTGCTGTGATTCATGGGATCACAAAGAGTCGGACACGACTGAGCGACTGAACTGAACTGAACTGAACTGAAGTTTTCAATTCATTCGGGTGAATGTAAGGAGCACCTTGTGAGATCATATGGTAAGAGTATGTTTAGTCTTGTAAGAAGCTATAAACTATCTTCCAAAGTGGATGTACCAGTTTGCACGTACCAACAATGTACCAACATTGATGTACCAACAATGAATGAGAGTTCATTTCCTGATGTTGCACGTTCTCACCAGCAATTGGTGGCGACCATTTGGTGGCTTTTAACCATTCTAATAGGTGTGTAGAAATAGCCCACTGTTGGTTTCATTTGCAGTTCTCTAGGAGATCAGCCCTGGGATTTCTTTGGAAGGAATGATGCTAAAGCTGAAACTCCAGTACTTTGGCTACCTCATGCGAAGAGTTGACTCACTGGAAAAGACTCTGATGCTGGGAGGGATTGGGGGGCAGGAGGAGAAAGGGATGATAGAGGATGAGATGGCTGGATGGCATCACTGACTCGATGGACGTGAGTCTGAGTGAACTCTGGGAGTTGGTGATGGACAGGGAGGCCTGGCATGCTGCAGTTCATGGGGTCGCAAAGAGTCGGACATGACTGAGCGACTGAACTGAACTGAACTGAATGACATATGATGTTGTGCATCTTTTCATACACTTATTTGCCATCTGTCTGTCCTGTTAGGTAAGGTGTCTGCTCAGATCTTTTACCCATTTTTTAAATTGAATTTTTTTGTTTTTTCTACTGTTAAATTTTAAGGGTTCTTTGTTTTGAATACCAGTGCCTTTTTAAATATGTGTTTTATAAATGTTTTCTTCCAGTGTGTGGCTTGTCTTTTCATTCTCTAACAATGCTTTTCACAGAGTAGAAGTTTTAAACTTTAACGAAATCCAACTTATCAGTTTTTTCTTTTATGGATCATGCTTTTGTTGTTGTATCTAAAAACACTTTGTCAAGCACAAGATCATCTATGTGTTTTCTCCTGTTATTTTCTAGAAGTCTTACAGTTTTGCATTTTACATTTATTTCTGTGATCTGTTTTGAGTTTATTTTTGTGAGAGGAGTAAGGTCTGTGTCTAGATTAATTTTTTGCATGTGAATGTCCAGTTGTTCCAATACCAATTGTTGAAAAGACTATTTTGTTTCCATTGAATTGCCTTTGCTCCTTTGTTAAAGTTCAGTTTACTTTACCTGTGTGGGTCTATTTCTGGGCACTCTGTTCTGTTTCATTGTTCTATTCATTTATTCTTTTGCCAATACCAACCGTCTTGATTACTATAGCTTTAGAGTAAGTCTTGAATTTGGGTAGTGTAAGTCCTGTGACCATGTTCTTTTCCTTCAATATTGTGTTGGCTATTCTGGGTCTTTTGTCTTTCCATACAAAGTTTAGAACCAGTTTGTCCATATTAAAAAATTAATAATAACTTGCTGAGATTTTAACTGGGAGTGCATTGATATAAAGTTGGAAGAACTGACATCTTGACAGTATTGAACTTCGTATATTCAAGTAAATGGAATATCGCTCCGTTTATCTTCTTTGATTTCTTTTATCAGAGGATTTTCATTGCCTCTTGTAGATCTTATACCTATTTCATGATTTATACCTGAGGATTTCATTTTGGGGTGCTAATGTAAGTGACATTATGTTTTTAATTTCATATTCAAATTGTTCGTTGCTGGTAGATGAGAAAGCAATTAACTTTGTATATTGACCTTGTATCCTGTGATCTTCCTGTAATTTCTTATTCGTTCCAGGAGGTTTTTGCTGTCGTTATTGATTTTGGGGGATTTTCTACATAGACAACCATGTTATTTGTGAACAAAGATAGTTTTATTTCTTCCTTCCCAATCTGGATACTTTTTATTTCTTTTCCTTGTCTATTGCATTCATTTAGGACTTTGGTATGATGTTGAATACAAGTGGTGAAAGTGGTTATGCTTGCTTTGTTCTTGATATTGGAAGGAAAGCATCTGCTTTCTCACCATTAAGCGATGTTAGTTGTAGGGTTTTTGTACATGCTCTTTATCAATTTAAGGAAATTCCCCCTCTGTTCCTAACTCAATGAGTTTTTTTAAAATCATAAACGGATATTGGATTTTGTCAATAGTGCTTGTTCTACATATATTGATATGATCATATGATTTTTCTTCTTCTTGTTATGATTGCATTAATTGATTTTTCAAATGTTGAGCTAGTCTTCCATACTGGAATAAATTCCAGTTGGTCATGGTTTATAAGTCATTTTATGTGTGTGCATGTGTTCAGTATCTCAGTCATGTCCGACTCTTTGTGACCCCATGGACTGTAGCCCACTTGGCTCCTCTGTCCATGGGATTTTTATACATTGTTGGATCCGGTCCCATCACTTCATGGGAAATAGATGGAGAAACAGTGGAAACAGTGTCAGACTTTATTTTTTGGGGCTCCAAAATCACTGCAGATGGTGACTGCAGCCATGAAATTAAAAGACGCTTACTCTTGGAAAGAAAGTTATGACCAACCTAGATAGCATATTCAAAAGCAGAGACATTACTTTGCCAACAAAGGTTCGTCTAGTCAAGGCTATGGTTTTTCCTGTGGTCATGTATGGATGTGAGAGTTGGACTATGAAGAAGGCTGAGTGCCGAAGAATTGATGCTTTTGAACTGTGATGTTGGAGAAGACTCTTGAGAGTCCCTTGGACTGCAAGGAGATCCAACCAGTCCATTCTGAAGGAGATCAGCCCTGGGATTTCTTTGGAAGGAATGATGCTAAAGCTGAAACTCCAGGACTTTGGCCACCTCATGCGAAGAGTTGACTCATTGGAAAAGACTCTGATGCTGGGAAGGATTGGGGGCAGGAGGAGAAGGGGATGACAGAGGATGAGATGGCTGGATGGCATCACTGACCTGATGGACGTGAGTCTGGGTGAACTCTGGGAGTTGGTGATGGACAGGGAGGCCTGGTGTGCTGTGATTCATGGGGTCGCAAAAAGTCAGACACGACTGAGCGACTGAACTGAACTGGATTTAATTTGCTAACATTTTGTACAGGATTTGTGCACCTGTGTTCATAAGAAATATTGGTCTGGTTTTCTTTCTTATAATGTAGTTTTCTTTCTTATAATGTCTTGGTCTGGTTTTGGTGTTAGGATTATGTCGACCTCATAGAATTACTTAGGAGGTATCTTCTGTTTCTGTTTCCTCTTTATCCATGTTTACTTCTAGACTTATTCATAAGCCCAAAAAGAGTCAATAATCCTAAACTCACATGATCAACACAGGCCTGTCTCATTTCATATGTTGCATCATATGTAAGAGAACAGGGACAGCCATTAGATTTAATCATCATGTGGCCTTAGGCTTCAACATTTAGTAAAACTCCCATTCAAGCCAGAAATATCTTATTATCAACATTAGCATAAAGAAAAAAATTTTCTGCAAGTCATCCTTGCCCTGGCAATAGTACCAAGATTAACGGTCAATAAATGCCTGTCTATTTGTTTGGCATCATTGTAAGTTAAGCAGAATAGCTTTCAGAAAATTTCCCTCCATAGGGACAATGCTAGACTGAGAGATGTATACTCAGAAAATAAGCAGCCTTTTGTAACGAAAATTCCTCTGAATAAAACTGCCTTCAAAATATTTTGCAGCAACAATGAGAAAAGAGCTTCTGCAGGAAAAATAAAAAGCAAAACCCTGACTCTAATTCCAAGGCCAATGACACCACGCTGTATATAATACAGTTTCTTTTGTGCAAAAGTAAGAGCATGAGTACAAAGGGAACATTTATGAGAGCCAGCATGATCAATTTGAAGAAAATAGTGGCCAGAAACTGCAATCCAATTTTTTTTTCCTGTCTAGAAAATCAATGAACCACAAGCATCTAATAAATCGGTCAATTATACTCAGATGCTAGGCTCTACAAAAGATGTGATATTAGGTTTTGCAAATCATTACTGTCTTACAGAGATTTTATGACAGTAAGTTCCACTGATTAAAATGCCAGTATAAAACATAGCCTTTCATTCCAATAGCTAGTACAGACTCATCTTCTGTAATGATGAAATGTAATAATTAGATAGTGGGCAAAACCCACATGTTAGCAAACAACAACAACAACAAAATCAGACTGCACAAAGAAAATGAAAGAGCTGTTGAGACACAACAGAGGTGGCTTCAGGCTTAGAGCCCCAGTGAAAGCACCCAGAGCAACACCCCCATCTCTCAGATGGCAGTTGCTGGGCATGTTTCCATAACAACTCCAAGGGCTTGGCTGAGGACTTATCACTGGGGGTGCAGAGTTAGATTTCTCTGAAAGGGAAATTTTAAATTCTTTTAATTAAAAAATTAAAAAAAAATTATTCCTAACTTTAAAAATGGAGATCATTTCTAAAGCCTTTGAGTTCTTTGTCAGCCCCACTGCCTAGGGTACCATTGCCTGGCATGACAAATTCCCCTTTGTTTTCTGTAGTCAGACCTTTTAGGATAAACCAGGCCAGAGGCTTCCTGACTTTACAGCAGGGCTGGTTTAGTTTCCATCACCAGCCACAAGGCCCTAAGAAGGACTCTGGGCCTGAGTGAAAATTCTCTTTTGGGTGGAAAGACGCTCCTAGCAATGATGGAACAGATAAAAATCATTACTTAGGCCTTGCCCTGGCTCTTCCTTTTGTACTCTCTGCTCCTATTTTCCTCAGCCCTGACTACCCAGGAAATGAAAGGGAACTCTGTCTCCCATCTCTTTCTTCTAAGGTAAAGCTCTGCTGAAAATGTACAATATTATTCAATCATGAGAGATGCCGTGTTAAATGCTTAACTCCAGACTGTGAGTGACCCTCTGTCTCAGGCTTGTCCGGACAATGGCTGTTAGGGACTGAATGTTTGCATCTCCCTCAAAATTCACGTATTGAAGCCCTAATTTGCAATGTGTCTGTTCTTGGAGATGCTGTCTCTAAGGGAGTAATCACAACCAAATGAGCTCGTGGGGTGGGGCCCTGATTTGATAGGATTACTTTCCTTTGTGGCTCAGCAATAAAGAATCCACTTGCAATACAGGAGACAAGTTCTATCCCTTGGTAGGGAAGATCCCTGGGAGAAGGAAATGTCAAGCTGCTCCAGTATTCTTGCTGGGATAATCCCGTGGACAGAGGAGCCTGGCCGACTATAGTCCATGGGGTCACAGAGTCAGACATGACTGAGCGACTGAGCACACTGGAAGACAGGGACTTTCCTGGTGGTCCAGTGGTTAGGACTTCACCTTCCAATGCAGGAGTGTGGGTTTGATCCCTGGTCAGATATCTAAGATCCCACGTGCCTCGTGGCCAGAAAACCAAAACAGAAGACAGAAACAATATTGTAACAAATACAATAAAGACTTAAAAACTGTTCACATCAAAAAAATAAAGAAGAAGAAGAAGAGACACAGGAAAACTCTTTCTCTCTCTTCCTCTCACCCTCCCTCACCCCCATCTCTTCACACACAAGAGAACAAAGCAAGAAGGCAGTTGTCTGAGTGCCAGGAAGAAAGCTCTCTCACCAGAAACCAAATCAACTGGAATACTGAACTTCTCACTTCCAGAGCGGTCAGAAAAATGTATATTCTGTAGTTTAAGCCACCCAGTCTATGGGGTTTTGTTATGACAGCTCCGGCAGACTAATATTCCTTGAGAGAGGGAGACAGTCATTACCTAAGATTCTGTCCATCAGACGCAGATGGTATCAGCCTTGGCAGTCCTGGAAGCCTGCAATAAAAAACACCACATCACTGACCTTCATGTTTGGCGTCTTCTCCCATACATGCAAATGTGCCTGGCAATCTTAAGGTGAGACAGCATTTTTAGTATGACTTCTAGTTAATGACTGCCCTGGTGTCTGCTTAGTTTATGGTGTGGGGGCTGCTGAAACCTCATGACACAACTATTGAACACTTTGAGCATTGTCATAATTTCTTACAGATGGACACAGATGGTCCAGAACTTTCATTAAGACTGAGCAACCTGTGAGTGATCAGGAAAGAAACCACGAGGGACTGGAAATTGGACTCAGCCTCTCTGCTTGATCCTTGGGTACCACTCTTGGCGGCACAGTGGAGAATTGGTTTTGACATCTTTGTCCCATCAAAGTCTTTGTTTCTCCCTGACACTCCTTGCCACCTCATCTGTTCACTTACAGCCTGTGCTAAGGTTGTGACTGAATGGCACCTTCTCATTAGGAACAACCCAGGGGGAGAGACAGAGGGTTGCATGCATGGAACTGATTGTGATTTGTTCTTTTCTTACAGTAATCAGTGACATCTTGGTTGATTCCTTCTTATTTTCATCGTTACTGCTTACTGCGAATATTCTTTTCTTCCGGTTTTGTCTCTTACCTGTTTTTTTATCCTCCAAATGAACATTCTCAAAGAAATCTTTGACCCTGGATTGATTAATATCTTAGCTATTGTTTATGAACTACCACACATTGAAATCTAATTACTTCTACTGTTTCTAGTTTCTCATTTTAAAATAAATTCCCTGGAGCTTTAGACTCCTCCTCATCTATGATTTTCAAATATTAAGTGAATAAACGCAATAGAGATTCCGGTTCGGAATCCAGTAATGATTCTGCTTGATGGAAACACTATGTGTGAAGCCCGTCTGCCAGTTCTGTGGGTGGTACCTCTACCTAATGGGTCAGTGTTTAACAGTTGGTGCTCTGGAGGTCTTTGTGAATACCCGTGGGTATAAACCACTCCCCCATCACATATTCAGGCCGCCAACATCGTGTCACTAATGTGGCATTCGGAAGAGATCCATACAGTAGTCTTTCAGGCTCCTGCTTGGTATGGGTAGCAGGTCTAATTATGTCATAGAAAGGGATATTTAAACCTCTATACCAGCTCTTTGATTAGAGCCCTGCTCTTAGAGGTTCCTTGTGCCTTGAAACCAGACTTTGTTACCTCACTCTGCATCTCCACTGCATGCACTAGCTCCCCAAACACTATGAAGAAAATATAACAAGGCTTTTAAAATGTAGCAGAATCTGACCATCTTCCTGTACCCTTCCTCCCCAAGGCCACATCCCTCACCTCTCTAGTTCAAAAGCAATATTTCAACATAAAAAACCACTTCCACTCCATCTATGTGCTGTGCTGTGCTGTCGCATCCGACTCTTTGTGATCCCATGGATTATATCCCGCCAGGCTCCTCTGTCCATGGGGATTCTCCAGGCAAGAATACTGGAGTGGATTGCCATGCCTTCCTCCAGGGGATCTTCCCAACCAAGGGATTGAACCTTAAACCTGCAGTGCAGGCAGATTCTTTATTGTCTGAGCCACTAGGGAAGCCCGTGAATACTGGAGTGCATAGTCTATCCCTTCTCCAGAGGATCTTCCTGACTCAGGAATTGAACTGGGGTCTCCTGCACTGCAGGCACATTCTTTACCAGCTGAGCTACCAGGGAAGCCCCCACTACATCTATATGAGGATGTTCATTCAATAAGCATTGATAAGTACAAGAAAATTGGAATGACATTGGTGAGATCATGATACATAGTTAATTTTATTTATACAAAATAAAAACAAGAGCAAGTGAGACTTCTAGTTATCTGCTCATGTCAGAAATAACGAAAATGTTTACTGCACCTGTCCTGTGGTACATCCAGTGGTCAGTGGTCAGTGGTGGTGGCAGGGACGGTGGTTTACTCACCAGGGCAGCTCTCTCTTGTGGTTTCAAGAATCATTCCTGGCTCTCCAGCCTCAAACCTACTTCTCCAGCATTCCCCAAAGTTTTGTGGGCTGCCCACTATCCTTTACATAAACTGCTTTTCTGCTAAGTTGAACTGAGCTGGCTTTTGCTTACAACTATGAGAAGGCAATGGCATCCCACTCCAGTACTTTTGCCTGGAAAATCCCATGTACAGAGGAGCCTGGGGTTGCTAGAGTCGGACACAACTGTGCGACTTCACTTTCACTTTTCACTTTCATGCATTGGAGAAGGAAATGGCAACCCACTC
Organism: Bison bison bison; assembly: GCF_000754665.1. Lineage (NCBI taxonomy): Eukaryota > Metazoa > Chordata > Mammalia > Artiodactyla > Bovidae > Bison > Bison bison. The sequence continues at coordinate 1,137,081 of NW_011495043.1, read as the reverse complement.
CAGTGTTCTTGCCTGGAGAATCCCAGGGACGGGGGAGCCTGGTGGGCTGCCGTCTATGGGGTTGCACAGAGTCGGACACGACTGAAGCGACTTAGCAGCAGCAACAGCAGCAAGAAGAGTTTATGCTCTGAAGCTAGACAGCTTTGGGTCAACTCCCAGATGCCAAACTTACTAGCTTGTGTCCTTAAGCATAGTTCTCTATATGACTCAGGTTTCTCAACTGTGAAAGTGGGGTAATGCTTCTTCTAGAGTTATTGTGAGGCTTAAATGAGTTAATACATATAAAGTTAACTCTTATAGCAATGCCTGGCACATTGTAAGCCCTCAATAAGTGTTAGTTATTATCATCATGCTGAGTACAGTTTAGCAAAAATTGGTTGACGTCAACCAGCTCCAAATACAAAGGAGAAACAAACAGCCACTAAACCATTGCTTTTTATGGCACATACTTTACATTTTCTCAAACATAAAAAACCGCTTCATAGTATAATAGCTTTGAACTTGATACAGAACAGAGAATATGTATTTAGTTTTTCCGTGGAAATCAGCAGTTTAGAAGTTGATCACTCTTTAAATCCAGCATCTGTTAATGTTTAAAGCAATTCATAGTTTTCCTCGGAGCACATGAGTTTAGACAAAGACAACAACAAACAAAAGTTCCAAAATGGACTCACTAGCTGGTTTGCATAAAATGAAATGATTTGAATAAAATCTCTATATGAACTGTGTATGTGCTTATTCAGTTCCGTATGAACAAAGCCTGTTATTATCTTCAAAAATTCCTCTGATACTTGCCTTTTCAAATTCTGGAATGGCTATGCAAATTTTAATGTCACATTCTTGTTTCCTTCTTGGCAAAATGCATTGTTTTGCTTTAGTGTTCTAATTTTGTTTTTTAATGTTTTAAATATTTCCAATACATGGGCACCTTTTAAAACTCAGGCCTTTTACTTTTTTTTCTTGCTTAACTCAGAAAAATAGGAAGAAGGGGAACCCCTTGCATTTTCCAAAGTATACTTTACAATGATCAAGTTGGCTCCTGGCTTTACTAGAGATGATTCATTCATTCATTCAACAAATAGACACAGAGTTCCTATCTGGAGCAGGACTGGGATAGAGGCCAGGGATGTCCTGGTGAACAAGGCATAAATAACCCCATCCTCAAAAAGTTTACAGTTTGCTGGGGAGAGAGACGGTGAAACTGGCAGTTGTAACGATCTTCCCAACTCAGGGATCGAATCCAGGTCTCCTGCACTGCAGGCAGATTCTTTACCATCTGAGCCCCCAGGGAAGCCTAACACCTCTCCACCACAAGTAAATTCATTGTGCGATGGGAACACGACAGAGGGGCTACCCAGCCCAAACTCAGGGGGTCATTTCCCATAGGAAATCACATTTAGCTGAGACTGGTACAATAAATAAGAATTGGTCTAGTGAAGAACAGTGTTTTTCTCTAATATGCTCGTGTAAGGATATATAATTAAATTGTATAATGCTACAAATATCTTTTATGAATCTTTTAAAAAAGATGATCACAATTTTTAATGTCCTGTAAACATTTGATTTCTTTTGAGAAGCAAGATGGAAATATAGCAGCTTCCCAGACTAAGAATTTTACCCCTATTTGCAGCTCAAGTTGGACTCCTGATTTTTAAAATACTTTAGAAACTTGTCTTAGTCAACTTGGGTTGCTATGGCAAATACCATAGACCGAGTGGCTTAAACAGCAAATGTATATTTCTCACATTTGTTCCAGAGGCTGAAAGTTTGAGATCAGGGAGTGATCAGCATTGTTATTCCTTGGTGAGGACCCTCTTCCTGGCTTGGAGATGGCTCCTTCTAGCTGTATCCTCACATGGCAGAGAGAGTGAGCTCTGGCCTCTTCATCCCATTTTAAAGGCATCAATCTCATCTTTGATTTAATTGCTCATGACTTTGTCTAAGGCTAATACCCTGGTGACTCAGTGGTAAAGAATCTGCCTGTGATGCAGGAGACCCAGGTTCAATCCCTGAATCAGGAAGATCCCTGGGAGAAGGAAATGGCAACCCTCTCCACTATTCCTGGCTGGAGAATTCCATGGACAGAGGAGCCTGGCAGGCTACAGTCCATGGGGTTGCAAGGAGTCAGACACAACCTAGCAACTAAACAACAACAAACCTAATTACCTCCCAAAGGCCCTGTCTCCAAATACCATTACATCAGGGACTAGGGCTTCAGCGTATTGATTTTGGGAGGACACAGACATTCAATCCATTGCAATACTTTACTCTGTAGTTATTCTTAAATTTTATTTTCCCTTTACAAGAAAGTTCATTTTCATCACATGTTTCCCTAGGAGTAAATCACATTCATTAAGGATGAAACAGTGAATGATTAAGCCCAATAAACATAACAAATTGCAAAATGGTTTCTTTAATTCACATTGAAAATTCATACAAAATTGAAGTAGATTGTTTTTTAATGACAAATTGGAAGGAACAAAATTATTTTGGTCAAGACATCGATACTTCTACAATGTCTTGTATTTGTTTTGAAATGTTACATTGCCTTTTTCAGTTCTAACATACTAAAACATTGCATATCAAATTGTAAGCTCTCATCAGCCTTGCCTCTCTCTCCTTGCTCTAATTTACAGTACTTCACTGACTAAGCCCCAACCTCGGTCAATCCACTTACCTGCATGTGGTTGAAAATATCCTTTCCACTAGGTTGATGATCAACACTTTATTCATAACCACAAACCTCCAGAGGCTCTCAGTACTGCTCAGTAACCCCAAGTTTCACCAGTAGGTTTATTATTCCCCTCATGTGAGTTAAGATGCTAACACATGAATTGTCCTAAGAATATAGGAAATGGAGGCAAGCTGGTTTGAATAACTTTGTATTAATAGAATATTGTTAAATTATAATGTGACTGTACCTTCATAAAGAAGTGCTATATAAGATTTCTTCAAAATATTTTTATTTTACTCTATTTTTTAACATTTGCTCCTGTTGCAAACAGGTGTCACCTTAACTTAAAGGGAATGATGAGGACAGCTACTTAGGATATCAGTCTTTGTCTCTCTGTCTCTCTGAGTTTCACTCTTTAATTTCTTGAAAACAATTGTGAAGAGAAATGGAAATGTTGAGAAAATCAGATTTGGTAATAATTCATCATAATATAGCCAGGCTTCCCAGGTGGCTCAGTGGTTAAGAATCCACCTCCCAGGGCAGGAGACACAGAGGCAAGGTTCAACCCCTGGGTCGGGAAGATCCCCTGGAGGAGGGCATGGCAACCCACTTCAGTATTCTTGCTGGGAAAATCCCATGGACAGAGGAGCCTTGGTGGGCTACAGTCCATGGGGTCACAAAGAGTTGAACACAACTGAGAGACTAAGCACACACACACATATCAAAATACAACTTATAAGCCCTTTAAATAGGTTTGTGCCTAGAAAAAAATGAGAAAAGACATAGCAAAACTTGAAAATATTTTGTACCAACCAAAGTACTCAACACCCTAGCAATTGCTTTTAATTTTCAACCCCCTGATTATTTCAGTGGGAATTAAATTAGCCTGCTTTTAAATAATTGAAACATCTTTCATCAGAATGCCAATTTGTAAGAGTTAGTTCACACCCAAAGAGAAATTCATTTTATAAGCAATTTGCTTTAAATGCTGGATGTGTAATCTGCATTTTGGGGAGCCTAAACCTGGAAGACTTTTTTTGGATCAAGTTTCAAATTTGAAATCACAAAATTAAATTATGTCAAAAACTTCAAAAAATGTCTTCTGTTTCTTTTAATAGCATTCTAACTATTTATTTGAAAACAGACTCTCCCAATATATTCAAACCAGTCACATAATACTATTTAGAGTCATGAGTCTTGGACACATATGCACCTAGAATCCGAACTGTGTGCCCGGAAGGTGTAGATTCACACATTTTCACGAATTCCCAGGCATGTGTACAACGCTTTCAGACAGGAATTGGAATGAAGAACCCAGGCACACAGTGTGTGAAGGGAAAAGAGATCAGTGCTCAGTGGACCAAGACTTCTGAGACTCCGGGGACTCCTGGGAAGACAACGACATCCTTTGATCTTGTGTGTAAAATCCTGGGAGGTGCGGCCGGGGCGGGAAAGGCCTCATCCAGAAGAAAGAAATAGTGTGGGGGAAATGTTCAGGGTTGCCGAGGAGGAGGGCATGTTGAGTATGTTTTGATGTGATATCACTGACAGTTCTATTCCTTTTCAGACCAAGCCAGAGTCCCAGATAGACTGTGGTGCAGTGACCTTGACAAAGGCACCCCAGTTTCTCAGTGAAATGGAAGGACAGGGGACGTACGCGCTTGCAGCTTAACAGAACCATACAACCACTAAGGAAAAAGGGAGCAAGAACATCTGTTTGTCCACGGCTATGGTGAAGACAACAATCAAAGGTAGAAGCAGGCTCCTGACACGTTTGGAGCATTGGGCACTGCCAGCCAGAGCCACCTTGGGAAATCACAAAGGTGGGAATCTGGTGGAAGACAGCAATTTATGAGATACTGATGAGAAGGAATTTGAAAGAACTGGGTCCCAGTAAGGCCACCAATGTTCTGGGAAAGATGTAGTAAAATGGAGACAGGTCAGACTCCTTGATCATGAACAACTTTCCACTGATCTTGTCATTTTTTACACATTTTTATTGGAGTATAGTTGATTTGTGATGTTGTGTTAGTTTCAGGCATACAGCAAAGTGAATCAGTTATTTATATACATATATCAGAAAACAAAGGTCATGGCATCTGGTCCCACCACTTCATGGGAAATAGATGGGGACACAGTGGAAAGTGTCAGACTTTATTTTTCTGGGCTCCAAAATCACTACAGATGGTGACTGCAGCCATGAAATTAAAAGACATTCACTCCTTGGAAGGAAAGTTATGACCAACCTAGACAGCATATTCAAAAGCAGAGACATTACTTTGCCAACAAAGGTTCGTCTAGTCAAGGCTATGGTTTTTCCTGTGGTCATGTATGGGTGTGAGAGTTGGACTGTGAAGAAGGCTGAGCGCCGAAGAATTGATGCTTTTGAACTGTGGTGTTGGAGAAGACTCTTGAGAGTCCCTTGGACTGCAAGGAGATCCAACCAGTCCATTCTGAAGGAGATCAGCCCTGGGATTTCTTTGGAAGGAATGATGCTAAAGCTGAAAGTCCAGTATTTTGGCTACCTCATGCGAAGAGTTGACTCATTGGAAAAGACTCTGATGCTGGGAGGGATTGGGGGCAGGAGGAGAAGGGGACGACAGAGGATGAGATGGCTGGATAGCATCACTGACTCGATGGACGTGAGTCTGAGTGAAGTCCGGGAGTTGGTGATGGACAGGGAGGCCTGGCATGCTGCGATTCATGGGGTCGCAAAGAGTCGGACATGACTGAGCGACTGATCTGATCTGATCTGATTCTTTTTTTTAGATTCTTTTCCCATATAGGCCATTACAGAGTACTGAGTAGACTTTCCTATGCGATACAGTAGGTCTTTATTAGTTAATTCTATATATAGTAGTGTGTATATGTCAATCACAATTTGCCAATTTATCCCTCTCTGCTTATACCTGGGAACCATAAATATGTTTTCTACATCCATGATTCTAATTCTGTTTTGTAAATAAGTTCATTGGTACCCTTGTTTTTTATTCCACATGTAAACAATATCATATGGTATTTGTCTTTCTGGGTCTGTCATACTTCCTTCACTCAGTATGACAGGCTCTAGGTCCATCCATGTTGCTGCAAATGGCATTATTTTGTTCATTTTATGGCAGAGTAATATTCCACTATATATATGTACATGTGTGTGTATATATATACATATACACCATCTTTTTATGCATTTCTCTGTTGAGGGACATGTAGGTTGCTTCCATGTCCTGGCTACTGTAAATAGCTCATTGGTCTTGTCTTGATGTCTAATCTATACGATTTCTCAGCATGGCCTCTGGACCACCTGTGTTAGAATAACCAGGGACATCTGTTTAAGTTGCAAATTCCCAAGTTCTACTCTTTTTTTTCTTTTAATTTCTCTTTTACTGTGGTAAAATATATATAACATTTTGTTGGTTGGATGGCATCATTTACTCAATGGACATGAGTTTGAGCAAGCTCCGGGAGTTGGTGATGGACAGGGAAGCCTGGCATGCTGCAGTCCATGGGGTTGCAAAGAGTCAGACATGACTGAGCGACTGAACTGAACTGATATATAACATAAAAGTTATCATTGTAATCATTTTTAAATGTTCAATTCAGTGGTATTAAGTACAGTCACAGTGTTGTAAAACCATCACCCTTATTCAATCCAGAACTTTCTCATCATCCCAAAGTGAAATTCTATACTTGTTAAACAACTCCTCAATCCCTTTACCCTCACACCCTGGTAACTTCTAATCTACTTTCTGTCTCAGGATTTGCTTAGGGCCACTCTTGAGTGGGGAGTGGCATAATTGATGAGGGAATCTGCGTTTTAAAAATATATTTCCCAGGATATTCATGTATATTAGACACTTAAAAAAACACCATGTAAATGGTCACCTTACAAATTCATTACTCTAGACTCTGATGATTTTTTTAAAGTTTGCATGTAAACATTTTTGAGATGAAAACACCATTATTATCAAATAGTGAAATGAGACCCAAAGAGAAAGCCAGGTGTGGAGAGGGAAGCTTGACTATATGAACACTGACTCCTCATCCAGCCAGTGGGTTGTCACACTAGTAGAAAATGCCCACACAGCCAATTCTTCACGATAAAGAAAAATAAAGAGAAGAGCTTGGGACCAGAGGGAAGCCGAACAACACAGACCAACAGAGCTCAGATGAATCATTAAAGCAGATTCAAGTTTGCTCCAGTATTTTCTGAGATCAAAGCTCCCACATCTGTGGCCTCAGAGACTTTCATTCTGAGCAGTCCAGGAAGTTTTCTGACTTCACTCTTTCTCCAGTGCTTTTCCTCTCCAACTCCAACTTTCCTGGAAAGCTAGACTACATTTTCCTTACAGAACACATGTGATATGTGTATATATATATATATATACACACACACCTATATATATTAATATATAGGGAAGCAGGCCAAAAAGTTTAACCCCAAAATAACTCATATAGTGAAGAAATAAGATAACTATTTGATAGTCTTCCACAGCTCCCAATCACTGGCCAATAGTAAGAAATGAATAGAATGCTCAATACAGTTTGAAGCTTATTCTTATCCAATATTTTATATCTGTGCCCTATTAAATCTTATAGATCTGTCTCTCGGATGGACCTCCCTCCCCTAAGATAACATCGGTGTACAAGCAGAGAAAGGGTATTCCAGGTCCTTGAGTAAGCTGTCCTCTGGTCCTTTGAGCAGTGTCCTGTCCCCTTGATTGCTGGGCACCCTGCTGGTCTGCAAGGCTGAGGTCTGCAGTTGTTGAACTCATGATCCATCCTTTTGGCGCAGTCTCTGCTCCCAGCAGCATCGCCCACGCTGACTCAGCTTCACCTTGGCTCCTGCTGACTGCATACCCCGAAGCCTTTGCCAGGGTCTCCAGCCAGCCAGCTCTATTGGCTGTTCCCTCCCAATCTTTACTGAGGGGTCACCTTGCTCATGACTGGCCCGTCAGCTCTCAACATCTGCCTTTCTCATTCATGCCACAATGTTCCATAATTATTCAAAAGTATGCATTCTATAATTTGCTGTTGCCCACAAAATTAGCAATTATTTAAATGTATACTTTTATAGCACTATCTAGGGCTAGTAATATAGCCCTTCCTTATCCTCAGACTCTTAGAGTGCTTTCCCCTTTGTCCCTCTTTTGGTTGACCATCCCCAACAACATATCTGGAGAAGACTCTTGAGAGTCCCTTGGACAGCAAGTAGATCAAACCAGTCAATCCTAAAGGAAATCAACCCTGAATATTCACTATAAGGACTGATGCTGAAGCTCCAATACTTTGGCCACCTGATGCAAAGAACCAACTCCTTGGAAAAGACCCTGATGCTGGGAAAGATTGAAGGTAGAAGGAGAGGGGGCGACAGCAGTTAGATGGCATCATCAACTCAATGGACATGAATTGGAGCAAACTCCAGGAGATAGTGAAGGACAGGGAAGCCTGGCATGCTGCAGGCAGTGGGTTCGCAAAGAGTCGGACACGACATAGTGAGTGAACAAGAACAACAAGATATCAGGTCCACTAGCCTGTTCTGATTTGGGTTATACCGGATCCGAGAGCACCACACTCTAGCATCCTCAAGTGTTCAGCAGCCTGAAAGCTCTCAGAACCCTGTTGTTTAGGGTTTTTACTGAGGTTTCGGTCTCACTACACATGACTGAGTCATTGGCCATCGGCAATCTGTACATGCTGTAGCCCCTCTCTGCTCAGAGGAGGGGAGAAAGGGAAGGGCAGAGGAGGGACTGAAAGTTCCAACCTACCAATCACAGAATTGGGTCACCTGACAGCCAGCCCCCAGCTTTAAATGATCTAGGTGCTTTCCTCTCCTTGTCACCTCATTAACATAACAAAAGACACTTGCTCGTTTTCCTCACTTAGGAAATTACAAAGGCTCTAAAACTCTGCTCAAACTGGGAGGAATGAAATATGTATTTCTTATCATAAATTGCAATATTGCAACCACAATAAAACTGTTAAAATGGTGAATTTTATGTTATATGTGTAATTTACCACAATAAAAAAATTAAGTACAAAACCAAGATGAACAAAATACTACTACGTGCAGCAACATAGGTGAATCTCAAACACCTCAAACAAGAGAAAAGAGTGCACTCTGTGATTTCATTTGGATCTTTACAAAAGCACAGAAGTGCTGGGGTGGGAGCAGCCGTAGTCACATCTGAGGGATAATGGAATTGGTCTAAGACATGATTGTAATGATGGGTTGCAGGATTGTATAAGTTTATTAAATCTGATCAAAACGTCCAACTAAAATAAGTGAATTTTATGCTGTGTGAATTATACTTCAATTACACTGAGAAAAATTCCTCAGCTTCCCACCTATTTTATTAGCACTGAGAACAGGCATTAACTCAGTTTTTAAACTCTATGACTTCCTCAAAATAGTTTTTGATTCTAAGCAATATTATTCCAAGAGGATCCCATGTTATGAGGAATTTTGTAAGGATGGAATATATCCATTTTCTGATGGATAATTTCTAGTTACAAGGATGCTTTCTCTTGTATTTGGGCAAAAGCTTCAGTTTCTACTATCTAGTGTTTCTACAGGTGCTAATTTGTCTTTTATTACAAAAATAGAATAAATATATTACTTAATGCTTCATCTTATGAGATTGGTTCACATTTTCAGACTGAAAAATGTTCCCTGAAATTCCCCATATAAGAAGTAATTTCACTTCCCAGTTAGCGGCTGCTGCTGCTAAGTTGCTTCAGTCGTGTCCGACTCTGTGCGACCTCGTAGACCTCGTAGACTCTGTGCTCCTCTGTCCCTGGGATTCTCCAGGCAAGAACACTGGAGTGGGTTGCCATTTCCTTCTCCAATGCATGAAAGTGAAAAGTGAAACAAGTCACTCAGTCATGTCCGACTCGTAGCGACCCCATGGACTGCAGCCTATCAGGCTCCCCCGTCCATGGGAGTCTCCAGGCAAGAGTACTGGAGTAGGGTGCCACCGCCTTCTCCCCCAGTTAGCTAATAGGAGAATATTATAAGGTAAAGGTTTACATTTACACTTAGCTTGAAGCATGATTTGTTTTCTGCCTTCTTTGGTACCCTCTTTCTACCTCATTGCTCTTGGCTTTCCAGACTGTGCATCAGCATGAGGTCCTACCAGTGTGCTTCCTCTCTCTCATATCTTGTTCATACCCACAGTAGCCTGTGATAAACTGACTTAAGAAACTAAACCAGACTAATGTGCCTGTTCCAAATAAAGTAGCTATATTTTCCAGATATATGCCTAGGAGTTGGATTGCTGGTGTTTTTTAGGAACCTGTTTTCCATAGTGACAGCACCAATTTGTATTCCCAACAACAGTGTACAAAGGTTCCTTTTTCTCCACACCCTCTCCAGCATTTATTTTTTTGTAGACTTCTTAATGATTGCAGGAAAGACAAAAACTCTTAATTTGAAAAGTTAAGTGCATCTCAGCATTCATAACAGCACTATTTATAACAGCCAGGACATGGAAGCAACTTAAATGTCCATCAACCTGTGAATGAACAAAGAGGATGTGGTATATATACCCAAAGGAAAAGTACTCAGCCATAAAAAGGAATGAAATAGTACCGTCTGCATCAACGTGGGTGGACCTAGAGATTATCATATTAAGTGAAGTCAGTCAAAGAAAGACAAATATTATATAGCATCATTTATATGTGGAGTCTTAAAAAATGATACAAATGAACTTATTTACAAAAGAGAAACAGACTCATAGACTTAGAAAACAAATGTATGGTTACCAAAGGGGAAAGCTGGGGTGGGGAGGGGTAAATTAGGAGTTTGGGATCAAGACATAAATGCTATTATGTATAAAATAGATAAACAGCAAGGACCTACTGTGTAGCACATGGAACTATATTCAGTATCTTCTAATAACTTATAATGGAAAAGAATCCGAAAAGGAATATATATGTGTGTGTATATATATATACACACACATAAACATGAGTGCCAAGTCACTTCAGTCGTGTCTGACTCTTTGCAACTCCATGGACTGTAGCCCCCAGGCTCCTCTGTCCATGGGATTCTCCAGGCAAGAATACTGGAGTGAGTTGCCATTTCATCCTCCAGAGGATCTTCCCAACCCAGGGACTGAACCCATGTCTCTTACGTCTCCTGCATTGGCAGGCAGATTCTTTACGTTAGCACTACTTGGGAAGCCCACGTAAACATATACAGAAATACACATATACAGAAATATACACACACGTATATATGTCTGTATGCATGTTGGCACAGCTGAATCGCTTTGCTATATACCTGAATCTACACAACACTGTAAATCAACTATACTTCACTAAAACAAAACAAACAGCCTCCTGGAAGAACTTAAGGGAATATTCTAGTGAGGAGACTTTCAAGTAGATCTGTGAGGCAGACATTTCTGAAGAGGCTGGTTTTCAATGGCAGAAAGCAAGATGGAATGGATGTTGGGGACCTTCCAGTAAGGCAGGCCCTGCAAAGGGATTGAGTTATAGTTTTGACATCACCAGCAATAACCACTATATGGGGCTGTTCATCTTTTGAGAAATCTGATTCATCCATGTATTGGATTCTGGCAGGGTTGCAGAGTGTTAGTACGGTTTTCTTTTCCCCGGCATTTCTCTTCTCATTTGTATCCTCACGCGGACCCTGCAGAGGAAACTGCAAGCCCACAGTGAAGCAGAAGCCATGCCTCAAAGGAACTGTTGGCTCAAGTGTGAGCCCCAAACATCCGGATTTAAGCTTTCCCAGTCCATCCTGACCACCCCACCCCACTCCACTCTTCACCACAACCCCAGGGCAGTTCCAGGGCAGAAGGGACAGAAGGGTGAGGGACAACTCAGAAAGCAGGAGACTGGACTTCTCAGGAAGGAAACTAGTCTTTTAAAATGTCATCATTACCTCTGAGCTCTCAGTCCAAGCCAGAGGCAGATTTACGAAGACTGTTTTAAGGCTTTCCCTAGAACTGCATCTTGCAAGGCCTGGAATGGGCTCTAGTAGAGTTTTCACATGGTCAGATTATTTTTGTGGCGAATATAGTCTTGGAGTGACTTTTGGACCATTCTACATGTTGACTCATTGGAAAAGACTCTGATGCTGGGAGGGATTTGGGGCAGGAAGAGAAGGGGACAACAGAGGATGAGATGGCTGGATGGCATCACTGACTCGATGGACCTGAGTCTGAGTGAACTCCGGGAGTTGCTGATGGACAGGGAGGCCTGGCGTGCTGCAGTTAATGGGGTCGAAAAGAGTCAGACACGACTGAGCAACTGAACTGAACTGAATATGTCTTAAACTATAACAAGCAAAAGTTCTTTTTTTAAAATTGATTTATTTTTAATTAGAGGATAATTGCTTTCCAATATTTGTTGGTTTCTGCCATACATCAACATGAGTCAGCCATAGGTAAACATATGTTCCCTCCCTCTTGAACCTCCCACCTCCCACCCAGAGCAAAAGTTTTCATATTAATAATGCTTAAAAATCAAATGGGAAAATGACAGTCACTTTAAGAGGAAAATAGGCAAAGGACAGAAGCTGAGATCCTTGGATAGAAGCTGTTAGATATTTAATACAACCAATTAAGAATGCTGTTTCTTTCACACTTTCTTCCATTCTATCACACTTCCCTGAAGTAAGACAGTGTCAAAGTGGGGGGGCAGTTTTAGGACAATTAAGGGAAAGTTTTGTTAGTACAATCTAAATGGTTTAGTTGGGATCGAAGGTTCGTAGTCACCTGAGAGGATAGGCTTGTAGTCACATGCTGTTAGTGTAGCAACAGCTGCAAGATTCCCCCTACTCCCTGCTAGGCTGTCTCCCCTTGTGTCAAGACTTGAAAGTGCAGGACAAGGGATCAGATTGCTACCTGACCTTTTGCTGTGAAAGTGAAAGTCGCTCAGTCTTGTCTGACTCTTTGCGACCCTGTGGACTGTACCGTCCATGGAATTCTCCAGGCCAACAATGCTGGAGTGGGTAGCCTTTCCCTTCTCCAGGGGATCTTCCCAACCCAGGGATCGAACCCAGGTGTCCCACATTGCAGGCAGATTCTTTACCAGCTGAGCCACAAGGGAAGCCCAAGAATACTTGAGTGGGTAGTCTATCCCTTCTCCAGCAGATCTTCCAGACCCAGGAATCAAACCGGGGTCTTCTGCATTGCAGGCGGATTCTTTACCAAGTGACCTTTTGCTGTAGGTCAAACTACTGCACAGTTGTACTCATCTCACATGCTAGTAAAGTAATGCTCAAAATTCTCCAAGCCAGGCTTCTGCAATACGTGAACCATGAACTTCCTGATGTTCAAGCTGGTTTTAGAAAAGGCAGAGGAACCAGAGATCAAATTGCCAACATCCACTGGATCATGGAAAAAGCAAGAGAGTTCCAGAAAAACATCTATTTCTGCTTTATTGACTATGCCA
>NW_011495043.1:1110821-1123524 GCF_000754665.1 Bison bison bison | reverse complement strand
ACTTTATTTTTTTGGGCTCCAAAATCACTGCAGATGATGACTGCAGCCATGAAATTAAAAGACGCTTGCTCCTTGGAAGGAAAGTTATGACCAACCTAGATAGCATATTGAAAGCAGAGACATTATTTTGCCAACAAAGGTTCGTCTAGTCAAGGCTATGGTTTTTCCTGTGGTTATGTATGGATGTGAGAGTTGGACTGTGAAGAAGGCTGAGCGCCGAAGAATTGATGCTTCAAAAGAGGAGCATCTTGAGAGACTCTTGAGAGTCCCTTGGACTGCAAAGAGATCCAACCAGTCCATTCTGAAGGAGATCAGCCCTGGGATTTCTTTGGAAGGAATGATGCTGAAGCTGAAACTCCAGTACTTTGGCCACCTCGTGCGAAGAGTTGACTCATTGGAAAAGACTCTGATGCTGGGAGGGATTGGGGGCAGGAGGAGAAGGGGACGACAGAGGATGAGATGGCTGGATGGCAACACTGACTCGATGGACTTGAGTCTGAGTGAACTCTGGGAGTTGGTGATGGACAGGGAGGCCTGGCGTGCTGGGATTCATGGGGTCACAAAGAGTTGGACATGACTGAGCGACTGAACTGAACTGAACTGAATGGAAAAGAGTTAAAAACGGTAGGGTGTGGACTTCCCTGGTGGTCCAGTGGCTAAGACTCCACAGTCCCAGTGCAGGGGGCCTGGGTTCGACCCTGGTCAGAGAACTAGCTCCAACGGACCGCAATTGAGAGTTTGCCTGCTGCAACTAAAGATCTGCATGCTGCAACTAAGACCCAGCGCAGCCAAAAAAAAAAAAAAAATGTAGGGGGTGTATGTCAACCCCAGTCTCCCAGTTTATCCATTCCCCCTTTAGCCCCCTGGTAATCATTAAGTTTATTTGCTGTATCTGTGACTGGATTTCTGTTTTGTAAAAAGTTCATTCATATCATTTTTTCAAATTCCACATGTAAGTGCCATCATATGATATTTATGTTTCTTTAAGGACCTACCATACAGCCCAGGGAGCGGTAACGTCTGTAAGCTCTGTGATGACCTATATGGGGAAAGAATCTAAAAAGACAGAGGATATATGTGTATGTAGGCTTCCCAGATGGCTCCAGCGGCAAAGAATCTGCCTGCCAATGCAGGAGATGCAGAAGGCGGAGATTCGATCCCTGGGTCAGGAAGATCCCCTGCAGGAGGAAATGGCAACTCACTCCAATATGCTTGCCTGAGAACTGGGAAATCCCATGGACAGAGGAGCCTGGAGGACTACAGTCCATGGAGTTGCAAAGAGTTGGACTTGACTGAGCACACATACGTTATGTACATTTGATTCACTTTGCTCTATACTTGAAACCAATACAACATTGTAAATTAACTATACTCAGTAAAAATTAAACAAGCAAATGAAAGGTGTAGTCTTGTAAAACTGTGTAAGTGATGCTTTTAGTGCTCTCCAATCCCCAGTGAAAATAGAAGCTCTCTTGTTATAAATATTTTTGATAATGCAACATATAAAAAATGCCTTTGCAAATTGTTTTCTCTTATGACAGGAACTATGTAAAATATAATTTATCAAAATTCCTATAGCAGTAGGGCAGAAACCTGTAGTTACACTACATGGAGCAAGTGTATCTGTGTGTGATGTTACATGTTTATATCCTAGATATCAATACATAGTTTTTAGTCAACCATGCTAGAGACAGAGCTAAATTATCTTTCTGTTTTCTGTATTAAAAAATTATAGCAAAATGGTTCTCACATGAAGAGGTGATCAAAGGTTATATAACTAAAATATGTAAGGAAAATAATGTAATAGTTACATAATAACTTTCATGCAGTTAATAAATAAAAACATCCTGTAAATCCTCTGGATTTTGTTATGTTAATGACATATATCAATGTATTAGTCAAAATTCTCCAGAGAAACAGCACCAGTGGAATATATGTAGGTATATGTATATAAGAAGAGATTTATTACATAAATTGACTTTTACAGTTATGGAAGCTAATTACGTCTCATGATCTGTGAAGGCAGGCTATGGATCCAGGAAATCTGGTGGTATAATTCAGCCTGAGTTCAAAAGTCTAAGAACTGGGAGGGAGGGGTGCATATGTCCATACCAGCATCCAGAAGCATGAGAACCAGGAGTGCCAGCCTCCAGGGCAGGAGACCAATGTCTCAGCAGAGAGAGCATGCATTCACCCTGTCTCCACGCTTTTGTTCTGTTCAGGCTCTGAGTGCGTGGAATGATGCCCACCCACATGGGGAGGGCTGTCTGCTTTACACAGTTCAACAATTCAAATGCTAATCTCTTCTGGAAATAACCTCCAAGTCACACCCAGAAATAATATTTTACCAGCTGTCTGAGATTCCCTTAGCCAGTCAAGTTGGCGAATAAAATTAACCATCACCATCAACTTTATAATATCTTCATAACTTCTTGTAATTATTCTTGTCATCCTAAACAAATAACTCCTATGCCTAATTCTGTATTCATATTTTTGTATTCTTGTCTTCAAGCAGGGCTTCCAAGCTGTATTAATTTGGGATCCCCCCAAAATCTGCATCATTGGTCTCTTTGATTATTTTTCTTCTCAGTTTAGATCCAGCTTTCGGCCTCCTACTTCTCCTTTGCAGATACTTAAAACCACTGCCTCCTCTCCATTTGCCTAGTAAAACTCCAGCCTAGGTTAAGCACAGCTGAACACCTACTCAGCGCCTGTACACAAGTAACTGAACTGGGCAACAGGAAAACACAGCACTGGTGCTGACTAGGCTCGCTTTAAATTCAGGACCACGCATTTAAGATGCGCTCAGTACCACTCACCAGTCCTCCTGGGCTTCTTCATGTGTGTTTCTCACTCTCTGAAATAGTCATGCCACAGCACATTCCCTTTCCTCAAACCTGCTATATTCTCTTACTCAAGCACAGTCTCTTGCCCACATCTTCACACTCAGTTACCTCATATTCTACTGATAAAACAGATGCCACCACCCAAGAATTTCTCTATTCCCATGCCAGTAAATTTCTAACACATGCCCTTTTTTTTCAATGGATAAAGTGCTGTTAAAGACCAAACCTTGCACTTAATTCTGGATCCATCCTTCTTATGCAAATATCACCTGTCTTTCCTAAGTTATCAGTTCACTCCTTTCTACCAAATCATTCCTATCACCACACTAACTCTGATATTTCCTGCCTTTGAAAAAGAGAGAGGGAAAAAAAAGAAAAAGAGAGAGGGGAAAAGAGACAGTGACAGAAAGAGTCAGAGACAGAATGAGACACCGGAGAGACAGAGGGACTCCTAAACCCTGTAAACTTTTCAGCTGTTGTCCCAGGTTCCTACTCGCCTTCACAGCAAGCAGATCATCTCAAAGGTGCTTCTATACACACTTATAGTCAGTCGCAGCACACACACATGCTCCAAATCCGACCATGTCTCACTACCTCCACCACGGTTATTCAAGTCCGAGACACCATCATCTCTAGCCTGGATTACTTCACTCAACTCTTACATCCAGTTCTTCAAAGAGCAGCAAGATCAATATTTTAAAATGCCAGACCTGGTTAAAATCTCTGTGATTACTCCAATAACTTCCTATCCTATCTACAATGAAATAGAAAACTGCTTCTCTGGTAGCTCAGCTGGTAAAGAATCTGTCTGCAATGTGGGAGACCTGGGTTCAATCACTGGGTTGGGAAGATGCCCTGGAGAAGGGCATGGCAACCCATTCCAGTATTCTTGCCTGGGGAATCCCTGTGGACAGAGGAGCCTGGCAGGCCACAGTCCATGGGGTTGCAAAGAGTTGGACATGACTGAGCAACTAAGCACATACAAACATACCTGAAACTAACACAACATTGTAAATCAACTATAGTCCAATACAGTTTTTAAAAAATGGAAACTCTTTGTCCTGGTTTACAAGCACAACCACAATCTGACATCTTTTCTTTTTCTCTAATTTGCTTTTTAACTGTGGTGTTGGAGAAGAGTCTTGAGCGTCCCTTGGACTGCAAGGAGATCCAACCAGTCCATTCTGAAGGAGATCAGCCCTGGGATTTCTTTGGAAGGAATGATGCTAAAGCTGAAACTCCAGTACTTTGGCCACCTCATGCGAAGAGTTGACTCATTGGAAAAGACTCTGATGCTGGGAGGGATTGGGGGCAGGAGGAGAAGGGGATGACAGAGGATGAGATGGCTGGATAGCATCACTCACTCGATGGATGTGAGTCTGAGTGAACTCCGGGAGTTGGTGATGGACAGGGAGGCCTGGCATGCTGCGATTCATGGGATCGCAAAGAGTCGGACACGAGTGAGCGACCGATCTGAACTGAACTGAACTGAACTTTCTATCTCATTTACTATGCTCTGTAGCACATCAGATTGCTTGCTGTTCCTGGAACAAGTGAATTTCTGACTAGGGGACTCTGTAGTTTCTGTTCCCTCTGCTTGGTGTACTGTTCTTTAAGATTTTCATATAGCTCATCCCTTAATGCCCATTTGCTTGTTGTTGTTGTTCAGTCGCTAAGTCATGTCCGACTCTTTGAAGCCCCATGATGGACTGCAGCACTCCAGGCTTCCCTGTCCTTCACTGTCTCCCAGAATTTGCTCAAACTCATGTCCATTGAGTCAGTGATACTCACTACCTGGTCTTCATATCTGTTTATTTGTTTTCCGTTTTTATGTTTATCCTTTGTCTCCTCCACTAGAATACAAATTCCATGAAGGCAAGAGCATTATATCTTTTGTTCTCTGCTACATCTCAGGGCCTAGGACAGTACATCACAGATAGTAAAAACTCAATAAATATTCTGAATGAATGTAAGAGTGAATGAATAGATTAGCTCTTTAACTTATCCTATCAGGTTTTAGTCCCAATGATGCCTCTGAAATTGTCAAAGTCACCGTGTTGCTCCATGTTGCACTCTGCCATTTTCTTGACACATGGGAAGGTTATGGTACAGGCTACAAGTAAGTGCAAATGCTGGTCGCTTAGTCGTGTCTCACTCTTTGTGACCCCATGGACTGTAGCCTGCCAGGCTCCTCTGTCCATGGAGTTCTCCAGGCAAGAATACTAGAGTGGGTAGCCATTCCCTTCTACAGGGAATCTTCCTGACCCAGGGATCAAACCTGGGTCTCCCTCTTTGCTGGTGGATTCCTTATCATCTGAGCCACTAGGGAAGCCACATGGTATACGCTAAGTTGCTAAAGCAGCGACCTCAAAGCAGAGTGATTCTAGAGAGAAGTTAATTTCTTTTCAATGGAGTCCAGAGGGAAGTGGGCAATCAGCAGCAGATGGGCAGCTCTGCTCCACAAGAGCATTCAGGAATCCAGGTTCCCTTCCTCAGTTTCCCTGATATTCCAGAGTATTGTCCTCATGTGCAGGATTGAAACTGGGCCACTTCCATGTCTACATTCCAGCTTATAGGAACCAGGAAATGAGGGTCTGTGCTCTAACCTCCAAGGAGCATTTGCCACAGCTCTTCACTCTCTTTTTCTGGAAATACTTCTGTTTTTTGGCTTTGGTGCCACAGCACTCTTCATTTCCTTCTACCTCTCTGTTGACTCTCAGTTTCTTTTGCTGGCTCTAGTTCTTCTGGTCGACCACGAAGTAATGGACTTCTCCAAAGTGATGTCCCGTGCCATCTTCTAGTCTTTCTATTGGCCAAATAGTTCATTCAGGTATGATATTACAGAAAATCCCAAAAGGACTTTTTGGCCAACCCAATATTTGCATGCTTCTCTGGTTAATCTTTGGAGAAGGAAATGGCAACCCACTCCAGTATTCTTGCCTAGAGAATCCCATGGACAGAGGAGCTTGGCAGTCCACGGGGTCACAGAGAGTCAGACATTACTCAGCGACTAAACAACGAGTTAATCTTATGCAATTGTATGATTTTATATACCATTGAGATAGGACTAACTCTGAGTTTATGTCTTTAACCTGGACCTGTCCCTGGAGCTCTAACATCATATCTCTAACTGCAGACTTAACAGAGCAGATCTTAACTCCAGTTTGCTTGTCTCACCTCCACTGCCCCCTCAAGTCTGCTCCTTCTGCAGCTCCAGTCTGTGGACCCCCAAGAAATACTGTCACCATGAATCCAGTTGCTCTGGCCAAACCCTAGGTATGTTCCTTAGGTTTACTTTTTTTCACCTCCTCATACCCAGTCTATAGGCCAGGCCTATACTTTCAACCTCCAGAAAACATTCCAAATTTGTTGCCTTTTCTCTGTCTTCTTCATTACCATCCCTTTCCTGGACTACTCATAATCTTTTTTTAAACTCCTGCCCCTTGATACTCGTTCCCACATAGCAGCCCGAGTGATCTTTTATAACACCAGATGTCACTGACCTCGCCTCTCCAGTGTTTCCCATCTCCCGTAGAGTAAAAGCCACACTCTTTACGCTGGTCTACAAGGCCTTACAGGGACTGGCACCACCCACCTCTCCAGGCTCGTCTCCTGCCACTTGCCCCCTGGGTGAGCCCACTGCCGCCACAGTGGTGCATACCAAGTTCATTCCCATTTGGAGGTTTTGTATGAGGTGTTTCCTGTGCATGAAATATGGGTCTGAGATCTTCCCCAGTTACTTTTCATCCTCTCAGTTACATCTCAAATACCAACTCTTCAGAGAAATCTTCCTTGTCCACGCAGTGTTCAGTAGACCCTCCTTCATTCTTTGTCACATCACCCTGTCTTATACCCAGTGTGACATGATTTTGTTTATTGTCCATCTCCCCTAATGGGGAAGATAAATTCCATGAGAGCAGGCTCTGTCTTGGGCCCCATTGTTACTAAGGTCCTTGGGAAGGATTTGCTGAATAAATGTCTGAATATGGCTCAGATTTTGGAATATCCTCAGCATCTAAGGAGTGCTTTAAAATCATGAGAGTCTGAAGAAAGCTTTTTTTTATTTCCTGCATCAGTTAAAGACTTTCTATACCACTTTAGTACCATAAAATCTATCCTTTTCTTCTGACATAAGGACAGAAATGATGTTCTCATTTGGCAAATACACCCAGAAGTATTTAGAGAAGCCCACAGTCTGGAGTACAGGGATTCTTAATCTGGGTCTATGGCCCCCTGGGAGGTCCATGGATATCTGAAATTATATGGAAAAATTATATGCCTTTTTCTGAGAGATGGACTTAATAGATTTGGCAGATTCTCAGAGGGGTTTGTGGCCCAAGTGAAGTTCACTTTATTGTAGAAAAAGTGTTTGCGATGGAGTCACAAGATCTGTACTTGTGCTCTGGTGCTGTGCTTACAAATAATGTAACTTTATGCAGATTATATAATCTATCTGGATTCTAGTTTCCTCATCTCTAAAGATAACCTTTTGTATCCTCACCTACATGCACCTGGTGCTGTAAAAATGTATTTAATTCCATCACTGAATGCTAGATGTTTTACTGCATCTCATGGATAATGACACTGAGGCTCAGAGCACACTTGGATTACTTGCTCAAGACCATTTTCATCCCCAGGGAGGGTCTAGACCAAGACTCATGCTTTTTCACCCTCTGAATTGCCTGCTCTTTAGAAAGAATGTATGGGACTTCCCTGGTGGACAGTGGCTAGGACTCCACACTCCTGATGTAGGGGGCCCAGCTTTGATTTCTGGTCAGGGAACTAGATCTCACATGCTGCAACTAAGATAAATTTATTACAGCCAAATAAATAAAATAAACAAATGGTTTTAAAAGAATAAATAAAAAGTTTGCACTATCATACATTCCACTGTCCAGTTTTCCTGGGTAGGATAATTTCTTAGACACTTCACTACAGGTACCCTAGGAAAACAGCTCACCAGTGATGTGCTTCTTCTACAGGTAAGTCTCATCCTGAACTAGACAAGAGCTAAGAGCTCAGGAGTGCAGACCTCATTATCCATTTCCTTACAAAAGTGAAAACTAAGTACAAAGAGGTTAAGTAATTTATCTTAGGTCAGAAAACTAGTAATTTGCAAAGTTGGGAGAATATACTTCAATCTCTACTATTTTCTTAAATTTTCTATTAAGATGACCTTGGGCATCTTTATTCAACTAATATTTTTGACTTAGAAAGCTGACTCCTCATCTTCATATTTCATTTTTTTGGCTGTTCTTCAAAAAATTATTTGAAGGTACTTTGCAAAGCTTGAGCAATATTTTTCTCTAAGAGAACAGAAAGGTATGTGACGTGCCCACTGAACAAGGACTAATGACATTGTTAAGGAGGGAGAGAAAATAATATCACTTCTATATCTATCTCAGCTCTTACACATTAACATCAGACAATGACCTCTAAAATGAGGAAAGCACCAGCTTAACATTGCGAGGATCTTGGAAATGAGGAATTAAGGTGGGCTAGAGATTCAACTCTACAGGTACATGACTGGGTAAGAGGCAGCTTCAAATAGCACAAAAGCAACTAATGACTATTTGACTTAAACTTTTCCCCTTTCATGTTGTCTATACCAGTGTCAATGACACTTTGTAAGATGTAGAGAACAGACTAAGACAATGTTCAACAGAACCTTTTGGTGGCCAGTGACAGCACATTGGTCAGTCCCAAGAAACAGCTGTGCAGTATGATGTTTGATCTTAAATACATTTGTCCTAAACTGTAAGTTAAAAGCTTAGTCTTTGAAAGTTTGTGTCATTGTATAGGAGCTTAAATGTAAGCAATAGTTTGTTAGTAACTGCGAGTTTGGCTTTTACTGTCCTCTCATCCAAATGTAGCTCTAAACCAGTAGACTTCCTAGAGAATGTTCAGGAACAGGGCAGGAGCTACAAGCCCCTGACTGTTTTCAGTGCATTTCTGCCCCACATACCTGAGCATCTCTATGATTTTTTTTCCTTTTGCTTCCTTTTCCTCTTTTTTTTTTTTTTAAATTAATGCCTTAGCCTATTGACCAAATAGCTCACCCATTTTAATCAACAGATTTGCCTTGGAATAATTTTGACCATCTCTAAAAATCAAATAAGTCTTCAAAGGATGAAAATAACTTTCCTTGAAGGAACTGCTGATACCAAAGGAAATTTAAAAATAAAAGACCCAAAGGTGCATAATGAAGATGGTATGGTTTGAATTATCTCTCTGAATCATTTTTCTTGTCTTCTAGTTTCTTTCCCTGAAGCTCCTTCATTAATATTGACAAGGAAAGCACTTCAGATTTGTGGGGGCTGAGCAAGAGGATAGAGAACAGAAAGAGAGAGAGAGAGAAAAGCAAGTCATGAGAAATCTTGGTCTAGCTGTCCAAGTCCAGGGCCAGATCTTGCTCAGGGAAGTTGGAAAACCAGATAGTTTGGGGTTGCTACACACTGAATGTTTGTGTTCTGGAAGGCCTAATCCCCAGTTGATGGCATTTTGTGGAGGAGCCTTTGGAAGATCATTAGGTCAATCCCATGAAGGAGATCAGTGCTGTTATATGGAGACTAAGGCACTCCCCACCCGCTGCCATGTGAAGACAAGAATCAGGATGTAGAATTTGTTGGCACCTAGATTTTGGACTTTCCAGCCTCCAGAATGGAGAAATAAGTATTTGTAAGTCATCAAGTGTAAGGTATTTTGTTAGAGCAACCTGCACCGACTGACAGGTGCATTTGCAGAAGGGTGGGGTTTCCTTGTACTTTCTTGGAACAGCTGTGGGATACATAAAGCCTTTTGGAGGATCACTAGGTTAACGTAATGCCAACTAGGGGCCTTCCTGATAGCTCAGCTGGTAAAGAATCCACCTGCAATGCAGGAGACCCTGGTTCGATTCCTGGGTTGGGAAGATCCCCTGGAGAAGGGATAAGCTACCCATTCCAGTATTCTTGGGCTTCCCTCGTGGCTCAGGCAGTAAAGAATCCACCTGCAGTGTGGGAGACCTGGGTCTGATCCCTGGGTTGGGAAGATCCCCTGGAGGAGGGCATGGCAACCCACTCCTGTATCCTTGCCTGGAGAATCCCCATAGACAGAGGAGCCTAGCAGGTTACAGTCCACAGGGTCTCAAAGGGTAGGACATGACTGAGTAACTAAATGCAGCACAGCACAGTGCCAACAGAGGCCAGAAGTGGTTGCGGAAGGATTCTAAGCAGAGATGACTTGATGGCCCCTCCAGTCTGCCTTGGGCAAGCAGGATGCCCTGGGATCCAAAAAAGTTCCTGGAGTGCCTCAAGGTGAGGAAGGGGGTAGAGAAGGGTCAGAGCTGGTGGTCACTTCATGTGGGATGAGACTCTGCGGCCCAGGCTGTTGAGCAGATGACCCTAAACTAGGGGCCACGCCAGTGAGGAGCACCAGGAGTGAGGAGCAGAGGTGTAAACAGCGCACTGCTGTGGCCACAAGCCCAGCACCGCGCTGCTGTCTGTGAAGTGCTGCTGCAGGTAGCCATCTTGGCCAGGAAGAGCGGGAGCCTGTGAGGGAGTTTGCACCTTGAGTTTGACTGAATATTAACCCCAAATGACCATGTATAATGAGTGTACCCTGAAAGAGGTTGCTTCCAACCAGAAAAGCCTGAGCTAGATCAACTCCTGTCATCCCCATCCCCTAGCCCTAGAGGAAACAGGGCCTGAGTAAGATGTGAAATGGCAAACCACTCTGTGTCTGGGGAATCCCACGAACCGAGGAGTCTGGTGGGCTACAGTCCATTAGGTCGCAATAAAGTCAGACATGACTGAGAGACTGAACAACAACAAGATGTGATCAATTCCAGGAAATTTGTTGCTGCTGTTTAGTCACCAAGTCATGTCCGACTCTCTGTGATCCCTTGGACTGCAGCACACCAGGCTTCCCTGTCCTTCACTATCTCCCAGAGTTTGCTCAGAGCCATGTTCATTGAATTGGTGATGCCATCCAGCTCTCTTGTCCTCTGTCGTCCCCTTCTCCTCCTGCCCTCAGTCTTTCTCAGCATCAGGGTATTTTCCAATGAGTCAGCTCTTCACATCAGGTAGCCAAAGTATTGGAGCTTCAGCTTCAGCATCAGTCCTTCCAATGAATATTCAGGGTTGATTTCCTTTGGGATTGACTGGTTTGATCTTGCATTCCAAGGGACTCTAAAGAGTTTTCTTCAGCACTGCAATTTGAAAGCATCTATTCTTCAGCACTCAGCCTTCTTTATGGTCCAACTCTAAAGTGTCATATTTTTATATTTAAGCAATGGCATTGAGACGTAAACACGTTTCCACACTTTATTTGTGACAACACTCATTTGGATTAATAAATTAAAAAAAAAGCCCATTACTTTATTTTCATGCTTTTTAAACAAGACGGATGGGTCAATCAAATCACTGATCTAACTAATTAAAGGCAAAAATATCTTGTGATGAATGAATATTTTGGAATTCATATTGGTACTCACCTAGCTGCATGGAAACCACCAGGCATATTTCATAATAAACCAATAACCTTACTTTATATAAAGTTCATCTGAAAAAGTCATTCAACTAGTTATTGGAAAGAATGTCTTTAGAGGCCATATGTAATTTCCCACTTTCCCAGGCTTTTCTTGCCCCCTGCAGACTCCTTGATCTTTCTGGCCTGACATCTGACTTCCTCCCCACTGATAATGTGCATCAGATACAGTCAATGTAAAAGCTGCACAAAGGTATCAAAACCATGAGTTCAGAGTCACAGCACTCTTGGACCAAAAATAATCACCAGTTCGATCATCTACTTTATACTTCTTATTTGCTTATAAATAACTCTCAAACCCAAAAATCACTTCTATGCTCAAAGCATTGAGGTTTGTAAGACAATTTTAAAAATCAAAGAAAAATGATTCCTTTCGGAAATGAATATTGGGCTTCTCTAAAGATTTGAATGACTTTGCTATTTACAATGTGTAACAAGCAATTTATCACTTAATTACATGCTGCCTTGCATTATTGTCAAATTTCTTCACTTAACATAATTCTATCTTCCTGAAAAGATTGCAAATTCTTTCAAGGCTGAAAAACTGGTCTTACACTTTTCTGTTTTGCTGTGTGACAATCAGAAGAGTGGTAGGCACAAGATAGTGCTAAATGTGTATTTATTGGATGATTGAAACTAATATATTGATTTTATACTACATTAATATAGATCACACCTGGTCAAGAACTTCTATTAAAAACATAAGCAAAAAAATGAATGTAGTTTAGAACCTCTTTTGAACACTGTAAAAAATAAACAGCCAGACAATTCACTCTAAAGTTAGTGTAATAATTTGTACTGCCAAAATTTAAAAATATGGCCCAAACAGCAATCTGCACTGATACAGTGATAGAAGTCTTACTGTAAGGTAAGACAATCAATACTTGGACCTATTAGGAAGGTTCTGCTTTTTCCATTAATTGTAAACAAATTTAATTTTTTAAGCTTTATATGTAGAGTAAACAAAGATGCAAAGAAAATTCACCATAGAAAGAAAATAGCCATTGTGGGCTCACCCTTTTCTCAGATTGGGAGCTATCACCAAATTACAACAATTAGGCTTGCACGAAGATCATGGCATCCGGTCCCATCACTTCATGGGAAATAGATGGGAAAACAGTGGAAACAGTGTCAGACTGTTTTTTTGGGCTCCAAAATCACTTCAGATGGTGACTGCAGCCATGAAATTAAAAGACGCTTACTCCTTGGAAGGAAAGTTATGTCCAACCTAGATAGCATATTCAAAAGCAGAGACATTACTTTGCCAACAAAGTTCGTCTAGTCAAGGCTATGGTTTTTCCTGTGGTCATGTATGGATGTGAGAGTTGGAC
>NW_011495043.1:1105488-1110721 GCF_000754665.1 Bison bison bison | reverse complement strand
GTGAGAGTTGGACTGTGAAGAAGGCTGAGCACTGAAGAATTGATGCTTTTGAACTGTGG
This sequence comes from Bison bison bison, assembly GCF_000754665.1. NCBI lineage: Eukaryota > Metazoa > Chordata > Mammalia > Artiodactyla > Bovidae > Bison > Bison bison. The sequence goes on along the minus strand of NW_011495043.1, from coordinate 1,110,662 downwards.
TGTTGGAGAAGACTCTTGAGAGTCCCTTGGACTGCAAGGAGATCCAACCAGTCCATTCTGAAGGAGATCAGCCCTGGGTGTTCTTTGGAAGGAATGATGCTAAAGCTGAAACTCCAATACTTTGGCTACCCCATGCGAAGAGTTGACTCATTGGAAAAGGCTCTGATGCTGGGAGGGATTGGGGGCAAGAGGAGAAGGGGACGACAGAGGATGAGATGGCTGGATGGCATCACTGACTCAATGGACGTGAGTCTGAGTGAACTCTGGGAGTTGGTGATGGACAGGGAGGCCTGGCATGCTGCGATTCATGGGGTCGCAAAGAGTCGGACATGACTGAGCGACTGAACTGTCTGAACTGAACTGTGCTATGTTAGGACTAGGAAACAGTATCTGCACTTAACAGTACATTTTTGGATAAGTGGTTTCTTTCTGCAAACGTCTAACCTATGTCTGTTTCTATGTACTTGATATACTAATACTGTTTTCTCTGCAGGATCCATTTAATTAAAATACAATCACACATTTCTGCTGAACAATTGCCTGAGAGGTAAGAGGTTCTTTTAAAGCAGCATTCCAAAAATGCTATGGGACAGCAAGTTTTGTTGGTCTGATGAACAACAATGAGGAAAACGAATAGGGAAAAGTGACGGGAGGTGAGGTCGGAGAGACAATAGGACCAAAGTGAATAGGGCCTTGAAGGGCACCAGAAAAACTTTGGCTTTGACTCTTGAGTGTGTTGAGAGCCACTGGCAAGTTTTGTGCAGTGGAGTTACCTTCTGGCTGCTGTGAAGGGGGTTAAAATAGAGTGAAAAGCTGGGATCAAGAAGGAAGAATGGCAGGGACTGCTGATTGCCACTTAATATTCACCTGTCCTTTCATACTTTAGTAATAGGACCTGATATTTTGGGGGCAGCAGTGTGCTCAGCTGAAATCTCTATTTTCTAGCCCCTCCTTACAACTGGACATAGTCCCGGGATTATGTTCTGGCCAAAAAACTAAGAGGATGATTCATTGCATTTTTGAGCATTTCTTTAAAAGAACCTACTCCATTTGGAGGAAAAGTTTTTTCTTTTTCTTTTTTTGCTTCCTCCTGTTGCCAGCCTGGAATATAAACATAAGATGGCTCCAGTGGCCATCTTGAATCATAAGTTTACCTTTAAAATGAAGCCACATGCTGAGGATGGTGAAAGCTCTGATGGGTCCCTGATGAGCGCATGGAGATGCCTCACCAACTCTGCCTGTTTCTGGACTTGTTTCAGATGAGAGGGAAATACACTTCTTTTTTGGTTTAAGCCATTCAGTTCAGTTCAGCTGCTCAGCCGTGTCTGACTCTTTGCGACCCCATGGACTGTAGCATGTCAGGCTTCCCTGTCCATCACCACCTCCTGAAGCTTGCTCAAATTCATGTTCAACGAATCAGTGATGCCATCTTACCATCTCATCCTCTGTCGTCTCCTTCTCCTCCTGCCTTAAATCTTTCCCAGCATCAGGGTCTTTTCCAGTGAATCAGCTCTTCAAATCAAGTGGCCAAAGTACTGGAGCTTCAGCTTCAGCATCAGTCCTTCCAATGAATATTCAGGACTGATTTCCTTGAGGATGGACTGGTTGGATCTCCTTGCAGTCCAAGGGACTCTCAAGAGTCTTCTCCAACACCACAGTTTAAAAACCATCAGTTCTTCAGTGCTCAGCTTTCTTTATGGTCCAACTCTCACATCCATACATGACTACTGGAAAAACCATAGCTTTGACTATATGGACCTTTGTTGATAAAGTAATGTCTCTGCTATTAAGCCATTGCTATTTGGGATTTTTAGTTACGTAAAACTCAAATATAAGGCTTTCCAGGTGGCTCAGTGGTAAAGAACCCGCCTGCCAATGAAGGAGACATGGGTTCAATCCCTGGGTCAAGAAGATCCCCCAAAGAAGGAAATGGGAACCCACTCCAATATTCTTGCTTGCAAAATCCCATGGACAGAGGAGCCTGGTGGGTTACAGTCCATGAGGTCACAAAAGAGTTGGACATGACTTAGTGAATAAACAACAACAGACTTAAACATAACTGATATAGGAGGCCACTGCATTAAACAGGTGAGAGAAGATGATGGCTTGGACCAGAGTGGTGGCAAGGAAGTCGGATGCTGGATATTTTTTTGAAAGTAGGGCTTATAGGAATTGCAGATAGGTTAGATTCAGGGGTGAGAGAAGGAGAAAGACTATGGAAGACCTCTGAGTTTTGCCCCTGAATGATTTGATAGTTCCATCATTTACAGACAAAATTAAAAGATGCTTGCTCCCTGGAAGAATAGCTATGACAAACCTAGACCGTGGATTAAAAAGCAGAGACAACACTTTGCTGACAAAGGTCCATATAGTCAAAGCTATGGTTTTTTCCAGTAATCACGTGTGAATGTGAGAATTGGACCATAAGGAAGGCTGAGCACCAAAGAACTGATACTTTCAAACTGTGTGCTAGAAAGACTCATGAGAATCCTTTGGACAGCAAGGGGATCAAACCAGTTAATCCTAAGGGAAATCAATCTTGAATACTTATTGGAAAGACTGGTGTTGAAGCTGAAGCTCCCATACTTTGGCCACCTGATGCGAAAAGCCAACTCGTTGGAAAAGATCCTGATTCTGGGAAGGATTGATGGCAGGAGGAGAAGTGGGTGACAGAGGATGAGATGGTTGGATGGCATCACAGGCTCAATGGATATGAGTTTGGGCAAACTCTGGGAGTAGTGGAGGACAGGGAAGCCTGGAGTTCTGCAGTTTCAAGGGGTCGCAAAGAGGCGGATATAACTAAGCAACTGAACAACAACAAATAATTTGCAGAGATGCAGAAGCCTGGGGAGACAGCATGCTTGGGTGTGGGGTTGGGATTGGGTGGATTCAAGAGTCTAGGGCAGTGACAGGCTGGCCTTGCTAGAAGCAGAGAGGGGCACAGTAAAATAGAAGGAAGGGTATGGACTTAGCCTGGTGGGTCAAGGATCAAACCCAAGTCTTCCCCATTGCAGGCAGATTCTTTACCGTCTGAGCCACCAGGGAAGCCCCATCATTAACTGAACAATTATTAACTGGGAACCTATTCTGGGCTATTCAGTGTGCTGATTAAAGTAATTCACATTAATGGCCAATGACTGATTGGCTTAATTCACTCAGGGGCATTCACGTTTCTAGAATGTGCATATTAATCCCAATAAATCTCTGATTCGTGGAATAAATGTGAAACAAACGATTAACACTCTTTTATGATTTTCTGTGACAGAACACAGAGACTTCTCTTTTCTTCCCCTGGGTCAGGAAGACATAAAACTGGGAAGTAGACTATGTGTGTGAAACCACTCCCCTTATCCACCATTGTCTCCTGTTTATGATCTATATGTATTCTTCACCGTTCAAATCGGGAACAAAGATACTCAGGTCTGGAGGATGGTTATACCATATTATTTTTATTTTATTTTTAAACTTTACAATATTGTATTGGTTTTGCCAAATATCGAAATGAATCCACCATATTATTTTTAAATTGTAAACTCTTGACCTCAGGATCCTATTCCCTGATTTTCCATAGAAACTTCCTCAGTTATCCAACTTAGAAAAGTTTTCAAGAAAACAGCCTTAGAATCATAGAGGTCCCTGGCCCCCCGATTCTTTCTTTAATCAGGTCGTCAGTCACCGAAATGTACAGAGTGAGTAGGGGACCAGAGAGGAGAGGCACAAGAAACCGGAAGTTTTCCTTTCCATTTCCCAAGGTGGTCTGGGCTAAATGTGTTATATTCTATCCTCCAGTCACTGGGCAAATTATTAGGAAAAGCACCCTGGCTTGGAGATAGTACCTCGCAGTGGTTATTACCCTGGGCTTGAGTGTCAGAAAGATTTGAGTGCCACTCCCAGTCTGACTCCTGGTAGCTCCGTGACCTAGGGCCAGTCACTGAAGCCTCAGGTGGCACGGCTTCTACATCTAGCAGTCAATCCTCCTTACCTAATGTGTGGCTGATGAAAGCAGTCCTTTCCGAGCATCACACCCCTGCGCTCCCCATCCCCCATCCCCAGCGGATGTATATTTGATGCAGCTTTTCAGCGGGGAAGGTGCTCTTTCATGTCCTGAAACCTCCCTTGGAAGACACGGGAAACTGAGTCGCTCAGTCGTGTCCGATTCTTTGTGACCCCCATGAACTGTGGCGCGCCAGGCTCCTCTGTCCTTGGGATTCTCCAAGCAAGAATACTGGAGTGGTTTGCCATGACCTGCTCCAGGGGATCTTCCTGACCCAGGGATCAAACTTGGGCTTCCTGCATTGCAGGCAAATTTTTTTCTTACCGTCTGAGCCACCAGGGAAGCCCATGGGAAGACCTGGGAGGCCTCGATTAAAGAGGTCAGGGCTCTTTCCCTGAACATCTGCCAGAGGAACCACTCGAGTCCGCTCTGGAACACTCCCCACCCGCCTTGCCTGTCTGGTCCCTCAGTCGCAGAGGAGCAGCTGCCGCGTGAAGGCGAGACTGCTTCTTCTGTTTCCCTTCCTGGAGCTGGGGCGACGAACCTGGCCCTATGGGCATATTTAATTATAATATCCACCACTTGTTCTTTTACCATCTCAGCAGAGGCTTGAGCCCATCCCCAAGTACCTTTTATCCGCCTTTAGTAAGCAGCTTGGGATATAGAGGGAGAGTCAAGTTTCTTAAATAAGAAAAAAGACGAGGACCAAAAAACCCACACACACACAAACATATAGTACTAAAAGAAGTCGTGCCTCTTCCTGCCAGTGACTGTGTAGGAGAGGGAAGTCAGCGGGGGCCCCCAAGAGGTCGCTGGTGGCGCATGAACCGAGGCCAGATTGGAGAGAAAGGAGGAAGGGGGCGGGGGGGAACACACACACCCAGAAACTTTCTTCCTTGTAGCGAATAATCGCCGCCCCCCCTCTCCCCGCCCCGCCTCCAGGGAGAGGCAGTAACGTGACACCCGAGAGAAACCCGGAGACCCGAGCAGAGGGCGGGAGGGAAAGAGGGAGGAGAGAGCGCGGCAGAGAGCCGGAGGGAAAAAGGGGAGGAGAAGGAGGAAAACCCCTGTCAAGGAGGTGGAGCGTGGAGATGGTGTCCGCCTCCCGTTCCTCCCTACAGTTTTTGTAGAGGAGCCTGAGCCGGGACAAAACACGCCGAGACCGACAGCCACAAAGCCG
>NW_011495043.1:1104903-1105174 GCF_000754665.1 Bison bison bison | reverse complement strand
AAGAAGAAGCAGCAGCAGCAGCAGCAGCATCCCGGCGGCGGCGCGGATCCCTGGCCCCATGGGGCCCCTCTGGGGGGCGCCCCTCCGGGCCTGGGCAGCTGGAAGCGCCGGGTCTCCCTGCTGCCCTTTCTGCGCTTCTCCCTCCGGGACTACGGTTTCTGCATGGCCACCCTGCTGGTCTTCTGCCTGGGCTCCCTCTTCTATCAGCTCGGCGGGGGACCCCCGCGCTTCCTGCTCGACCTGCGGCAGTATTTGGGTAAGGAAGGAAGGC
>NW_011495043.1:1079872-1104492 GCF_000754665.1 Bison bison bison | reverse complement strand
TGTGTACGAGTGTGTGTGTGTGTATTCGGGCCTGGCAGAGCGGGGAGAGGCAAGGGGCAGCGACGGCCGGTCCATGGCATTGTTGGTGACCACAGTCCTGTCCCGTCCAGCGCTCCGCGTCGCGGGGGTGGGATTAGTACCTCCCCGGGGCCCGTTCTGCGAATTCTGTCCCGCAAGATCTCCTCCTGTCTCCTGGCCTGGGTAGCCCAAGGGCAGTTTGCGGGCTCCCGCGCTGTCCGTGAGCTAGTTTGTGCTTGGGGCACCCCCTGCACACCTAGCTGTCCGTAGCAGGGATCGACCTGCTTCGACTGAACGATCCATAGCGCTGCGTGTCCCAAGTCTGAACTTTTGGGGGAGGTTGTGCCTGGTTTAATAGGAGCAAGGCTGCCTATGTTTTTGGAGAGTTGAAGGGAAGGAGCTTGAGAAAAGAGCGGCTCCAGAGAGAGGATGTGACCTGCTGCTCGGTGGTCAGTGCGCGGGGAGAGGGGGTGCCAGGGCCCAGCGTGCGTACCCCAGGTCCCCGGTGCGCGCCTGGCTAAGGGAAGATGCTCCCCTCTCACAAGTCCGTGGCCAGAGCAGGTCTCGATGGTGCAGGGTGGGGGTGGAAGACGAGAGGCTGAGCGGGCCCAGGTCATCGCAAACGTCCAAGCGGATAAACTAAAGCCCCCGGGGAACTTCCGGCATCTGCGTGACCCGAGCCAGCGCGCAAAGAGAAGCCCCCGCAGCGCTGGAACCACGAGCCAAACGACTCCGGCGGCTGGAGGCTGCCAACCTCACCCACAAAAATCCCTTCTTCGCAGAAGCCACAGGTCTAGATAGCAGATCGTTTTCGAAGGAAGAAAACCTCTTCAGCAAAGTGATAGATGTGTTAGAGCGTTTTGAAATGTACATGCAGATAAAACAATGTTTTGTTTTCCCGAGTAGAGAAGCTCAGATTTTAAAAGTTTCACTTCTCTTTCAGTAGAAACTTTGCGGGAACTACGGTTTTGTAAGATGCTTTAGAGAAAATTAGAGGAAAATATTGCCCAAGTGGATTTCCAAAGAATAATCCTCAGCATCTGGTTTCCTAGGGGATTTGGGGTAATATGTACTTTTGCTAAAGAGTCAACTCTTTTCTCTGGGAGTTCTGTGTTTGGAAGTCCACAGCCCCATTGGCTCTCAGATTCCTGCTACTACCACACAGGTTGCTGTTATTACCAACAGTTGCTGCTATAATAACTGGCATAGGGAGGGAAGTGATTTGAGAAGCTTAGGGGTCTTTCTCCATGAACTGATAAGTAATTCTTTGTTGGGGTTCTTTTCAAGCAAAATAAAGAGGCCAGCGATGTAGGAAGAGTACAGTGGAGAGGGAAGGAAGACACCTGTGATGTCCTTTGGAGTACTTGGCTTTGGGCAGGGCATTTTCCATAGGTAAAATTCCGGTCTGGACCAGACTGCCTGTAACACATCCACCCAGCTCTTAAAATGTCATGCTGATAACCCTTCTTGGGGCGGGGAAATTTGGGAGGAGGAAGGATCAAAGGCATGTAGTGAGGCTAAAATCAAGAAACCGCAGTATCTACCCTATTAACTGCTTGAAAATTCAGTCAGATGTGTGTGGTATCCACAATTTTATATGCTTTCATTATATACTCCAGGAAATGAAGCCTGATAAATTTGGGGGCTTGGTTGTTGAAAGGGTGAATTCACAAGCATTCACTCAGGGAACCAGAAAGAACTGAAGGATGGAATATTGCTCCTATTACTAACTCATCATTGAATTTGACTGATGTAGTGGGTTGAAAATGACATCATTGTGAACTGAAAATAAGATAACCCTTGGCCAAATTTGTTCCCTGTTGTTTTGTTATGTAAACATAATGATTTTCAGGAAAAGTGGGCTTGTGGTCTTTAAGAGGGTCTAAAATATACCCTTAATAATATAAGGCCAAGGTATCTGCAGAATTATGCTCCCCTTGTTTCCTCCATTCTACTATTTTAGTGTCTGTGAAAACAAAATTGTGGTTAGTAAACACATCCTCTCAATTTTCCTAGGTAGCCAATTTTGGAGGCAAGTATTTTTCTTAAATATAAGTTCATATAAAGTCAAAATTTTCCAAATAAAAACATTATTTTTAGCAATATTTTTTATTTTTAATATACTTCTATAATATATTACATCTGACACATAGGTGAAGTGAAGTCACTCAGTCGTGTCTGACTTTTTGCGACCCCGTGGATTGTAGCCCACCAGGCTCCTCCGTCCATGGGATTCTCCAGGCAAGAATACTGGAGTGGGTTGCCATTTCCTTCTCCAGGGGATCTTCCCCACCCAGGGATGGAACCCAGGTTTCCTGCATTGCAGGCAGATGCTTTAACCTGTGAGCCACCAGGGAAGCCCACATCTGACACATAGTAGCTACTAAATAAATATCTGGAAGTGATGCTTGTACTTATTGTATCAAATAGGTAGTGTGATTTGTGACATATTGAACACTGAATATTCTCACAGGGAAGAAATAGGACCATTTATGACAAAAGCTAACATTTACTGTGTATGTGCCAGTCAATGCACATGCAGAATGAAATTGTATTAGCACAGAAATATCATAGATTAGGTACAGCTGTTATCCCTATTTCTGATATGGGAGAAAGGAGGGTAAAGAAGTTCACTGACTTGTTGAAGGACACAGAGTAAGTAAGGCAAGACTTGAACCCACGTCTGGTTGAATCAAGTGCCAACTGCATTAACACTACAAGCAGTTTAAGAGAAAAAGGAAATAGAGCCAAGATGCGAGTGGGGTGCTAAAGAACTGACTGGTCAAAAAATGATCATTTTTATTTCTATAATTTCATTTTCCTTTTCTTGATACTTTGAATATCTTGAGGGGCCAGCAGAGAAGGGAAACCATGCAAGCAGCAGGCCTGCTCTTAACTCCACCTTCCTGTTATTCATCCCCAAGATGCCATCTCCATGAACTAGGTGACTGAACTCTCCCAGAGTCCCACAGTTGGAGGTGAGGTGAATTGGAATCTTAAATTTTTAATTTCTCTCTCTCTTTCTTTAGCATTCATTCTCTGTTTGGGCTTCCCTGGTAGCTCAGATGGTAAAGCGTCTGACTACAATGCAGGAGATCTGGGTTCGATCCCTGGTTGGGAAGATCCCCTGGAGAAGGAAATGGCAAACCACTCCAGTATTCATGCCTGGAAAATCCCATGGACCAAGGAGCCTGGTGGGCTACAGTCCATGGGGTCGCAAAGAGTCAGACACGACTAGCAACTTCACTTCACTTCTCTGTTTAAGCTGTATGTGCATGCTCAGTTGCTCAGCTGTGTCCAGCTGTTTGAGATGCCATGGACTGTTGCCTGCCAGGCTCCTCTGTCCTTGGAATTTTCCATGCAAGAATACTGGAGTGGGCTGCCATTTCCAACTTTAGCAGATCTTCCCGACCAAGAGATCGAACCATGTCTCTTGCATCTCCTGCATTGGCAGACGGATTCTTTACCACTGTGCCACCTGAGAAGCCCCTTTCTAGGCCAGTAGTTCTCAGTGTGTGGTCCCTGGACCTACAGCATCGGCATCGCCTGGTCACTTGCTATCAGGTCTCATCTCAGACCTACTGAATCAAACAGTCTGGGCGTGGGACCCCAGACTCTGTTTTAGTAAGTCTTCCAGGTAATTCTGATCCCAGTCTCAGTTCGTGAACACTGTTCTAGAGTCAGAGATTGATTTTGGGAAGTTCCCTATGTATTTGAGAGAAAGAGAAGTGATGAGAGTAAGAGAAGTGATATATAAAATATTTTAAAAGCGATAGACGTGGCTTCATTTTTAAACTTCAACTTTTAAAAATGCCTCTGCTTTGCTGCATGTGCCCCATTGTTGCAAGAGGAAGAGCAGCCAACAGCTGCAGCCCCAGCTGGCTTTTGACTGTCTGAGGTTAGGAGATGCATGGAATGAGGTGAAGGGGGCAACCAGAAAGCATAGTGTGGAGGAAAAAACGGGAGTCGGTAAAGATGCATCTTTTTCTCAAAGGAACTGGGGTCAAACAGCTTCTTTTTTCCTAGGCAGTTTGGGGAAGGGCAAAGTCTGTTCTTTTTAAAGATGCTTTTTGCTGCAGCAGATTATAAATAAAAAGGAAAGTGTGTGAGGGGGAGGAAAGTTATGCAGAGAGAACTCTTGTCTTGCTTCTTTACCTCCTTGAAATGAGTAGAGGAAGGAGAGCATAAGCACACAGTGGGGTCAGTAGACATGAATAAAGCAAATTGCTGTACTTGAACTTGGAGACCATGGTGTGTGCAGTTCATTGAAATTATTTCATTTATTTTGAAGTGGCATTCAGACTTTGACTTGCTGTAGAAAACTAACCAAAATCAAATGAAATCTTCCATAGAAATTAGATTATGATGCAGCCTCTGCCAATAGACTCATTACTTATGAGCTGTGGAAATATCAAAAACTTGGAATAACACTCGGTACATAGATGTAAACTGAATAAGCCAGATGGCTTACTACTGATCCCATACAACCGGCAAACTCTGATGATTTATCATCAAGACTTGGATATGTGATTTAGCCTTTATGGGAACTAAATCAATGGGAACTAAATCTGTTGCATTGATCTCAAGTTGATAGGCTTTCCTTTCCATTTTTAACTTGCACTATTTTAAATGGAGATATACTACTCTAGTTTTCAGAATTCCGTCTTGATGTGTAGATTACATATAAGTGTGGCAATTTTGAGTCAAAAATGAAAGCAAAAGATGTAACTTTATTGACTTGAAAGTATCTAAGTTTAAATGAATTTAAAGGAAAATGTGAAAATTGAAGTCCAGACTTGCTGCAAAATAGTTTCTCTAAACCTTGAAAGTAAAATTAAGTTTCCTTCTGCACATCATATATAGTTTAAATATAATACCCCAGCCCCCAGACAGTAATCTAGGAAGTGAATGCATAAAATATGATGTTATCAATAGAAACTGTTGACATAAAAAGAAAATGACATTCTTGTTCATAGCTGCAAGTTTATCTTATAGGGTTGGTTGGGGACACAGTAGCACTGTTTTAGAGGAAGATAGAAAATGGAATTCAGCTATGGCAGACTGTTCTGTAAACACACAGCATGAATAGTGAAAAGCATTCTGTCTTGTAAAATATTTTTAATGTAGACTCATCTCAGTATGAGTTGTTTTAAACTACAGATAAATATGTATTATCTGGATACTGTCTTTCTTCAAATTCCCTGTCATCGATCCAAGTTTAAAACACTAGTTGGTTTTGTATTTGAGAAACTAGAATGAAAGTGCTCAAGATTTTTGAGTCCCCAAAGAAACAGCATCTTTTGCTTCCCTAGAGGGAAACAGCAGGAGCAGAAACTGTAGCTTTCCCTGCAGCTGCACTGAACAGGTCAGCCATGGACAGTGAAAAGGCATCTTATCTGACGAACTGTAGCTACTAGAATGATTAGAAATTGACACTTGCTGTTTTTTTATTTTTTAGAAAGAAGTTAAGTCTTGACCACAAATAAGTTTTGTCTTACCTATATTTATTTTTATTACAGAAACAACTTTAAGCAAACAGTGATATATGTAAACCCTTTTATTTATCAGAAATGGGGAGAGAACACTCAAATTTCACCAAATTCTTGTTGCAGAAGTCAAAACAATGTAACAACTATTATGCAAGAAATTTACAAATGAAGCACACTTCAGTATATGCTATTGATTTTTAATTCACTCACTTAAAATGTAATAGCTTTTAATTGTTTTTAGAATATTCCTAGATAAGTGAAACCATTACTAGAGTCACTTCTACAACATTTGCATCACCAAAAAGAAAATCCTCATTTGCTTTAATTATCACCTCACTATTCCTCCATTTCTCCAAGCCCTTAGGAACTAATCTATTTTCAGTCTTTATAGATTTGCCTCTTCTGGACATTTCATAGAAATGAAATCATATAATATGTGGTCTTTTGTGATTGGCTTCTTTTACTTAGAACATTGCTGTCAAGGTTCATTCGTATTGTAGCCTGTATCAATACTTATTCATTTTTATGACTAAATAATATTCCATTGTATGGATATACCACATTTTGTTTATCCACTCATCTATTTCTCAACATTTCAGTTGTTTCTTTTGGATATTGTGCATAAGGCTGCTGTGAACTTTTGTGTATAAGTTTTTGTATGAACATCTATTTTCTATTCTTTTAAGTATATCAGTTCAGTTCAGTTGATCAGTTGTGTCCGACTCTTTGCGACCCCATGGACTGTAGCATACCAGGCTTCCCTGTCCATCACCAACTCCTAGAGCTTACTCAAATTCATGTCCATCGAGTTGATGATGCCATTCAACCATCTCATCCTCTGTCATCCCCTTCTCCTCCCACCTTCAATTTTTGCCAGCATCAGGGTCATTTCCAGTTCTTTGCATCAGATGGCAAAAGTATTGGAGTTTTAGCTTCAGCATCAGTCCTTCCAATGAATATTCAGGACTGATTTCCTTTACGATTGACTGGTTTGATCTCTTTGCAGTCCAAGGGACTCTCAAGAGTCTTCTCCAACACCACACTTCAAAAGCATCAATTCTTCGGTGCTCAGCTTTCTTTATAATCCAACCCTCACATTCATATATGGCTAGTAGAAAAACCATAGCTTTGACTATATGGACCTTTGTTGGCAAAGTAATGTCTCTGCTGTCTAGGTTGGTCATAGCTTTTTTTCCAAGGAGCAAGCGTCCTTTAATTTCATGGCTGCAGTCACCATCTGCAGTGATTTTGGAGCCCCCGCAAAATAAAGTCTCTCACTGTTCCCATAGTTTCCCCATCTATTTGCCATGAAGTGATAGGATTGGATGCCATGATCTTAGTTTTCTGAATGTTGAGTTTCAAGCAAACTTTTTCACTCTCCTCTTTCACTTTCATCAAGAGGTTCTTTAGTTCTTCACGTTCTGCCATAAGTATACACATTGGAATTGCTAGGTCATATGATAATTCTATGTTTAATTTATTGAGGAACTGCCAAGCTGTTTTCCACAGTGGCTGCACCATTGTATATCTCCTCCCACAGTTTATGAGTTCCAGTTTCTCTACAGCATTACCAACACTTTTTATTTTCCATTATTTTGATTATAGACATCCTAATGGGTATGAAGTGGTATCTTATTGTGGTTTTTTTTGGTATCTTCATAATGATTAGTGATGTTGGACATCTTTTCCTGTGCTTTTTGGCCATATGTATATATCTTCCTTGGAAAAATGTCTATTCACACTCTTTGCCCATTTTTTATCTGAGTTGGCTTTTTTGTTTTGAGTTTTAAGTACAGTGTCTGGGTATAGAATAAAACCTAAATAAATTTCTAGCGATTGAACACAAAGGCCTCTTTAAAAGAATCTTGGGGGTTTTGTTTTACAGTTATGGATGACTTTGAATAGTAAACCCTTTACATTTAGTTCTACTGTATGAAAATTCATAAATAGGTAACACAACTATTTTACAGGTGTCACAAAGATTATTGTGACTTATATTTGGAATATGAGTGTTGCCAATCTTGAAGAGCAGATTAGAGTGCAATGGTGTGAGAATTCTTTCTTTGTGCTTATTCACTAGAATGGAGCCAATGAGTTCAGCAGGGGAAAACATTTGTGTACATTGTGTTCCTTATACTATGTACTATGAGGCTACCAAGGAAATCTAGAGCATTCTTACAAAATTAGGATTCATATGCAATTCCTTTTTATTCAGATTGTGGTATATAATATACAGGACAAATATATAGTCCTTTAGTAAAATAGTAAAATAAATTAGGAATTTAACTTTATAAAAATAAATTAGGATTTTAGGAAGAAACATTTCCTTCAAAGTGTTAGAAGTTTTTAGTAGGTTTTAAAATTATATATTATCAAAATAAGAAGCTTTAAAATAAGTACAGTCAATTCCATGCTGCCTGATAAGAGATTCAATTTGAATAGTTTGTAACACTCTTATACTAAAAATTATCAGGGAGCCAGATAGCAGCTTAATGTCCAGGGTATGCTGCACTTCTGTCTATCTCAGATTTTATAGCAAGTGTCTGTAATTTCCCAAAGACAGCCACTGGCTCATCTTTCTCGTCTCACCACCCACCTGCCTTGGCTTCTGGCTTCTGCTATTGCCCCTTTGCTGATGGCTAAGGAAGCTCAAATTCCAAGGATGATCTCTGAAATCCTTAGTACTCATTTCATAATCACTTCTGAAGTTTTGACACTCTACTGTGTATTGTCATAATTTGTAGGCAAGCTCCTTGGAAGGAAGAAGCTTGCTCAATACTTTCCATCTCTACTGTGACACCTCTCCTGGGTGCTCCACATGAACCCATAGGAAGTATCTGTTGATTCAAAATATTTGCTAAGCAGACTGTTCTTTACTAGGGCTTCAATTCTGCTTCATTTTGTTCCTATTTTAAGTAGAGAATGTGGGGAGGGGTTCCAGGAAAGACTCTAGCCCATTCTCCAACCCATCTCTTTCTGGCTGTTTGAAGCATATGCTCCAAAGATGTTAAAACCACTGCGACATACAGTTCTATAAACGTTTCCTTCTGTAATGTTGTCTGCCTCTTACCTGTTGGGATTTAGAATTGCATTGATAGAGCTTCCCTTGTAATTAAGAATGCCTGAGGTCAACCCAGAGATTTGAGTGCATACTAGAATGCAAACTTCCTGTTTCTTGTCATTTTCCTGAACCCTAAACCAGTCGTTTTGGAAATTTGCAGAATAGCAGTTTGTCTCTTGCTCTAGGTCAATGTCTTCCTTAAGTAGCAATTTGTATTAAATTAGCTGGTACATTTCAAGCATGACTGTAAGGAGATGAGACCATAAGATGATGTGGTTTTTGAAATAGTGACTGAATGGATTTTAACCTAGAATGGCAGAATAATAAATTATAAAATTAAGGCTCAGTGCATAAACCCATTGACCTTGTTTACTGAAAGACATGGAAATAACCTTAAGTTATGGCCTTGATTAAGTAATTCTGATTTCATTCATTGATAAATGATTTAAATAACCACTTGCATTAAACTGTAATGCATTTCTGGAAACATCATTGATTTTTTTTTTTCTAGTTCAGTATGACTTTCACAGTCTTATGAAAATAAAATGAAAGTAGTCTGAAACATATAAACTTCTTTGTTCAGTCATTCAGCAGATATTCACTGAAAGCTTTCTGTGGGTCAGAAGCATCAGATACTAGAAAAAGTACAAGCTTTAGACCGGGGATCTGGGTATGAATGACTGTGTTTCCACTTCTTAGCTGGAACTCAGGCAATGCTCTTATCTTCTTAAAACCTGAGGTGTTTTAATCCATGTTGTTTGTTGTTTAGTCACTAAGTTCTATCCAACTCTTTTGTGGCCCCATGGACTATATAGCCTGCCTGGCTTCTCTGTCCATGGGATCTTCCAGGCAAGAATATTGGAGTGGGTTGCCATTTCTTTCTCCAGGGGATCTTCCTGACCCAGGGATTGAACCTGCATCTCCTGCATTGGAAGGCAGATTCTTTACCACTGTACCACCAGGGAAGCCCCATATGACGGGATTACTCTGGTGACTCAGATGGTAAAGAATCCACCTGCAATGAGGGAGACCTGGGTTGGGAAGATCCCCTGGAGGAGGACATGGTAACCCACTCCAGTATTCTTGTCTGAAGAATCCCCATGCGCAGAGGAGCCTGGCGGGCTACAGTCCATGGGATTGCAAAGAGTCGGATGTGAATGAGTGACTAAGCACAACGTTTTATAAAGTGTTTGTCTAACTCAAGGCCTGGCATTTGATTTCAACAAATGCCAATTTTCTCGCCTTATTCTTTGCTTCTCTCAGATCCCTTTTTCTTTTGGCACACACATACCAGTGGAATACGCAGATTCATGGCTTGCTTCTATTTCAATGAACCATTCTACCCAAGAAGTGTGAAATTACTGAAGCAGTATTTTTGTGGCTTATCTTGTCACCCTCACCTTCAAACTGATGAGGGCTCATCAGCAGCTGACATTCTCCAGTCATTTGTCCTGTTAACTGTACACACACAAATCTTTCTGCTTTTTAGCCTCTCTTCTGCTTCCTGGAAACCATCTGAAAAAGGAATTCTTTGCCCAGCCTGCTTTTCTCTGTTTTGAATTTATCCACGTTCCTCCCCACCCCAGGCACACACACCTTGCATTCACAAAATGAACGTAGTTGTAAGAGAAGGAGTATGGCACATCTCCCTCTCTGGGATCACCAGCTGGTCTAGGACTGGACTGTGATCCACATCAGTCTACTTTTTCAAACGATCACAGAGCCAGGCATACACTGGGGCTGCTGCTACAGCCTCTTCCCCTTAGGCCCAGTAATCTAGCCACAGATTTATTTCTGGTTCTCACTTCCCTTCCATTGGAGGTCAGGGCAGGAACAGTGAACCAAAGTAGCAGGTCATGTCTTTGTCAAAAGGCTGGTGAACTTGCTTCTGTTTTCCATTCTCTGCTTCTTCATGTTGCCTTGACCTGTCCAGCCTCTGATGGGTGTTGGGGCAAGCCAGAGCCACCAGGGCCATTACTCTCCAGTGTGGCTGGTCACCCAATCCCTTGAGAAGCTGAAAGCAAGTGGGATTTTACATTGATTACTTAATGGAAAGTTAAATTTTGTCAAGGGAAACCATGACCTTGCAACTCTGGCACAGAGCTTCCTTTGATATGTAGACTGTTTGACACAAATGCCTTCTCACTGGATAAGTGCAACAGTCAGGCAGGGCCATGTGGGTTGCTGGAAGGGACAGGGGACCTGGGTCTGGAGGGAGTCTCCAAAAAGTTCAGTGGTCAGTACTGTTGAGTCATGTGAACCTCCTAAGCTTACCTTTCTTCACCTCCAAAATGAAGATGTTTAATTAGGTCTGTGATCCTCAGTTGTTCTTCTTTCCTAGGACCCCCATTAGCAGCAGTGTTTCCATGTAGTCCTGATGGTCTGTCTGGGAATATGTACCAATGGCCAGGAAAGGGAAAATGGAGATAGTTCTGGAACTTTCCAGATGATGGTGCCTCATTTTCCTTTAGAATGACTGAATGAGGTACTCTCTAAGGTCCCACCTGGAGCTTCCCGGTGGCTCAGTGGTCAGGGACTGGCCTGCAATGCAGGAGCTGCAGGTAGATGCAGGTTCTATCCGTGGGTCAGGAAGATCCCCTGGAGCAGGGAATGGTGACTCACTCCAGTATTCTTGCCTGGGAAATCCCATGGACAGAGGAGCCTGGCGGGCTACAGTTTATGAGGTCACAAAGAGTTGGACACAACAGAGTGGCTCACACTTTGACTTTGTGGAGAGGAGTTACTATCAGAAGGGACTCTCTTCTCAACAGTTCTCTTTTGAAATGACTGTGCTACACCCACCCCTGCCCGTAGTTACCAGCAGGTGAGTGGAGCTGGGGGGAGGGGAGGGGAGGTACACCCCTCTGGAGCTCTGTCTCAGGTCCTAAATACAAGTCTTGCTGAGTTCTTGGTGCCACATTTGTGTTGGATGGTCTGCCCGCTGAGGTACCCTTCTCCACACTAAGAAGCACAGCCAGCAAGCCACTCCCAGTTCACAGCCAACAGCACGTGCCTCCTGCCCTGCTTCCCTCCACCCCTGAGACTTTGCTGAGTCTGTAAGAAGCAGAGGACAGAAGGAGCTAATGCAGTGCTTAGAATGTATCATCTTCCCTGAAAGTATTTTTTGCAATATTCCTGAAAGCAAGGGGACTCACTCATCTGGTTGGAGTTTTCACAGAAACGTGATAGCAGATTTTTTTGCAACTTCATTCTCCTTTAGTGTCAAAATGCAACCAGTGATGTGCCAAAAAATGTGTGCTAAATCACACGCAGATTTAGACACTTCAAGAGGAAGTTATTTTTACCACAGTGGGGAAGAAAACAGAAAGTGACGATTAGCAGGGAAGCCGAGGCGGGGCTGAGTCAGGAGGGGGAGGCATGCCTGCCTCTCCTGTCTTGCCCGGCTGGCCTGGGGATTGTGGTGTGGTCGCCTCTTAGCAGGTAAAGCAAGGAGTTCCGGTGTGGAAGACCTGCCCAGAGGAGTTTGTTGACATAACCTCCACGTGTGATGCCCATTTGAACCGTGTGGAGTTCGTGTTGGTCCCTGCTGAAAACGTAGCCACCACCACCACCGCCCGCCCCCCCCCGCCCAATAGAAACTGCTCTCTAACTAGCAGCTGAG
Source organism: Bison bison bison (assembly GCF_000754665.1). Lineage (NCBI taxonomy): Eukaryota > Metazoa > Chordata > Mammalia > Artiodactyla > Bovidae > Bison > Bison bison. The sequence continues at coordinate 1,092,302 of NW_011495043.1, read as the reverse complement.
TAGGACCCGGAGGTGAAAATGGAGGACAGCATTCCGGAAAGCTCCATAAATACGAAAACCAAATGGCGCAGTGTCTTTAGTTTTCTTTAGCAGATGACAAGATTGAGGTCGTATTATTTTCTTTGCTCATGCTTTTCTCAGCTTAGAAGGCTGCTCTTGTTTGCTTGCCCAGCGGAGATCCAGGGCCTTACGGAGTCTGAAATGTTTGTGGTTATGTTCTTCTAGCCCTGCTGTGAGATGAAGAGGTTCCCAGAAATGAAAGGGAGGGAGGAAGAAATGTTTGTTAGCATCCACAACCTCTGTCTTTTTATAGCTCTTTACACCCAGCCGAAGGATATCTGCAGCTACCATGTAGTGATAAGATTTCAAGTCTCCTGAGTTTGAAGCTTGATGGTGAACTTTTCAAATGCATTTGGATGAGGCTTTATTCAGGCCTTCTTGTGTCTTGCTCTCCTGTTCCTTACTGGGAGAGGTGTGCAGGTCCCGTGCCAGGGTGTGTTGAAACAGTTACAGGGGTGCCACTCTGCTTGTGACCTGAGCTCTGGCACTGAGCGTGTGGATGTGGCACACTGTTAGTGTGTGCCCTAGCTTGGATGGGGAGGACCTACTGGAAAACACGTGGGCTATTCGGTGGGCTCCTACTTTCGTGTTTCGTTTCTTTCATGATATAATGAATTTGCTGTTTCAAAACATAGTTGCCTTTCACCAGATTTTTCCTGGCCACCCAGTTGGAATGATAGGTGAGTTTTGTCAGTTTCAGAGTAAGTCTTCCCCACAGGCTTACATTTCATGGAAGCTTCATATCCATGAGACTTAAAGGATCAGAAAACATGTGTTTTCCTATTGCTTTCAGATGCCCGCCCTCCTTCCCATGTGGCTTGGCAGCCGTCCTCTGTCATCTTTTCCATCTATTCAAGTTCATTCCTTCAACAAATGTTCATCAAGCTCCAGTTATGCACTGGGTCCTGGAGGTAGTGTGACTAATGATACTGTCCCTGCCCTGGGTGCGGGGAGGGGACTGGATTCTACTGGGAGGAGCAGAGAAGGACTTCGAATAAATGTAAAGTGATAAACAGGGGTCTCTGGGAAGCTAAAGGAGGAGAGTAGAAGCAGGGATTAGATCTGCCTGGCTGTGATTAGGTTAATGATCTCCTTGGTTAAGATCCTGTTTATGCCAGGAGCTCGGGGCTTCTCAAATCTGGCTGCATAATAGAATAACCTGGAGAACTTTTGAAAATACTGATTTTCATTCATTTGGTCAGGGGTAGGGCCTGGGCATCTGTATTTGTTTAAAGCTCCCCATGCAATTCTGATGTACAACCAAACTGGAGAACCTCTGTAGTTCATAGATGGCCAGGTAGCTTTGGGTGTACCCTAAGTCCTTTTGTGGTGTTATTTAGAGATGTTTCACTTAGCCTAGAGTCTTTTATTTGGCTGTGACTTTTAACACTTTAGCTTTCAGCTTCTCTATACAAGCTCTTCTCAAACTTAAATGTGCATTCAAATCACCTAGGAATTTGTTCAACTGTTGGATTCAGGGGTAGTAGGTGGGGGGGGTGGAGTCTGAGATTCAGCATTCCCCAAAAGCTCCCAGTGTCACCAGTGACCCAGTCAGAGGACCACATTTTGAGTAGTAAGTGTCTATACTGTAGCAGTTTTGGAATGTGATTAATTCTTGTAAACAGACAAATGAGCGAGGGTTTATCCTAGCCACCAAAGATCTGTACTAGTAAATGTTTCATTAATTTCTTTTAATTGAATTCTCATTCACCAGTTTGATTGTTCGAATTTAAGAACATTCTATGGTCTCTATGTGCATGCCTGCATGCTCAGTCATGTCTCTTTGCCACCTCATGGACTGTAGCCCACCTGGCTCCTCTATTCATGGAATTTTCCAGGCAAGAATACTAGAGTGGGTTACTGTTTCCTGCTTCAAGGGATCTTTCTGACCCAGGGATCAAACTCTTGAGTCTCCTGCATTGGCTGGAGGATTCTTTACATGTGTCACCTGGGAAGCCCCTTAATAACATTAGTTTTTTCCTATGAATCACACACTTGCCTGATTAAAGTTTGAAAATGTCTGCTTTTATTAATTTCTGTAATCCATAGTATTGAAATACAGGCTGTTTGGAGATTTGTGAACCTACGGATGCGACCTGTTGTCAAGTTTATTAATAAGCATAGGAGGTTAAACAATTGGTCTTGGATATAAAATTTCTTCAAATAGTTACTACAGATTCTTGTGCTGTTTTTAATTTTAATAATGTTGGAATTCATTGCCAAGAGTCCTGTTTTCCAAATACTCCAGGTAAAGTTTTATTTTTTTTAATGGTCAGAGCAAATAACGGGGTGTGCTCCTACTGCTAAGTCGCTTCAGTCGTGCCCAACTCTGTGTGACCCCGTAGACAGCAGCCTACCAGGCTCCTCCGTCCATAGGATTTTCCAGGCAAGAGTACTGGAGTGGGGTGCCATCGCCTTATTTACACGGGGTGTCAATAAAGCAAATAATTGGAATCACTCAGTGTAATGCTTTGAAAACACAAGGTTAATAAATAATTAAAACTCTTACATACTCCTTGTAGAAAACTGGGAAATAGAAAAGCACAAAGAAGAAAGTAAAATGTGTGTTAATTCCTGTATTGAGAAGTACCTTGGTTTGGTTGCATGCTTCCAAGCAGTATCACAAATGTCGTTTTTGTCTTTACATGGTGTTCAACAACATTGGTTTTCATGGTGGCAGAGTTTCTTATGAATGTATAATAATTCCTCTAGCAAGGACTTTTGATATTTAGGCTATTTCCAGCTTTTCATGATTCTATAAAGTTGTGATGAACAGTATTAAATTTTTGCACACTTCTCTGGGAGAAATTCCTAGACTTGAAATCGCTGGGTTAAAGTGTGCACCCATTTTAAAAAATCACTTTTAGTACGAATTGCCATATGCTTTGGTGTCTTTCACCAGCAGTCTGTTTTGGTCATATTTTGCAAGCACTGGATATGATCTTATAAAACTCCTCACCCATTCAGTTGGTGAAAAATGATATTTTAAACTCTAATTCACATTTGTTTGAATATTGATGAAACTGAACAATTTGACTGTCTTTTGGGAATTATGGGTTTTTCCCTACTTTTCCTCTATAGATATGTTCTTTCTCTTGCTAATTTTAAGAATCCTTAAGAGATGAGGGGTATTAGCCCTTCACCATACATTCAAATATGTTTTTAAATTGCACTTTAGTTTTAAAAATCAGTTTCTTTTATTTTTTATTTATTCTAATTAACTTTTTTCCATTTATTAATTTTCCTTTACTTTAATGCTTAGGAAGGTCTTATATCCTGTATTTTCCCTGTATTTTCTTCTAGTTCATTTGTTGTTTCACTTTTTCATTTACTTTTTACATTCTTTCAGCATTTATTTTGATGTGAATTGAGCCAATGGTTTTGCAAGTCTAGTTGGAGACAGAGTCATACTTGAGTGATGTCATTCTTTAACATTAAATTCAATTTTCAAACCTGGAAATTGATTTCAAGCCTAACTCTCTTTAGAAGATTTGAACCCCGCATTTGCCATTTAATTTCTAAACTTTTGGGACAAGGTCCCCCAGCTTCCAGCCCATGGCCCTTGTTTCTGGAGAGAACTTTTGTGTGTCAGTAGATTGTGGCGTCTCTGGCAAGTCTAGGCAGACACGACCACTCTCCTTGCACACTCAGCCTGAGTTACCTGAGTAAATGCAGGACTAGGCAAGTTTTTAAGTCTTAGCCTCTTGGATTCCTTTTGAGTCTCTGGAGCAAAAAGTAAGCACCACATCCCCAGACACATGCTTCCTTTTCAGCTGAGCTAGAACCGTTAGTGGGCAGTGATAGATGAGCTCCTCATGGACAGCCTGTCTCAGCCAGCCCTTGGCCCTTTGTAGTTCCTTGTAATGAGGGCAACCCTCTTTTAAACACTGTTTTTTAAGCAGCTAGATGACAATAAGTTGTTTAGCTCCTGTGTGCTGTTATTCTTTTGAATGTTTATAAAATTCAAGGGACCACAATTTGATGACAGAGACATTTGAAGGCCAGCCATATGGTCTAATAGAACTACATCTTCTTTTTTTTGGAAATCGCATTTCTTCTATGAATTTGCCCCGAATAGGATGCTTACTATCACAGGAGGCAGTGTTGTATAAAAGAGTAGTGGCTTCAAATCAGAAGTCCTCTGTGTGAATCCTGGCATTGCCAGCATGCAGCTGTGTGACCTTGAGCAGTTCATGTAACCTTTCTGAGTTTCCATTGGAACTTTAGAGGGACTCTTTCTGCTCCAGAGCAACAATCACTAGATTATGAAGAGAATGCTATCTGCTACTCTGCTGCCTGGAATACTGTGAAAATTTGCATTTTTAATATCTGCTAATGCACACCTTCATTTTAATTATCCAGGCATAAGCCTAGCCAGAACAGGTGGCACTTCAGAGTGTAGGAGCCAGAGAGATGTTACTTACTGTGCGATATGTGTATCTTGTATCAACAAGCAAACAAACACATCCATCAAAATTCTGTCTCTAGGCATTCACAAACAGTGCTTATGGTTATGTGTATTCCTGCCCTTTCTGAACTCTATGGTTTTCGTGCAGGAAGAAGACCTCTAGAGACTGTGTAAATTACATTTTTGTCCAGTAAATGTTTTTATTTGTTGAAAGAATATTCTTGCAAAGAATAGTTGGATGATTGAAAGTTCTAAAACGTTTATCCTGTGCTCACTTGATAAGATTTTAATTTTTCAAAATTTTTTTCAGAATCGAATGTGCCAAAGACATGAAGATTTTTCTAAAAAGCTGCTAGCCTAGTCGTCTCTGATACAGATGTATATATTCATAACTTTCATATAGGTATTTATGGTAGTAGAGATTCATTCACATGTCTTGGGGGGATGGGGGATCGGAAATAGGGAGAAGGCGAGGGCTTCATGGAAGAAGTGACATGAGCTGGGTGTTGAAGCATAAGTAGGAGTTTGCCTGACGGAGATGTGGCAAAAGGACATTCCAGAAAGAAAGAGCAGCCCTGACATAAAGGCTAAGGGAAAGAAAGTGAAAGTGTCAGTCGCTCATTATGTCTGACTCTTTGCAACCCCTTGGACTGTAGCCCTCTAGGCTCCTCTGTCCATGGGATTTCCCAGACAAGAATACTGGAGTGGGTTGCCATTCCCTTTTCCAAAGGATCTTTCAGACCCAGGGATTGAACATGGGTCTCCTGCATTGCACGCAGCTTCTTTATGGTCTGAGCCACCAGGGAAGAAAATTGTTGCCCCTTTGAGCCCTCTGAGCAATATGCGTGGTTGCTGAGAGACTGTGACAGGGAGAGAGGAAGTGGGGGTTGCTACAAGGAAGGCTTCTAGGGAAAGGGGTAGATTTTAGAGGAACTTGTACCTTACACTCATTGGCACACAGTAGGAAGCCACTGAACGTTTTCAGACCACAGTGTGGTAGCAGATTTGTTATTCATGAAGTTAGCTCTGGAAACAGAAAGTCACAGCAGAGCCGAAGTAGGTATCTGAAATGGTTCTCAGATTGAAAGTGAAGTCACTCAGTCGTGTCCAACTATTTGTGGCCCCATGGACTGTAACCCGCCAGGCTCCTCTGTCCATGGGATTCTCCAGGCAAGAATACTGGACTGGGTTGCCATTTCCTTCTCCAGGGGATCTTCCTGACCCAGGGATCGAACTCGGGTCTCCCACATTGCAGGAGATTCTTTACTGTCTGAGCCATCAGGGAATCCCTCAGATTGAATGGTGCTTTAAAGATCAAAAAGTTCTTGCATGCAGGTCATCAAACATGCTTCTTTACTTTTTCTAATAGTGGGTGTTAAGCTGGCTGTGCATATGAGGAACCTGAGCCCAGAGATGTTTGAAGGGCCCTGAGCGCTCTGTGGGTGAGGTGGGGAGGAATTTTGCATCCAGTTTGAGTCTGCTTGGGCCTCCGGGATCTATTCCATTTCACCCTGTGCCATGTGGAGGCATATTTCAACAAAAGTGCTCAAGTACTTTCTGAATCTTTTAGTTTGAACTTTCAAAATAGTTTTAATCTTGATAAGGAATGCTTGACAGGAAAACCAACGTGACTCTTCTCCCGCAGGTGTTTATTTAGTGTAATATAGTTATGTAGAGTTGCCTCTCTGCTGACGTTTTCCTGTTATGATAGCATGCTACAAGCTGATGGTTTGTTTTCTCTGATTAGCTGAAATGGGAAAAAAAATCCTCACTGTGTTTTTATCAGGACAGGTTATATCTTGATTTTACGTTTCATTTATTTAGGTAACTGAGATCATGCCATTTTGTCATATATTAAGCTGACATTTAGGCTATAGTTTCTTGCTGTTTTAGAAATGACTTTTCGCTGTGTATAGGAAGTTTATTTTCTCTGCTGCTTTATTGAAGACTCTTAGGAAGTGACTTCATTTGTGTCTTAACTGAAGTTCCGTATTCTGAGGCTTTCTATCCCGCATTCTGACTGTAGCTTTTTGTAAAGCATTTCAGCTCTTCAAACTGCTGTTGGAAGACATCCGGCCTTACCTGTGTTGCCACCTGCTCTATGACATTTAAAGCAAAACGGTCTAATTGTTTTGTCTTTCTTTAAAAACAAAACAAAACAAAAAAACCCAGAAACAGTTTTCTAAATCTCTGATTTTGCTAAAACACAATTGGAGGAGAGGTGTTCAGATGACAAAAACATTGAATTATGCTAAGACTGTGATGGATGGGTAGATGGTCCTTGAAATGACTTTTTGATCTCTTGAATTTCAGGACATCTTTTTAGAGAAGAGGTGAAATAAAAATTGCCCAAAGGGATGCTCCACGCCCTAAGTGAGCCTTTGTGAACGTGCCCTGGGTCTGGTGCTTATTGAGTGATAATGTTTATTATGGTAACTAGAACATGAACCTGGAATGAGAGTTTTTGTAGCTGAATGTTAAATTTTGTTATTGTTGTTTAGTCACTCAGTCGTGTCCGACTCTGTTGTGACCCCATGGACCGTAGCTCACTAGGATCCTCTGTCCATGAGATTTCTCAGGCAACAACACTGGAGTGGGTTGTCAATTCCTTCCCCAGGGGTTCTTTCAAACCCAGGGATCAAATCTACATCTCCTGCATTGCAGGGCAGTTCTTTACCACTGACTCACCTAAGCAGCTCAGGATTGACTGGATAAACATGGGGAAAAAAAGTAATCTAAATTCTTATCTATAAGGGAAAAATGATATGGATAATTGAGTAACCCATGTAGGGAGATACTGTACAGTCAGTTCAGTTGCTCAGTCATGTCCAACTCTGCAAACCCATGAATTGCAGCATGCCAGGCTTCCCTGTCTATCACCAATTCCTGGAGCTTGCTCAAACTCATGCCCATCGAGTTGGTGATGTCATTCAACCATCTCATCTTCTGCTGTTCCCTTCTTCCACCTTCAATCTTTCCCAGCATCAGGGTCATTTCCAATGAGTCAGTTCATTGCATCAGGTGGCCAGAGTATTAGAGTTTCAGCTTCAGCTTCAGTCCTTCCAATGAATATTCAGGACTGATTTCCTTTAGGATGTACTGGTCGGATCTCCTTGCAGTCCAAGGGACTCTTAAGAGTCTTCTCCAACACCACAGTTCAAAGCATCACTTCTTCGGCGCTCAGCTTTCTTTATAGTCCAACTCTCACATCCATACATGACTACTGGAAAAAACATAGCTTTGACTAGACAGACCTTTGCTGGTCAAGTAATGTCGCTGCTTTTTAATATGCTGTCTAGGTTGGTCATAGCTTTTCTTCCAAAGAGCAAGCATCTTTTAATTTCATGGCTGCAGTCACCATCTGCAGTGATTTTGGAGCCCCCCAAAATCTTCCATTGTTTCCTCATCTATTTACTGTGAAATGATGGGACCAGATGCCATGATCTTAGTTTTCTGAATGTTGAGTTTTAAGCCAACTTTTTCACTCTTCTCTTTCACTTTCATCAAGAGGCTCTTTAATTCTTCTTCACTTTCTGCCATAAGGGTGGCGTCATCTGTGTATCTGAGGTTATTGATATTTCTCCTGGCAATCTTGATTCCATCTTGAGCTTCATCCAGCCTGGCATTTTGCGTGATGTATTCTGCATATAAATTAAATAAACAGAGTGACAACATACAGCCTTGACATACTCCTTTGCCGATTTGGAACCAGTCTGTTGTTCCATGTCCAGTTCTAACTGTTGCTTCTTGACATGCATACAGATTTCTCAGGAGGCAGGTCAGGTGGTCTGGTATTCCCATCTCTTCCAGAATTTTCCACAGTTGTTGTGATCCACACAGTCAAAGGAGCTTTGGCACAGTCTAAAGCAGAAATATATATTTTTCTGGAATGCTTTTGCTTTTTTGATAATCCAGTGGATGTTGGCAATTTGATCTCTGGCTCCTCTGCTCTTTCTAGATCCAGCTTGAAAATCTGAAAGTTCATGGTTCACGTACTGTTGAAGCCTGACTTGAAGAATTTGGTGCATTACTATGCTAGCATGTGAGATGAGTGAAATTGTGTGGTATTTTGAACACTTTTTGGCATTGCCTTTCTTTGGGATTGGAATGAAAACTGACCTTTTCCAGTCCTATGGCCACTGCTGAGTTTTCCAAATTTGCTGGCATATTGAGTGCAGCACTTTCACAGCATCATCTTTTAGGATTTGAAATAGCTCAACTGGAATTCCATCATCTCCACTAGCTTTGCTCGTAGTGATGCTTCCTAAGGCCCACTTGACTTTATATTCCAGGATGTCTGGCTCTAGGTGAGTGATCATACCATCATGATTATTTGGGTTGTGAAGATCTTTTTTGTATAGTTCTGTGTATTCTTGCCACCTCTTCTTAATATCTTTTGCTTCTGTTAGGTCCATACCATCTCTGCCCTTTATTGAGCCCACCTTTGCATGAAATGTTCCTTTGGTATCTCTAATTTTCTTGAAGAGATCTCTAGTCTTTCCCATTCTATTGTTTTCCTCTATTTCTTTGCATTGATCACTGAGGAAGCCTTTCTTATCTCTCCTTGCTGTTCTTTGGAACTCTGCACTCAAATGGGTATATCTTTCCTTTTCTCCTTTGCCTTTAGCTTTAGTACAGCAGTATAGTAACAAAGTGAAAATGTTAGTCGCTCAGTCTTGTCCATCTCTTTGTGACCCCATGGACAATAGCCTGCCAGGCTCCTTTCTCCATGGCATTTCCCAGGCAAGAATACTGGAGTGGGTTGCTATATTTTTTTCCAAAGGATCTTCCCAACCCGGGGATCAAACCTGCATCTCCTGCATTGGCAGGTAGATTCTTTATTGCTGAAAACATTAAATACATGTATCTGAATTTTCTGGACTCCAACACAAAGAGGAATGAAATGTGTCATGCTGTGATGATCTAATGTAAGAAGCGTAGGGAGTTCATTGGGAAATGGTGGTCTCTCTTTTCCGACCTTGAACTTATAGGAGAAACTGATTTGATCTTAGAGTATTAGAATAGACAATATCTTCTACAATGTTTTTTATTTTATTTTTTTTTCAGAAAGTGACATGTTCTCCTTGTGACTGTGCCAGACACTAGCCCTTTATAAAGAGTGAAAAGTGAGCTATAAAATCTCTCATCAGCAGTGGCTTTGCCCTGGAGAGTGAGCTGTCACAGTGTAGGTGTCTTGCTTTTCAGTGGGTTTAGGTGTTTAGAAAATGGGTATTGAACCTGGCCCTGATGGCTTCTCTCAAGTGTCAGTTTCTTCCGGCTTCTATTTGGCAGGAAGGGGAGAGCAGTCTGCTGAGTGATGTGCGGGGGTATAGGACTTCAGTATGGCAGTATGTGCGGGGGTATAGGACTTCAGTATATGACTTCAGTATGCATCTCTAGTTGGTGGGGATTAGACAGCAGGGGCAGCTTTCTGGTTCACTCACGCTCTCTTGGACTGAGCAGGCTACTGGGGATCTGCTGGGCCCAGTGGAGGCCTGCCACCTGCTGGGGGCCCAGTATCGAATGGGACCCCCCCCCCCCCCGGATTCCCAGCATTATTCCTGATCCACAGGAATCAAGCCCTGGCACTGAGATCTGGGCCAGGATCTTTCTCAGCGGGAGAAGTTCTGAATAAACATATTTTGAATGCATTAATACCTGATCTCTCAAAGGCCTTTTAAAAAAAATACTAGCATACTTTCAATTGTCAATGAGAGAAGGGAATTCATTTTGCTAGTTTTTCTTCTATAATTTTAATAATGATACTAACTTTTATTGTTATTGACGATCCCCCGTTTTCCAACTGAGCAAACGTTTGTTAGTCTTGCTGTGGTTTAGACCCTCCTGGGTACATAATCTCACAAAGAGGTCTGTGGAATTTTGAAAAAAAAAATCACAGAAAATAAAGGATATTGGGAAATCAACTATATGGTAGGTTAGAATTTGGGACTTAAATTTCTTTCAATATCTTTTAATGTCATCCAAATTTATATGAATTAGAAAATGGTCATTTTTTCATGTTGAGAATACGATGACATGCATATTAGAAGCCTAATTTATTTTTCAAGTGTACATGAGGTAAATGCAAACGCCAGAAGACTGGCTTACACACACACAGGCACACGTATTTTTTTGTATACCGGAGAAGCTAAATATTCAAGTCTTTTCCATTAGCTGACATTTTGTTTAAACATTTTTGCAGGACACTCCTATTTTCTATTTTTACCTTTTGAAAGGGACAGTGTAAAGGACAGCTGTAAGAGGCGATTTGTGAATTTGCAGCAAAGGCCGGGTGTAAACATCTATGACATCTCAAAATAGGGTTTCGTATGCCTTTGGGCACCCTGCACACAAAGACTTTGCAGAAGTCCTGAGCAGGGATTGTCTGAGAGAATCAAATTCTCAGTTGTCAGCTGCCCAATTGTTCTTCTCTAAAACTGATCTCCCTGAGAACCTGACACGTCTCCTGTCCTTTCCCACAAGCTTCCCCTTGATGCCCTCCCTTGCTTTGCGTGAGTCCTGCTGTGCTGGGTGCCAAACTCCACCAGGTGCTAAAGGAAGAAGTCTGAGGCTGGTGTTAAGGAAATGAATGACAGTGAAATTAAACCATTTTCCAGGTCAGAGGGTTTCAGTTCTTTGTTTTCAATCAAAGTGAACGAGTTCAAGTCATCCAGGAATCAAGTTATTCAAGGAATCAGGTTATTGCTTTGAGTAGATGGTCCACAGATCACAATGCGCTTTTGTTGTTTAGCTGCTAAGTCTCGACCGACTCTTTTGGGTTTTAGAAAGACGTTAAAGAAGTGAGTGACGTGGCAATAATATCACTCCTCCCTTTCCTATCTACTAATCTATGTGAGCAAGGTTTCTCAGTGTTCATTTTTATTACAGTGAAAAATAGAAATAAAAATGAAATAAGTAAAATTCAGTGACGGATGTATTAACTAGTTACACACCATAGCCCTGTTCATCTCAGTAGATACATTTTCAATCAAGCTTTATTTCTGCTTTTTAGTAATTATTTGTGAAGTTTGTAAGATCTTTATGTAGTTTTGATCAATTGTGAAACAATGGTAATTTTAACAATGACTCAATTCAAAAGATACTTTTGAAACTCTTAGACTTTATGGTCACAGGAAAAAATTTAAAATAAATTCTAGTTTACATATGTACATTTTCATTGTACAAGATAGAATAGACTGATCAAGAAATATCGTCAAACATAAAAATATATTCTATTAGAACAAAAACTTGTGGGGGAATTGAAATGAAAATACTATGTGTTACCACATACAAAAATAAATTCAAAATGGATTAAAGACCTAATGTAAAGCTGGACACTATGAAACTCCAGAGGAAAACATAGATAGAACACTCTTTGACATAAATCACAGCAAGGTTTTTTTCATCCATCTCCTAGAGTAATGAAAATAAAACCAAAAATAAACAAATGGGATCTAATTAAACTTAAAAGCTTTTGTACAGCAAAGGAAGTCATAAACAAAAAGACAATCCCCAGAATGAGAGAAAATATTTGCAAATGAGGCAGCGAACAAGGGATTAATCTCCAAAATATACAAACAACTCATGCAGCTCAATATGAAAAAAACAAACCACCCAATCAAAAAACGGGCAGAAGATCTAAGTAAACATTTCTCCGAAGAAGACATACAGATGTACAAAAAAGCCTATGAAAAGATGCTCAAGATGACTAATTATTAGAGAAATGCAAATCAAAACTGCAATGAGGTATCACCTAACATCAGTGAGAATCAGTTCAGTTCAGTCGCTCAGTCGTGTCTGACTCTTTGAGACCCCATGAATCACAGCACGCCAGGCCTCCCTGTCCATCACCATCTCCCGGAGTTCACTCAAACTCACGTCCATCGAGTTGATGATGCCATCCAGCCATCTCATCCTCTGTTGTCCCCTTCTCCTCCTGTCTCCAATCCCTCCCAGCATCAG
>NW_011495043.1:1078555-1079772 GCF_000754665.1 Bison bison bison | reverse complement strand
CAACTCTTCGCATGAGGTGGCCAAAGTCCTGGAGTTTCAGCTTTAGCATCATTCCTTCCAAAGAACACCCAGGGCTAATCCCCTTCAGAATGGACTGGTTGGATCTCCTTGCAGTCCAAGGGACTCTCAAGAGTCTTCTCCAATACCACAATTCAAAAGCGTCAATTCTTTGACACTCAGCCTTCTTCACAGTCTAACTATCACATCATACATGACTACTGGAAAAACCATAGCCTTGACTAGACGGAATGGCCATCATTAAAAAATCTTACAAGCAATAAATGCCATAGAGGGTGTGGAGAAAAGGGAACCCTCCTACAGTGTTGGTGGGAATGCAAATTGGTACAGCCACTGTGAAGAACAGTATGGAGGTTCCTCAAAAACCTAAAAATAGGGCTACCATATGACTATGCAGTCCCACTCCTGGGCATGTAACCAGAGAAGAATATGATCTGAAAGGATACATGCACCCCAATGCATGGATACATGCATTTCCACTACATGGAATCAACCTAAATGTCCATCAACAGACGAATAGATAAAGAAGATGTGGTACATATAGACAATGGAATATTACTCAGCCATTAAAAAGAATGAAATAATGCCATTTGCAGTAACATGGGTAGACCTAGAGAGTGTCATACTGAATGAAGTAAGTCAGACAGAGAAGGAGAAATATAGTATGACATCCTTTATATGAAGAATCTGAAAAGAAATGATACAAATGAACTTACAAACCAGAAAGAGACTCACAGACTTAGAAAATGAACATATGGTTGCCAGGGGAAAGGGATAATCAGGGAGTATGGGATGGTCATGTACACACTGCTATATTTAAAATAGATAACCAACAAGAACCTACTGTATAGCACATGAAACTCTACTCAGTGTTATGTGCCAGCCTGGATGGGAGGGACGTTTGGGGGAGAATGGTTACATGTTTAACACTGTAATGGTTACATGTATGGCCGAGTCCCTTCACCCTTGTTCACTTGAAACTATCACAACATTGTTAACCGGCTATACCCAATACAAAATAAAAAGTTTAAAATTTTTTTTAAAAAAAGAACTTTTTTTTTTTTTAAAAAAAAACAGTCTTTTGGACTCTGTGGGAGAGGGAGAGGGTGGGATGATTTGGGAGAATGGCATTGAAACATGTATAATATCATCTATGAAACGAGTCGCCAGTCCAGGTTCAAAGCACGATACTGGATGCT
>NW_011495043.1:1074182-1078391 GCF_000754665.1 Bison bison bison | reverse complement strand
ATGGTATGGGGAGGGAGGAGGGAGGAGGGTTCAGGATGGGAAACACATGTATACCTGTGGCAGATTCATGTTGATACATGGCAAAACCAATACAATATTGTAAAGTTAAAAAATAAAATAAAATTTTAAAAAAGGGTACAAGGGTCCTCAGAAATAAAGATCATTACAAAAGAGAAAAAAAAAAAAGAACAAAATAATACGATTTGCAGCAACATGGCTGGACCTAGAGCCTGTCACACTGAGTAAAGTAAGTCAGACACAGAAAGACAGATACGATGTTACTTATATGTGGAATCTAAAAGGGGTACAAATGAACTTATTTATAAAACCGAAGTAGAGTCGCAGGTGTAGAAACAAACTTATGGTTACCAGGAGATGGGAGTGAGGGGGATAAATTGGGAGGCTGCAATTGACATATGTGTACACTACTGTATGTAGAACAGATAACATAAGAAGAACCTGGGCTTCCCCAGTGGCTCAGCGGTAAAGAATCCACCTGCAGTGAAGGAGATGCAGGTTTGATATCTGGGTCAGGAAGATCCCCTGGAGGAGGGCATGGCAACCCACTCCGGTTTTCTTGCCTGGAGAATCCCATGGGCAGAGGAGCCTGGCAGCCTACAGTCCATAAGGTCGCAAAGAGTCAGACATGACTGAATCTACTTAGCACACTTGCAGGCAATATGAACCTCCTGTGTAGCACAAGGAACTCTACTCAGTGCTCTGTAATGGCCTATATGGAAAAGAACCTTAAAAAGTGGGTACGTGAACATGTACACACTGCTATATTTGGGATGGACAACCAACAGGGACCTACTGTGTAGCGTATGGAACTCTGTTCAATGTTGTGTGATAGCCTGAATGGGAGGGGAGTTTAGGGGAGAATGGGTACATGTATACATATGGCTGGGTTCCTTTGCTGTTCACCTGAAATTATCACAGCATTGTATGTTAGTCGGTTATACCCCAGTACAAAATAAAAAGTTAAAAAAAAAGAGTGGATATATGTGTATGCTGGCAAACAGCCGACTCATTAGAAAAGACCCTGATGCTGGGAAAGATTGAAGGCAGAAGGGGAAGAGAGTGACAGAGGATGAGATGGATCGATGGCGTCACTGATGGCAATGGACATGAACTTGGGCAAACTCTGGGAGATGGTGGGGGACAGGCAGGCCTGGTGTGCTGCAGTCCATGGGGTCTCAAAGAGTCAGACAGGACTTGGTGACTGAACAGCAACAGCTATATATATTTATACATACAGCCGTATATACGTATATGTATGTGTAACTGATTCACTTTTCTGTACACCTAAAATGAACACAACATTGTAAGTCAGCTATACTCCAATAAAAATTTTTTAAAAAAGAGAATACAGCGTGTTAGCAGAGAAAAATAAATGAATGCAGGAAAAGCCTGTTAATTCCTCCCTCCTCCCCGTCCTTCCTTCATAATGGACTTACCTCTAACAAGATTTCCCAATACTGAGGGTAACTTAACTGTACCTGTATTACCCTCACCTACTCTCTCCTGGTCTCCCAGGAGTCTTGAGCTAACTAGTATTCTCAACCATCTATTTACTGTTCTCTGCTAGGTTTTGTGGTACTTGAATTACCAAATTTAAGAGCTTTTCTTTAAGAAAAAGAATTAAAAATTATGAGTTAAAAATGCCCAACCAGCACAATGTCACCCAATCCAAGATGTAGGAGGAACTTCAATTTGGAGAATAGAGAGTGGTCTTAACCCATTGCAGTTACATAGCTTACTATTGCAGAGTTTACAAATTCATATGACCTAGTGAGTTTATTGCTAGTAAGTTTACTTATGCAAGTAAGGTAAAGAATCTGCCTGCAGTACAGGAGACCTGGGTTTGATCCCTGGACTGGGAAGAGCCCCTGGAGAAGGGAAAGGCTACCTACTCCAGCATTCTGGCCTAGAGAATTCCTTGGACTATGTAGTCCATGGGGTTGCAAAGAGTTGGACATGACTGAGCGACTTTCACTCACTCACTCAAGGGCTTCTGAGGCTTAAGCTTCAGAAATCTCACTGTGAATCTACCTCTGTGTATGAGTGTGCATTCTGTTGGATATATGTACAAAATGATGTAATTGTTGTATTTTAAAATGTTGATGTATATCATGCTGGCAGTCCACATCTCTTGCAGCTTTTTCAACATACGATGAAAAATTCTTAATGTTAACTTAAAATGTGCTAGGGCATGTGAGCACAAAAGTTTGAAGACCATCAGGGTAGAGGGTAATCCATGCTGTTCTAATGCTTAGAATTCTGTCGAGACAGTGCATACCTCCCCGCCATGGGTGGAAGTGAATCCCATAGTGGGTTTGAAGGTTTCTGAAGGGAGGAAACACGCCTGGACACCAGGCTGTTGCAAAGTCTTGGTGCTTAAGAGCACAACTGCACATTGTGCTATGTCCTGTCCTCACATCTGCTTGCCAGGGAGGCACAGAAAACTCCTTTCCTTCATCCATCTTCCCCTTCCTCCCCTCGCTGCTTCTCTACTCATCTCTACCTCCCCAAGCCTGTCATTGATCTGAGTTACACCCTGGATTAAGAGCAAAGAATTAAACATTTCTATCTGCAAGGTTGTTAGATCTCATTTGGAGCATTTGTCCCCGAGTCTTCCACACTTCATATTTAAAGTTATTATAAAATATTAGTCAAATTCCCTGTGCTGTACAATATATCCTTGTAGTTTATTTTATACCTTTCTTAATTCCCTACCCCTATCTTGCCCCTCCCCCTACCTCCCATCCACTAATTTGTGGTCTGTATCCGTGGGTCTGTTTCTGTTTTGCTATATTCATTCATTCATTTTGGTTTTTTTTAGAGTCCACATATAGGTGATAACATACAGTGTTTGTCTTTCTCTGGGCAGATCTTATGTTTAAATCCCAGCATGATGCTCTTCTGGGCCAGGGCAATTGTGACATTGACTTCAGGTCTCCCGTCCTGCTTTCCAGCAGAGATGTGCTCTCTGGTCTTTCAGGCATTTAGTGAATCTTCTTACAAATTAAAAAAAAAAAATGACCATTAGCTTACATTTTCCAATGTGTTCAACCCTTTTCTCAGCAAAAGTGTTTGTGGTGGATTTTTGAGGGTGGGAGTGTGGTCAGTGACGTAATTTCTGGAACTTGGAATTAGAGCTGTTTTGTTGTGATGACCAGTTTTAGCAGAGTCATCTCATTCTTCTGTGCACGTGGTTAGTTGTAAAGTGAAACAAAGTTTAACGAGCCTCAGGAGTTGGAATTGAGCATTTTGCAAAGACATACTTGAAATCAAAAGTGGGGGAAAGCCTTCATTATCTGGAATGCCAGGATAGAAGAGTTAACAGTGTTTTCTGAAATGTGGTGCATCTTGAGCCATCACACTGCTTCTATTCTTTAACTGTGTTGATGGAAATCTCTCTAAGATATATTACACATTCTTTTCTTCTCACATGGAACTGTTATTCATTGTTTGATTTTTGTTAATGTCTCACAGTCATTGCTAAGGCCTCGAGTATGAAGAGCAGCTGGGTGTCAGCTGTGCTGTCTGATCTGTCAAGGCGGGTGGGACCGGCTGTCCTTGCCACATCCACCCTTGGTCTGCTTAGCTTTGTGAACTCTTGTAGTTCTGTTGTCTCCTGCCTTGTCAGGCCTTGATGTTTGGCCTTGCTTGCAGGTGGCTGCCACGAGCAGCTCTTTGCCCACTGTTGACTTGCTGCGTCTAATAGGCAGCGGCTTTAGACAACAACAGAACCGAGTGGAGTTGTTTGTAAACCAAGGGGACTAGCTCTCAGTAGAACTCTAAACACACGCGTGATGTCTTCTTCCCTGCAGGCAGGAACCATGTCTGGTTTTGTTGTCATTTTATCTGCACACAGTGCCCTGGCTCAGTTACCAGCACTTAATGAAGACTGTATTTAATGAACAAATGAGGATTATTCATGATCTTTAATCCCCTAGGCTTTAGGCCATTAGCTCATCAGAAGCCCTTTTTGTTTATTTATTTAGCTCCTGTTTTCAGCTGTGTTTTAGATGCCTGAGCCTGAGGGATAACTCTGATTAAATAAATAAAATTTGATTGAATTATGTGATTTTGATAGGTTTGGGCTTCCCAGGTGGCTCAGATGGTAAAGAATCTGCCTTCAATGCAGGAGACCCGGGTTCAGCCCCTGGGTCAGGAAGATCCCCTGGAGAAGAAAATGGCTTTCCA
>NW_011495043.1:1064769-1074082 GCF_000754665.1 Bison bison bison | reverse complement strand
GAAGAAAATGGCTTTTGTAGCACCCTACTTTTCTTTTTAAATGAAAGTGTTAGTTGCTCAGTCTTGTCTGACTCTGCAACTCCATGGACTGTAGCCCTCCGGTCTCCTCTGTCCATGGAATTGTCCAGAAAAGAATACTGGAGTGCATAACCGTTCCTTTCTCCAGGGGATCTTCCTGACCTAGGGATGGAACCCATGTCTCCTGAATTGCAGGTGGATGGATAGAGTGTGCTTTCATGAAGGAGGATCCACTTGGGACTAATTCTAAAAGGGTGCCACTCCTCAAGGAGGATGCAGGTACCACGGCTTGGTGAATGGAACCTGGGCTTTCTTTCAGCCCTAGCCCCTCCTCCCAGACCACCTTGTACAGAGTGTGGACCATGGTCCTGCAAGAATCCCAATTCCATGGTGGGGGCCTAGCAGGAGGATTGTCCTAGGGTCACAGGTCACAGGTCTGAGTCCTGACCAGTCCTTTCCAGGTCCTTCCAGCACACCTGTGGTCTTTAGGCACACAAGATTTCATCACTGAAAATGAGTTGACTTAAGGACCAAAGCTCAGAGGCTTGGGGCAACTTAGGAGGATTAGAAAGCTAATTATGCTGGGGTGTGGCCTGGAGCCAGAGATCTGGTCCTCTCTGGCACTGCCCATGGCTTGTCTGCTCCGTCCTATCCAGAATGCCCTGGCTGCAGCTTGTCTTCCACGTCTTTCTCTCTGTTCTCTATGTGGTGGGCATGGAAACCCAGCCCCTGTCCCCTGTTCTGTAAGGCCTGGCCCTAGCCCCCAGGCCCAGTGTGGCCGTCCTCACCAGGGCCCATGTGGACGTCTTTCTCTTTCTGCTGAGTGAATAAGCCTTGACTTCACCAAAGAATGTTTTTTTGTGGAACATTTTTCTTTTTCCCCTTCAACCAGAAAGTACTACCTAAAACCTCTTGGAAAATTCCTCATTATTTCAGAAACATCAGGCTGAAACTTGGACTTCCATACTCAGCATTTCTGTCCTAATTTTCAAGTGTGGATTTCACACACTCACCATTTCATCAAGGGAATGAAATAGACACGAGGAGAAATATTATGTAATATTCAATTATCACTCCAACTCTTTCAGACTATCCTTTTAGACTTTTCGGGTGTTTTCAAGAAAATCTCCTTAACATTAGTTTCCCCTGTAAGTTCCTCCCTGGATGTTTTGAAGGAAATCTCCAACACTGTAGAGGAGATGATTGAAGGACAGGAGAGTAGGGGTGATCCTCACCGGAAATATAAATATGGCTTTGAGATAAAAGAGGGTCTTTGGTTAAATAAGTTTAGGAAACAGTGAATTATTCTCTTTGGAGATTCACAACGAATTTTAATACATTAAAGGCCTCCCTAAGCCCTACAGGAAAGAGGCCCTATTTCATTCTATTTACCTTTAATCTCTCTCCAATATTGTTTCCTCCTGCTCTGTCCTTTTAGATTCTAAAAGGACAGTGGATTAACCTGGCAACATATTAACAGGCATACAAATTTTAACATTTTTATGTGCACGGGGGCTTCATCGAAGAGAAGTCAAAACCCCAAAGAGGTGATTAGACTTGGGACTTCTATGCTGTTTTAACACAGGGTGATAAATTGAAGAGAAGTGAGCAGACAAAGGAAGTGGGGATTTGGGCATCCAAGGGGGTAAATTGTGGAAAGGAGATTAGAAAATGTAGGGATGATAATAGTTGTTCAGTAAGGTTTGTTATGTAGACTCAGTCATCTCTGGTAGTAAGAGTTGTCTTCAAGACATTCTCCTCTTCCTGGTACAAGAGATGAGGACACCTTTTAAAGTAAAACTTTGTGTCACCTTTACAGAGGGAAATTTGTCCCCTTCTTTTAGACAGAGAGCTGGAGGGCAGAGAGCTCCTCTGATATCTGCTGTTTTTCAGCTGCCTTCAGCTCAAAAAGAATTCTTTTTGCAAAGTGGCATATTTCGTTATATTCCGATCCCGTTCACTCCCATGTTGTTAGCTACCTCTTTCAACCACGGTTGCATGGAGTTCTTGGAGGGGATATGAACTCTAGCAGGAAGACTTTATGATGTTTATTTTGGCAACTTTATTACTGATTCTCTGGTTTATTTCAGATATGAGAAGTCTCCAGACACAGAGGTATGCATTAGTGAGTTACTGTTATGTTTATAATACACTGTACATATGCAGATACATGTATATATACACACATGTCTCTTAAGTAGGAGTGTTTTGTTGATATTTTAGCAGTAACGTATGTACAATTAGAGCTTCTTAGAGTTCTAGAGCTGACTGTCAGTTCAGTTCAGTCACTCAGTCATGTCCGACTCTTTGTGACCCCCATGGACTGCAGCATGCCAGGCCTCCCTGTCCATAACCAACTTCTGGAGTTTACTCAATGGACTCATGTCCATTGAGTCGGTGATGCCATCCAATCATCTCATCCTCTGTCATCCCCTTCTCCTCCTGCTGTCAATCTTTCCCAGCATCAGTTTCTTTTCCAGTGAGTCAGTTCTTCACATCAGGTGCCCAAAGGATTGGAGTTTCAGCTTCAGCATCAGTCCTTCCAATGAATATTCAGGATTGATTTCCTTTAGGATGGACTGGTTGGGTCTCCTTGCTGTCCAAGGGACTCTCAAGAGTCTTTTCCAATACCACAGTTCAAAAGCATCAATTCTTCGGGGCTCAGCTTTCTTTATAGTCCAAATCTCACATCCATACATGACTACTGAAAAACCATAGCTTTGACCATCTAGATGGACCTTTGATGGCAAAGTCATGTCTCTGCTTTTTAATATGCTCTCTAGGTTGGTCATGGGCTTCCCTTGTGGCTCAGCTGGTTTTTTCTTTTTTTAAAGCTATAGCTTTGACTAGATGGAAAAACCATAGCTTTGACTAGACAGACCTTTGTTGACAAAGTAACGTCTCTGCTTTTTAATATGCTGTCTAGTTTGGTCATGGGCTTCCCTTGTGGCTCAGTTGGTTTTTAAAAAAAAAATTTTTTTTTTGAGCTATGGTTTTGGTTTTTCCAGTTGTCATGTATGTATGTGAGAGGTGGACTATAATGAAAGCTGAGCGACAAAGACTTTGGCCACCTGATGCAAAGAACTGACTCATTTGAAAAGAAAGACCTTCATGCTGAGAAAGACTGAAAGTGGGAGGAGAAGGGGACAATAGAAAATGAGATGGTTGGATGGCATCACTGACTCAGTGGACATGATTTTGAGTAAACTCCAGAGTTGGTGATGGACAGGGAGGCCTGGCGTGCTGCAGTCCATAGGGTCACAAAGAGTAGGACATGATTGAGCGACTGAACTGAACTAAACTGAAATTGGTCATAGCTTTTCTTCCAAAGAGCAAGTGTCTTTTACTTTCATGGCTGTAGTCATCATCTGCAGTGATTTTGGACCCCCCAAAATAAAGTCTGTCACTGTTTCCACTGAGGCCTTAGTGATTGTCTTGTCCTGTGACTCTCAACTTCCAAGCATGTTCTTAGCATGACAAAGAGCATGTGCTTGGGAGTACTTGGCTGTTTATGTTGTGTGTATAGCCACTGAACCACTGGAAAAGCTTGGAGAACTTTGAAAAAGCCCACATTTCTTTTTAATCTTCCAGTTACTACTCCGCCATCATTGTAACAACGAAGACTCACCCTGCCCAACGGAGGCTATTATACGCATAGGGGACTGGGGACAGAAACATTGCCTTACAGATCCATTTCAACCTCACATTTACCGATGAAGGTGATGAGGCTGCCGGGTTCAGAGGCACACAACTTGGCCTGGAGCTTGACTACTGGTGATCAACCCACTGCTTTCTGCGGCCCCGCCTCGCACCATGAGTTTTTCCCAAATGTCAGCAAATTTTGAGCCACTTTTATAATTCATGTGACATCAAGTACCCCCACCCACCATCAAGGACTGACTTCTATATGTAAATAATTTGTAAAAGAAACTTTATCTCACATTCTATGTGGAAATATAACAACCAGTTCCACTTGCTGTGAAAAAAAAAAAACAAAAAACAGTAACACTGAAAATAATGCAATGAAAAGATTCTAATTTTAACTAGATACACTTAGTTACCTGTTCAAGGTTCTGAGCCTGAACCTGTCTTTCTGCTAACAAAGAGACTATCTGGTAGAGATGTTACTTATTCTAGCCCCAAACTATGCCTTTCTTGTGCAATCAGAAAAGTTGAAAGAGAATTGTAAAAACAATAACATCCTCCCTATTTAAAGTCTAGGTAATGTTTACCCACCCATATATCATCTAAAATCTGCTCATATTCCACTAGTGAGTGATCTGTGTCCCATATTAGGTGCTGACTCCCAAAATGCAGAGCCATGTCTAGCAAATCCTAGCTTAGTTTGTATCCAGATTAGTCAGAAGATCATAGACTTAGTTGAAATCAGAATATGCCTTTGGAAAGAGCAAGTGAGAGAGTATATAGACATTGGCTGTTTGTGTTGTGTGTATAGCCACTGAACCACTGGAAAAACTCAAAGCACAGTGCTTGCCATATAGTAGAAGCCCAGTAAATATACGCTGAATGAATGAATGGAAAGTGATAGTGCATCAAGTCAGGTAGAATCCACAGACTGTGGTACGAGCAAGTTGAGTTTTCTCCAGTCACCTTAAAATATCTTGGCAGTGGAAATGAAGTAAGGAAGACCCAGTAACAGCAGAACATGGCCTTGGACTATTTAACTGTGAAGAGCACGCATGCATTCAGGCATTAAGAAGACTTGGGCTTGCCAGGTGGCTCAGTGGTAAAGAATCTGCCTGCCAATGCAGGAGATACAGGTTTGATCCCTGGGTTGGTAAGATCCCCTGGAGGAGGAAATGGCAACCCATTCCAGTATTCTTCCCATGGACAGAGGAACCTGGCAGGCTACAGTCTGATGGACCATGGGGTTATTCTGAGTCAGATGTGACTTAGCAACTAAGCAACATTTGGAAGACTTAGACCTTTATCTTTTATAGTCTATGTCACACTTCCCTTTATGTTATCTCAGAGAGGAAGTACATCTTGAGAAGATCCGTGAAGATCTAGGTTTGAATCTTGATTTTACTACCCACTAGCTAGGTGAATTGAGAACTACATGATCTCTTTATGGGACCCCTTGGATCTAAAAGTGAGGTTATTATAATGCTCATCTGAAAGATTATTGTGGGGATTTAGTAAAGCAGTGTATATGAAAATAATTTTTCAAAGATTTAAGTACTATACTCATTTGTCTTTATTGAAATTATGTATCATTAGAATGACCAGTAAACTTCAATTTATTCAGAAAGGTCAAAGAACATGGAATTCTTATTATTTGAATATTTTGGATAATAGGGGTATTGTAAATATATTTGTAGTTAAAAGAATTACAATAAAATATCCTTAATATCAAAGTGTTATTGAACATAATCCTTTGGATGAGAATTCCAGATATTGCTGTATATCTCATGACCAGCACATAAACACTGGAAAGGGTTGTAGAAAAATACAGGAAGATAACTGACTCTAACTGGATGTCCTAAACCATACACTTTTTTAGCAGTAGTTTATAAAACACTCGTTACTTATTCTCTATCATTGAGTATAAAAAAAATATGTGAATTGAGGAACTGATGTGGGATGTAGGAAAGTAGAATTATAGAATTCTCTTTTCATGAGAATTTTTGGGAAATAGAATTCAATAAGAATTATGTTATTTTGCACTATTCAGACAAAAAAAACGCCAATTTTTCCCCATAATACAACTAGAAAACCAATCTTAAGATTTTTTTTGCTTAGATAAGTTCTGCCATCACAAATCTTGGTAATTTAAGTAGTGATAATGCTGTTAAAAATTATAATCAAAATCGCTCACATTACATGGTAAATCTTTTTGAGTAATTTCTTCTCATTCATGAATTCGCTCAGTCGTGTCCAACTCCTCGTGACCCCATGGACTGCAGCCCACCAGGCTCCTCCATCCATGGAATTTTCTAGGCAAGAGTACTGTAGTGGGTTGCCATTTCCTTCTCCATTCTTCTCATTAGGTCATACTTTAATCGTTTAACCTTCTTGAGTTTTAGTTAAGTTTTAATAATAGATGTTTAAACTAAAATACACATATGTATATGTATTTAGTTTTATTAATTAATCAAGACAAATGTCAGTGACTGTCTAAATATTAGAGATATGAGTCACTTTGAAGAAGAGTTATTATATGAAAAGATAACTAAAATACATTGGTGGTGGTGGTTTAGTCACTGAGTCAGACATGACTCTTGCAACCCCATGGACTGTATGTAGCCTGCCAGGCTCCTCTGTTCATGGGATTCTCCAGGCAAGAATACTGGAGTTGGTTGCCATTTCCTTCTCCAGGGGATCTTCCCGACCCAGTAATTGAACCTAGATCTCCTGTATTGCAGGCAGATTCTTTACTAACTGAGCTACAAGGGAAGCCCAACTAAAATACATTAGGATTTTCTTTTTAAAATGCTCTTATTATGCTATTTTTCTTTCCACAAAGTTTTGCTCATGTCCATACAATTGGACTATTCCCAAAGATCACTCATCATCCTTATATTAATTGTCTGATGCATCCAATCTGGAGGACTGTGATAAAAAATATGATCCAAGATGTTGATTTATAACACGTCTTACGGTCTCTTTAAAAAATGATAAGATTCTTGAATGATGCCAGGCCTTAGAATAAAACTGTCAAGAGAAGCTCAACTCCTTTTGGCCTTAACAGCCTTTGTTTAATTTTAGGACCAACTCTTACTCCTTTTAAAAAAATGTTTCATAACTCTCATCGACATGATGTCTGTAAGAAAATGATTTTCACTTAAGGGCTAAGCTGTGACATTTGAAGGCAAGAGTTGTGAATGCCAGTTCAGTTCAGGGAAGTGCTGTGGTTAAGGGCTAGCCCATTTTCACACGGAGTAATATTATTCAAGTCTTGTTTTGTGGTATTTATATTGTAAATAATATATTCAAAGTCAGTGTAACTACCTGAGCCCACCAGCAAATGTCTACATTGTCTTAGATCCAGTGTTTAAATATGAGAGGGAATATCTCTGGTTTGCTGAAAGTTTTAATTACAGTTCACTTTGCTGCTAACACAGCAGAATTTAAGCTACCAGATTCTTGGTGCAGTATTGTTTCCACATTCCTTTTTCTTTCTAGGACGCTCAGTTATTTCTTCACCTGAACTTTAATAGTCATTTGAGCTGAATGATCTAGAAACTTGCTCCTCAACTTGTAGTCTGCAAATCAGCAGCATGAGCTCACCTGTGAGCTTAGTAGAAAGTCAGACTCTCAAGCCCTCACCAAGTGCATTGAATTAGAATCTGCATTTAAAAGAATGTACTATTGGACCATCCTTTTTTTTTTTTTTTTGACAGCACAATATTAACTTTATTGTGTTGCAAGGTTTTACAGTTTCCCCCTTCTAATGAAAATGTGTATAAAAGTATTTTTTTTTTGGCTCAGTTTGAATATGCATTTTTTTCCCCTTTAGAGTTAGCAGCTTGAAATTTTTGACAAATAATATCCGGGGTGACTATCAATGAAGTGTTATTGAAGCTAACAGCTGTGTGTGTGTGTTTTTCCAAAAGTAATGTTTCCTAGGAGCATAAACACTACAGTTTTACACTCTTTGGTTATTCCTTTATCAACATCACCACCCAAAATAGCTAATCAGTTTCTGAATAAGAAAGAGATTATATGTTTCCTTTATTGATGGGAGACACTTAGCATGAGAGACTAGTACATGGAAATTTTCAGTTGCATTGGAGTTTGGGCTAAAGCCTCATAGCAAAATTGGGTGATGCACGCAAACATATTAGAAAAAAATGTCAGCATATTTATGCAGAATTTCAGAGCCCAGCCGTGCACCCTGGTGGTTCAGATGGTAAAGAATCTGCCTGCAATGCAAGAGATCCAAGTTCAGTCCCTGCGTCAGGAAGATCCCCTGGAGAAGGAAATGGCAACCCACCCCAGTTTTCTTGCTGGGAAATCCCATGGACAGAGGAACCTGGTGACTACAGTCTATGGGGTCAGACTCTAAAGAGTCAGACACAACTGAGCAACTCACACTTTTCAGAGCCCCGTGCCTTCCCTTCCCTTTTGTACCATACATTTGAGTAGCAGGGATCTAGATCTCTTTTACAGATCACGCACACATGTGCACTCTTTTAAAAAAAATGAATTTTTTGATCATTGAATTAATAGAAGATAATGTAACATTGAAAATATCTCCATATGAAAATTCATAAAATAAAGATCACACGAGAGCTAAACGCCAAACGTTATTTTTTCTTAGTCATCATGATTTCAGGATATTTTTCAATTTTCAGCTCCTTGTTTTTCTCTGGAGAAGCTGATTCTTTTAGCACTTATCTTTCTCTGAAAACAATAAGTGCACATTATTATCACGTTTTTCCTTAAAGTGATTTCAGACGTTAGCTGCTTATAGTGATTTGTTCACTGTTCCTTTGGCTGCAGCCTCTCCAGGCAGATTTGGCAATTGTTTTAGGTCACTTTATCGGTGCTAATCTCACTTGTACTTCTATACGTTTCTGCTAGAATGACATGTCCTGATGAGTAGAGATTATTTTGTTTCCTACTGTGTGTCTACAGGGGTTCCCACGTGGCACAGTGGTAAAGAAACCACTTGCCAATGCAGGAGGTGCAAGAGATGCAGGTGGGATCCCTGGGTTAGGAAGACCCCCTGGAATAGCAAACGGCAACCTGCTGCAGTATTCTTGCCTGGAAAATTCCTTGGACAGTGGAGCCTGGTAGGCTACCATCCAGGGGGTCACAAAGACTTGAACATGAACACGATTGAGCGACTAAGCACACATATACACTGTGTATCTCCAGTACCTAACAGTGAGTGGTACAGAGTTATCCATCACTATCTGACCGACTGCAGTGGTGGAGACCATAGGGTTTGAAGAAGAGACCAGTGATTTAGATGGACATAGATCAGCATGCACGTGGGGAACTGGGGTCTCTGGCTCTCTAATCTGATTCTGAGGTCCCTACTCTTACTCCCCTCCACGTATGTGTTCATATCTGGTGAATCTCCCCCATGTTTTGGACACTCTCGTGGAGCTGGGGTGTGCCTCCCAGTGCTGCCGCCCCTCAGTGCTTCAGCACAAGGCCAGGCTGAAGCCAAGCTCCTCACCCAAGGTTCTGCCTGTCTTCCTGGGGGACAGCACCCATCCAATGCCTTGTTGGCATGGGGGTGTAAAGGCTTGATCCCCTTGCCTCAGTTTGGCACAGCTCTGAAGAGCCATCCCAGTTCCAGAGCCGCCCCCCCCCCCCCCCC
>NW_011495043.1:1059342-1064669 GCF_000754665.1 Bison bison bison | reverse complement strand
CCACTTTGTGCTAACTCACTGAGGTCTCTGTTGCAGCTGCATTGTAGTTGACCTTCTTCCTCTGCCCGGTCCTGCTCCCCTTATGTCTCATAGGTTGTGCCTGAAAGCATGTAGATCTCTGCCTCAGAGTCAGCAAAAACAGATGCTTTAACTGGACCTCTGTAACCAGGTTCTACAGTCAACTAACTGCTGAATCTAGACGGAAGCCTGGGTCAGTTGAATGCTCTTTCAGTTCCAGTGTTCTGACTCACTCCGAGGCAGTGGTTCTCAACAGCAGTGATTTTATTCCCTAGGAGACATTTGGCAATGGCTGGACATTACGACCCCATGGACTGCAGCACGCCAGGCCTCTCTGTCCATCACCAGCTCCTGGAGCTTACTCAAACTCATGTCCATTGAGTCGGTGATGCCATCCAATCATCTCATTCTCTGTCGTCCCCTTCTCCTCCCACCTTCAATCTTTCCCAGCATCAGGGTCTTTTCCAATGAGTCAGCTCTTTGCATCAGGTGGCCAAAGGATTGGAGTTTCAGCTTCAGCATCAGTCTTTCCAATGAATATTCAGTACTGGTTTCCTTTAGCATTGACTGGTTGGAGCTCCTCGCAGTCCAAGAGATTCTCAAGAGTCTTCTCCAACACCACAGTTCAAAAGCATCAATTCTGTGTTGGGTTATAGAAATGCCACTCGAAGTCAGTGTTTCCACTCCTTTGCTCCCTCTGTTTGTGTGTTTGGGGGGGGTGGGGAACAGGGCCTACTCTGTACTCTCAAGGCTGGCAGCAGTTCTGATCATAAAGCCTGAGGAGAAACACATTTAAATACAACGCTTCTGTTGTCCTGGGTCTTAAGACTACTTATCCTAGATTTTCTGTTTTTCTTGGGATGGAAATAGTATATCCTTCCTCTTGCTTCTGTCTTAAGTGATACTAAAGGGAAATGTGAACCCAGGAATTCCATATCAAGATCCTGGAGTCTAGGTTTCCTTTTTTTTTTTTTGTCTTGACAGTCTCATGTGTTAGATGGGCACTTGTATTCATTAGCACAAAGCTTGAGAAAAGATTATTAAAAAAATGAGTAAGTCAATACTAAAGATTCATATGACAGGATGTATGATGCAGTGGCTAAGCTTATAGGGTACTTTGGATGTTCAAATGGGAACACCTTTGGATTTCCCTGGTGATCCAGTGGTTAAGACTCCACACTCACAATTCAGGAATTGCGAGCTGGATTGATCCCTGGTCAAAGAACTAAGATGCCACATGTGGAATGGCCAAAAAACAAAGCAGATGGGAACACCGTCCTCTAATAGTGAATCTAATGGACTCTGATACTGGAAGGCAGCATGCAAGAGCAAATAGTTTGCACGGTCCTTCAAGGAAGTGGGTAGATGATGTCTGGGAAAAAGGGCAATGGGCGGGAGGGTCACCATGTGGCTCAAAAGAGAAAATCCAGGCTCTCCTCCACACCAACCAAATACTGTAAAATTTCAGGACATTGGGATTAATTGCAGAAGATGAACTGGAGAATAATCTGTTTTCTCTTAGTGGGATTTAAAAAATATTTTCTCTGCTTCAGTTACTGCACCTGGGCACTCTGCAGACCAAAATGATTCAGGTTGTATTGAGTTTCTTAAACTGAAAAAAGCCAGAGACTGTCACTCAGTCCAGAGCTGATCCCGTGCTGGTGGTGACGGCTTGCAGGCCTTCCTGCTAACTACAGGACCTGAGCTTCTGTATCCAACAAGACTCAGGAGTCCCCTGGGCCTGGAGTGTGGAAACTGCTTGGTCTCCCTACCGGTTCTGATTGAAGGATCAAGACAGCTTTGGAAAATCCTCCAAAAGGGACCGTGAGAGGCCATCTGGATGTCAGCTGCCTCCCGTCTGCCCTTTTCTGTCGTCAGCCTGTGACTCAGTTACTGTCCAACACCGCCTGAACTCATGCTTGAGACTAAGACCCATTTAAGGCTTGTGTAGCTGGTGTTTTCAATTTTGTGGGAAATTTTATGGCTTAATTTCTTTCTACATTTTTTGACATCTATTGTTAAAATAGGTGAGGGGGAAAAATCTAGTATTTGAAGCAGCATTGCTTTAACTATCTTTTGTTTTAACTAGCTCTTAATTCAAAAATTAATGTCATCCAAGTAGGAAGACTTAAACACAGCTGTTGGGAAAGTAAATTCACAAAACTACTTCCTGGGGGTAAATTTTTGTATACCGTTTGATCCAGATATCCTTTAGGGAATTTATCTTAAGGAAGTAATTGTAGATGTGGTTAAAGATCTAGCTATAGATATGTTTATTATAGTATCAACTGTAGTAATGATTAATTACAAACAACCATCAAATGGGTTGTTTGATGCTGTCTTAATGGAAATAATTTCATGTCTATTATGATTGCAACTATACTTTGAATATCAAATAAATGCTATTCTAGAAAACTCTGAGTCATTGTCTACATTTTTTAAGAATCTTCTCTTGACTCTGAATACCTTTAAGTTTCTTATATATCTTGTGCTTGAAGAACAGGTGACAAAGTTTTTCTTCTAATAGCTGTATTATTTGAATTGCAAGAGTATCATACTCTTCCATCCCCTTTGACAAAATTTTACTTATAAGGAAGTTGCATTTTTTTTCTTTTTTAAAATTTATTTGTTTTTAATCAAAGGATAATTGCTTTATAGGATTGTGTTGATTTCTACCAAACATCAACTTGAATCTTTATCCATGTTCCCTCCCACTTGAACATCCCTTCCACCTCCCTCCCTATTCCACCCCTCTAGGTTGTTACTGAAACCCAGGTTGAGTTCCCTGAGTCATACAGGAAAGGAAGTTGCTTTTTTTTTTTTTTTTTTTTTGAGTTAAAAAATTCTGGAGTGGTATGGCCAGAGGTACAGAATCCTCTTATAAGTTATTGTCAGTCTTGTATTTGATGATCGTACAGATGACACTTTTTCAAAGCCAATGTTCCCCCACTTCTAAGCAGAAATACTGATAAACTGCTGGGAGGCAAGACCCAGTAGCTGAAGATTCAATTCACAGAATGATTGCTCTGGATGCAGAGCCAAAACATTACCCTTCTCTGGCTGGACCCAGAAAGAACTGGCTGCTGGTGCTGTGTTCAGAGCATCTGATGAATTCACAGAAACTTTGTGTGGAAAGGGTTTCGTTTGAGGCCCATGAATACCTGGAAGAATTAATAAAGCGTGGAGATCAGGGGCCCTTATTCCATCTGTTTTTACCATTTTCTCTACATTGCCATGGGCATCCTTGGTCCTTTATAAACTTCCTTCTGGGCTTGTCCCTGAGTGCTCAGACCCACAGTTCTCTTTGCAGGCTGCTTGGTCTTTTCCACATCTTTAGAAAAAGCTGTCAGTCTTCCTAAATACTGATCCTGTTGCTTTTAAGGATTACAGGACACTGGTTGTTGATGCAGAGCAGTGCATCAGGAATTTTTTGACTTCTGTTTCTGGTCAAATTGCAATGAATCATTTTGCTAATTTTTTGTAAAGCAGATTTTAATACTTTATTTTTTTTAATGGAAAAAAAGAAATCTCAAAGCATTACGAAGGTGTTATAGGAAATATTTGAGAGTGTCAGGGCTGGGTTGGAGGTGTGAGCCAAGTGGAGGAGTGCTAATGATAAGAGGATGTCGCTGGCTCCTGGTATAAATGGTGCACCTTCATTGTGAGCTCAGGGAAGAGGCAGTGAGACTTCCTTGCTGGCTAACTTTGAAGGGTGCCTTGCTCAGGAGAGCACACAGGGCATGGATGTCCTTCTGATTTGTGACACAAAGTGCCTCTTCATCGGACTTCTTGGTCTCAGTGTGAACATGTTTTCTTAAAGGTTAGGTTTTAGGCAGGACTCAAAACTCTATGGAGAAGGAAATGGTAACCTTGCCTAGAAAATCCCATGGACAGAGGAGCCTGGTGGGCTACAATCCACGTGGTCAAAAAAAAGTAGAACATGACTTAGCAACTAAATATTAACAACAACAACAAAACTCTGCAGTTTGGTTTAAGAAGTTCTTTTCTTTACCATATATGAAAAA
This sequence comes from Bison bison bison, assembly GCF_000754665.1. NCBI lineage: Eukaryota > Metazoa > Chordata > Mammalia > Artiodactyla > Bovidae > Bison > Bison bison. Next base: position 1,060,626 of record NW_011495043.1, on the reverse strand, counting down.
GATTCATCACAACACCTGCTATATTTTACCCAGATATTAAAAAAATAATTTCCCCGTAAGTGGAATAGTTTCTTCAGGTGGGGTTGGGGAGTAGTGGGAGGGATCTCGGTAGGTCTGTAGTCTGTGTTTGGCTTTACTCTAAAATATTCCTTCTTTGCTCAGATTATGTATTTTTGCATTCTAATGGAGCTGTAAAACCATGCCATGGGCTTGATCTGTATCTGTTATGTCAAGTGGGATAAATGTTTATATAATAATATTGATTCACTCATTCTGCCCATTCATTGTGGGCTGGTTGACGTAATCTGTAGCCATTCACTTTGTTTTACTTTCAGAGGTAGTTTATTATAAGCAAAACAAAAGGCTGGCTCTTAACTACACCTGCATATAGTATCACCAGGAAAATATTTGTGGTTCAGCTAATCTTGTTTAGGCCTAAAGGAACTGTGGTTTAGTCAGCAAACAAGATAGAGCAGCATAGGAAACAATCTCGTTAACCCTAACCCATCCCTAAAGCTAACCGACAGAGAGAGTGCCCCCCTTGTAACTTTCATGGCCCAGGAAAGGGAAAGGTGATTTTGAATCCTTACTCAGGATGAGGTTTGAGGTAAGGATCCACATGCACTTTACTGTTTTCTTCAGCACATGCATCCACATGTGGAGAAGGGAGGTAGGGTTTTTGCTTTAAAAACACACACATTTCTTTCTTTTTTTTCCCCCCCAAAATTTTATTGCTTTGGCTCCTTGCCACTTTTATTTATCCTGTGGTTTGACCTGTTATTTTTGTTGTTGTTGAACTACAGTTCATTTACAGTATTATATTAGTTTTAGGTGTACAACATGGTGAATCAGTATTTTTGTAGATTATACTCCATTTAAAGTTGTTATAAAATATTGGCTGTATATTATTGTAGTTCGTTTATTTTCTTTTTTACTTTTACTTTTTATTATTTATTTTTTTACTTTACAATATTATATTGGTTTTGCCATACATCAACATGCATCTGCCACGGGTGTACACGTGTTCCCCATCCTGAACCCCCCTCTCACCTCCCTCCCCATACCATCTCTCTGGGTCATCCCAGTGCACCAGCCCCAAGCTTCCTGTATCCAGCATCGAACCTGGACTGGCAATTCATTTCTTATATGATATTACACATGTTTTAATGCCATTCTCCCAAATCATCCCCTCCCTCCCTCTCCCACAGAGTCCAGAAGACTGTTCTATACATCTGTGTCTCTTTTACTGTCTCGCATACAGGGTTGTCGTTACCATCTTTCTAA
>NW_011495043.1:1058944-1059242 GCF_000754665.1 Bison bison bison | reverse complement strand
CTTTCTGGCTTACTTCACTCTGTATAATCAGCTCCAGTTTCATCCACCTCATTAGAACTGATTCAAATGTATTCTTTTTAATGGCTGAGTAATACTCCATTGTATATATGTACCACAGTTTCTTATCCATTCATCTGCTGATGGACATCTAGGTTGCTTCCATGTCCTGGCTATTATAAACAGTGCTGTGATGAACATTGGGGTACATGTGTCTCTTTCAATTCTGGTTTCCTCAGTGTGTATGCCCAGCAGTGGGATTGCTGGGTCGTATGGCAGTTCTATTTCCAGTTTTTTAAAA
>NW_011495043.1:1057172-1058687 GCF_000754665.1 Bison bison bison | reverse complement strand
TTGTAGACTTTTGGATCGCAGCCATTCTGACTGGCATGAAATGGTACCTCATAGTGGTTTTGATTTGCATTTCTCTGATAATGAGTGATGTTGAGCATCTTTTCATGTGTTTGTTAGCCATCTGTATGTCTTCTTTGGAGAAATGTCTATTTAGTTCTTTGGCCCATTTTTTGATTGGGTCATTTATTTTTCTGGAATTGAGCTGCAGGAGTTGCTTGTATGTTTTTGAGATTAGTTGTTTGTCAGTTGCTTCATTTGCTGTTAATTTCTCTTATTCTAAAGGCTGTCTTTAGCTAATCAATGAATAAAGTAAAGTTGCAGGATATAAAATCAACACACAGAAGTCCCTTGCATTCCTATACACTAATAATGAGAAAATAGAAAGAGAAATTAAGGAAGAAATTCCATTCACCATTGCAACAAAAAGAATAAAATACTTAGGAATATATCTACCTGAAGAAACTAAAGACCTATATATAGAAAACTATAAAACACTGATGAAAGAAATCAAAGAGGCCACTAATAGATGGAGAAATATACTATGTTCATGGATTGGAAGAATCAATATAGTGAAAATGAATATACTACCCAAAGCAATCTATAGATTTAATGCAATCCCTATCAAGCCACCAATGGTATTTTTCACAGAGCTAGAACACAATTGTATGGAAATACAAAAAACCTCAAATACCCAAAGCAATCTTGAGAAAGAAGAATGGAACTGGAGGAATCAACCTGCCTAACTTCAGGCTCTATTACAAAGCCACAGTCATCAAGACAGTATGGTACTGGCACAAAGACAGAAATATAGATCAATGGAACAAAACAGAAAGCCCAGAGATAAATCCACACACCGATGGACACCTTATCTTTGACAAAGGAGGCAAAAATGTACAGTGGAGAAAAGACAATCTCTTTAACAAGTGGTACTGGGAAAACTGGTCAACCACTTGTAAAAGAATGAAACTAGAACACTTTCTGGAGAAGGCAATGGCAGCCCACTCCAGTACTCTTGCCTGCCAAATCCCATGGACCGAGGAGCCTGGTAGGCTGCAGTCTACTGGGTCACTAAGAATCGGACACGACTGAGTGACACTTCTTTCACTTTTCACTTTCATGCATTGGAGAAGGAAATGGCAACCCACTCCAGTGTTCTTGCCTGGAGAATCCCAGGGACAGCGGAGCCTAGTGGGCTGCCGTCTATGGGGTCGCAAAGAGTCGGACACAACTGAAGCGACTTAGTGGTAGTAGTAGTAGTTGGAGAAGACTCTTGAGAGTCCCTTGGAGTGCAAGGAGATCAAACCAGTTAGTCCTAAAAGCAGTCAGTCCTGAATATTCATTAGAAGGACTGATGCTGAAGCTGAAACTCCAATCCTTTGGCCACCTGATGTGAAGAACTGACTCACTGGAAAATAACCTGATCCTGGGAAAGACTGAAGGCGGGAGGAGAAGGGGATGACAGAGGATGAGATGGTTGGATGGCATCACCGACTCGATGGACATGAGTTTGAGCAA
>NW_011495043.1:1056544-1057072 GCF_000754665.1 Bison bison bison | reverse complement strand
AGAAGCAACAGTTAGAACTGGACATGGAATAATGGACTGGTTTCAAATTGGGAAAGGAGTATGTGAAGGCTGTATATTGTCACCCTGCTTATTTAACTTATATGCAGAATACATCATACAAAATGCCAGGCTGTATGAAACCCGAGCTGGAATCAAGATTGCCAGGAGAAATATCAATAACCTCAGATATGCAGATGATACCACCCTTATGGCAGAAAGTGAAGAACTAAAGAGCCTTTTGATGAAAGTGAAAGAGGAGAGTGAAAAAGCTGACTTAAAACTCAACATTCAGAAAACTAAGATCATGGCATCCAGTCCCATCACTTCATGGCAAACAATGGAAACAGTGAGAGATTATTTTGGGGGCTTCAAAATCATTGCAAATGGTGACTGCAGCCATGAAATTAAAAAATGCTTGCTCCTTGAAAGAAAAGCTAGACAGCATATTAAAAAGAGACATTACTTTGCTGACAAAGGTCCATCTAGTCAAAGCTATGATTTTTCTAGTAGTCATGTATGGATGTGAGA
>NW_011495043.1:1055471-1056444 GCF_000754665.1 Bison bison bison | reverse complement strand
TTCACTTTTCACTTTCATGCATTGGAGAAGGAAATGGCAACCCACTCCAGTGTTCTTGCCTGGAGAATCCCAGGGACAGCGGAGCCTAGTGGGCTGCCACCTATGGGGTTGCACAGAGTTGGACACGACTGAAGCAACTTAGCAGAACACTTTCTAACACCATACACAAAAATAAACTCAAAATGGATTAAATATCTAAACATAAGACCAGAAACTATAAAAATCTTAGAGAAGAACATAGGCAAAACACTCTCCAACATAAATCACAGCAAGATCCTCTATGACCCACCTCCCAGAATATTGGAAATAAAAGCAAAAATAAACAAATGGGATCTAATTAAAATTAAAAGCTTCTGCACAACAAAAGAAACTAGTTCATTTATTTTATCCATGGTAGTTTGTATCTCTTAATCCCATACCCTTATCCTGCCTCTCTGCCCTCCCCTCTTCCCACTTGTAACCACTAGTCTGTTCTCTGTATATGAAAGTCTATTTTTGTTTTGTTAGATTAATTCATTTTTTTTTGAAAGCACAAACTTTTCTTGATAACTGTCTATAAGTTGAAGCTTTGTAAATCAAATCAAAATAATTTAAGAGCAGAAAAGAGAGAGTGAGGCATACTAAGGTTAAATCACGTGCTCCTGGGCCTCAAAGTGAAACCCAGGGACACTTGCCTCTAAAGTACGGGTTCCTTTAACCACACAGTATTGCTCCTATTATCTGTGATAATTTAAGAGAGGTTAAAACCCGTGAACTTCCAGATGTTCAAGCGGGATTTAGAAAAGGCAGAGGAATCAGAGATCAAATTGCCAATATCCGTTGGATCATCGAAAAAGCAAGAGTTCAAGAAAAACGTCTACTTCTGTTTTATTGAGTATGCCAAAGTCTTTGACTGTGTAGATCACAACAAACTGTGGAAAATTCTTAAAGAGATAGGAATACCAGACCACCTGACCTGCCTCCTGAGAAATCT
>NW_011495043.1:1041296-1055371 GCF_000754665.1 Bison bison bison | reverse complement strand
GATCCTGGGAAAGACTGAAGGCGGGAGGAGAAGGGGATGACAGAGGATGAGATGGTTGGATGGCATCACCGACTCGATGGACATGAGTTTGAGCAAGCTCTGGGAATTGGAGAAGGAAATGGCAACCCACTCCAGTGTTCTTGCCTGGAGAATCCCAGGGACAGGGGAGCCTGGTGGGCTGCCGTCTCTGGGGTCGCACAGAGTCGGACATGACTGGAGCGACTTAGCAGCAGCAGCAGCAGCAGCAGCAAGGAAACCTGGTGTGCTGCAGTACGTGGGTTTGCAAAGAGTCGGACATGACTGAGTGACTGAACTGGGCTGAAAAAGCACTATCTTATAAATTGCTTTATTTTAGTCCTTACAAATTAATTCAAAAGTTAGTATGCTGAAAAAAATAAAGAATTATGTTAAGAAACCTTCCTAATATTTTATTTCATTTATTCAAGAAACTTTTATTGAACACCTAGTATGTGCTAGGCCTTTTGACATGTATTGGGAATACAATATCTAAAAAGAATCAACCCCTGCCTCAAAGGGAAGGCAGGGGGATAAATGAATGCTCAGATATTTTATCACAGGGTGATTATGTTGGAAATTGTACTCATAGGATGCTGTGGGAGCACTGAAGAGCAGTGGGGATTTGTGGAAGGAGTAAACAGTGAGGCCTTCCCAGAAGAGTTGGTACTTACATTGAGTTTTGAAGGATGAAGAGGGGTTGCTCAGATGAAGGAGGAAAGGAAGCCTAGCAGACAGAAGGAATATACACATGAAGGCCAATGTGATGATCTTTGAGGATTGTCCATCACTCAGCATGTCCAGAGCTTAGTGGATAAGGAGATGTGTTAGGGAGGGTAGGAATGGTGGCAAGTGATGGAACTAGGTAGATGAGAAGTATGCAGTTCATAATGGAGCACACCAGTGTACTCCTTTGAGAAGTTAGGAGTTTGCCATCATCCTGAAAGGTGGCAAATTATATTATGTAGGTGGGCAACAAGGTCAGATTTGAGTTTTGGAGTGTTCACCATGAGCCCAAGGTGGGGAATGGTGTGAAAGAGGCTGACCCAGAGACTAGGAGCAGATATAGGAGTGATTCAGATGAGAGAAGGAAACAGCCTGAACCCAGGCAGGCTGATGAAGAACGGAACGGGATATTAGAGAAGTGGAATCTGTGGGCATGGTAGAGTGAATGTGGACTGGGGGTATGTCTCTGCTACACAACTTAGCTTTGAGCTTGTTGTCTCAGAGCGAAGGTGAGAGAGCAGTGGCTATTTTTAGAATGAATGGATTTTGTTTCTCTATCTTAGCAAGTCAGAAAAACAAATAGAATCCATTCCTTCTAAAAACTCGAAACCCCAGGAGGAATACCAGAACTTTCTGAACCCAAAAGAGGAAGATCCTTCATAAACTTTTGACTTGAAGATGGACATTATGAGTAGAGGTTAATGAAAATTCTGGACTTTGGAGGCAGGAAGTCCCAGCAGAGGCTCTGCCACTTAGTGGCCCTGTGGCCCTGAGCAATTACTGACCCTCACTGAGCCCAGGATCTTTCACCTATTAATCAGTTCAGAAGCTGGCCTCATAAGGATTTTGTGAGTACTCAGTGACATAACATCTGTAACTTACCGAACACAGTTCCCTGTCTTCCCTGTCTTCCCTAAATCCTCTTCCATCCTTTGCCCTTAATTAGAACAGAACATTGAACATCAGTCAAATAATAATTTTATGCAGAGAAAGAACTCCTTTTCCTCGATTTATTTAAGGATCTGGCTTTGAATGTGATTTGGAAAGGGTCCTTGCCTCATGGTATGAGGCTTGGACTATTGTCTGTGGCCTGCATTAACGGTAATGAGGAATGATTATGTATTTGTTTACAACAGATTACTTTGGATTTCTTCAAGGGCTATTTGTATCATCTCTGATTCACAATGAGTGATGTTGCCAAATACAAAAGAGTTGGGTTTTTTCTAGTGTAGTTACTGTTTTGGTTGGTAAACAGTGCAACCTCCTTACCCACCCTTTTTTGCTCATAGCCAATGATTACATAACATTTGTAGATTAAATCTTCCTTTGGACAGCTGATTAAGATGCGTGGCTCTAGAGGAGTCCTCCCAGAAGCCTAAGACTCTAAGGGAATTCAAGAAGACTGTTCTACCTGCTTTGCTCCAGCTAGGCCTGTATTTAAATTAAGAGATCCGTAAGTCCTTCTATGTTTAAGAAGTAGAAGGCTATATCCACTTTTTCCTTAACACTCAATTTAAAGAGAAATTGTTTTGAATAACTGGACAGATCTTTTGAATTAATGCAAATAGTAGTGCATGGCTTGCATTTCCATGAATAGTGTGTTTCTAGAGTGAAGCTGTCTTAACAACTCGGTCTTTGGGAAGTCAAATGATAGGAAGAACATTTGCATTTGAAAGCATGAGGATCTAGTTTTGCTGTTTATTGTGTCTACTGATGGGAGTAGTAATGTGTCTCTAGTCATGGGAGATTGCTCCCTGCTTGGATATTTCATAGTTTTGATTAGTGGGGTCATTTTCAGAGCACCGGAGAAGGCAATGGCACCCCACTCCAGTACTCTTGCCTGGAAAATCCCATGGATGGAGGAGCCTGGAAGGCTGCAGTCCATGGGGTCGCTGAGGGTCGGACATGACTGTATCTGTGGGATTGTGTGGGGTCTGGCTAAGGCTATTTCTATATAGAGAAGTGTTATGTTTACTAAGGGCGTCCAAGGTGGCTCAGTGGTAAGGCATCCACCTGCCAATGCAGGAGATGTGGATTCAATCCCTGGGTCAAGAAGAGTTCCTGGAGGAGGGAATGGGCAACTCCCTCCAGTATTCTTGCCTGGGAAATCCCATGGGCAGAGGAGCCTGGTGGGCTACAGTCCATGGAGTCACAAAGGGTCGGACACAGCTGTGTGACTGAGCACGCAAGCATGTTACAAGTAGTGCTGACTGGTGCTCCAGGCTATTTCTGACCTGAGACCAATCTCTTATTCCAGGGATTCCTAGACTCACCCTAGTGTGGATTTGGTTTAAAAAGCTGAATGAAAATCAGTTTCCAATAATTCTCAGGGAGACATTTCCTTTTTCGTTCCCACACTGAAACAACCATCCTTACATTCTCATTGTGGGTAGACTTTGTTTCTGGCTCATCCTTTCACTGTAGCCCTGTGAAGTTCTCAGCTTCACATGGCCTTCTATTCTTATTCTACCTCACTTTGGGGTCCGAGATCAAACTCTGACCCTCTGTGGTCATTAAAATCCACACTCCTGGGTCCCTCCTCACCCGTGTGGGCTGCTCGGGAGCAGTGCATGCTTTCTCCTCAGTGTCCTCTTTCCTTCTGGCCTCTGGACAGATCCTGTTCTCTCCCTGAGCTCAACCAAGCTTGTAAAATGTTTATTATGTTTTATCCAACATTTCTAGGTTTTTTATGCTGGGCAAATTTCCAGGTTGTCAGCTTGAATAAATGGAGGTTGAAATTTGAAGATTTGGCTTAAATTTCCAGTCCTCCTAATTGATTCTCTAGCTTTGTAGAACTGATTCCACTTCTCTGAATTTCAGTTTCCTCCTCATAAAGGGAGAGGAGCATGATAACCTCACAGGCACTCCACATACAGAGAAATTTTAGAAGCAAGCAAGCTCACGTTGGGCAAATGGCCTGTAGTGCATGCTGTGGGCTCCCTGCCCAGGTCCCTCTCTGGGCTGGTGTCCCTGGTCCCCAGCTTCTGTGAGGATAGACTACTAAGGCTTGCAGCTGCTTCTTCTCTGGAGAATTGCATTTGAATTCCTATCTCAGATTCTGCTTCTCAGGAACTTAACCTGTCATTGTCATAGTGTTCATTCTTTTTTAAAAAAGCAATTAAAATTTTTTAGTGTTGAGATAGAGTTTAATCAACTTGTGAATCAACAATGAGCTACTGTCGTATTTTTGAAATTATCTATTTTTTTTACCATCTTAATTTTATCACTTATGAGCATACAGTGTACATATGACTTTATTTGAGGTTTTGATGTGTCTGGGCATAAAAATATGGGTGCCTGTGTGTGTGCTCTGTCATGTCCGATTCTCTGCGACCCCATGGACTGTAGCCTGCTAAGCTCCTCTGTTCATGTGATTCTCCAGGCAAGAATACTAGAGTGGCTTGCCATGCCCTCCTCCAGGGGGTCTTCCTGACACAAGGATTGAACCTTTGTCTCCTGCGTCTCCTGCATTGCAGGCAGATTCTTTACCACTGAGCCACCTGGGAAACCCAAAGTATGGTTATGAAAGATCATCTGCACCAACCCAATTCTAAATTAAGGACTAAGGGCTTTAGAGATCATGTTAATTTCACATTTTAAGACACATATTAACTTCTTTTTATCTCTTTCTAACTCTATCTCTGTTATTTACATATTAATGAGAATTTTATAGACACTCTTTTGACTCTAAACTATGATCAAATTTGAAGGTGTATTGAAGGCCAGGGTGGGAGAAAGTGCTGATGTGTTGTCCCAGATTCAGTGCTTGGAAAGTACCCAGAAATTCCAAGAGATCAAAATCTATTCAGGAGTGAATGGATTTCTCTACTCAAATAAGCATGAAGAATATTAGAGCTGAAATTGTGAAAGGAATCATCAAGTTCTGAGCAACTTAGTGGACATGGAAGGAGGTTGTTTCAAACCTTTACCAGGACAGATTGTGATTCAATATCTCTGAGCTCATCTATTTCTTTCTAATCTTTTTGTAAGGATTAAACACTCCTGTTCCACTGCCTGCTACAAGGCTCGCAATAAATGGTAATTCCTTTTTATTATTGATGATCTTGATAGTATGAAAAGTTTCATTATCATTATCATTTCCATCATTAGAGCCTGTCTTCATGATAATTTGTACTGTATCATCTGGAGCTCTGATTTTTGAAATCTGCAGAATAAGGGGATGTTGTTGCAGTTGCTGGCTTTTCTGATAATAGGATTTTAAGCCAAGGAAGCCTGGTACTTTATAGATTCATGGGTAAGAATAATTCTCCCTCCCATCCCATCCTCTCCCTTCTTAATCCATTTCCCTCCTTGAAAGGGAAGAATGATATCAAATTGAATGCAGGATCCTGGCTCCTAATTCTTATCATTACAGTGATATTGAGGTACTGCAGTTATTCTTCTTCTCCATATATTGGCCAGAGTTCAGTTCATGTTTGAAAATCATCTGTAACAAAATTTATACACATTCTTGTGGATTTTACATCCTAAATACTTCTGGGAGTGTTATGACTTCTGCCCAGCTCTATTACTGACATCATAATATAAACCACAATATTCTTTCCCCCAGGCTGCTGTCTAATCTTCTAACTATTTTACTATATCCATTCAGATTCCACGCCAAATGTTCTCCACTCTGCTGCCAGGGTGAATTTTTCACGATGTGAATCAGTTAAAGCCTCCCATCCCCCATGGCTTCCCAAGCCTGCCAATACCCCTCTGTGGCTTCCCTTGACTCTCAGAGGTCCTTCAACACAGAGGGAGGGGCCCTGGCAGGACCAGCTCTGCCTGCCTCTCCTGCTTCTACATCACTCCTTACTTTGATGTCCTGACTCTGGCCAACTGGGCTTCTTGATTTTGCCCTGCTCCATCCTCCCACAGAGCTTTTGTAGTTGTGGTACCCAGGGCAGGAAGTTCCCATTACACTACTTAACCCTGCCTTATCCGTCAGATCCCAGGAGAGCCTTCCCTAAATCCTTGTCTGGATCAAGTTACTCTATAAACTGCTTTCCTTGCTCCTCTTCATCTCCCCTACTTTATTAGATGCTCCATGTGGCCAGAGAAGATGTCTGGCTTCGGTCTTCAGTGTATCTTTGGGACCTACAATAGCTTGGCACATAAGATTTAATAAATGTTGAATGAATAAACTGAAGGAAATGAGGGAAATTCAGAGAATAAGTAACAGGGGAACTGGCCCGCTCTTGGGCACTCCTCCTGCAGCTCTAGAGATGACTTCTGTGAATCTCTGAATCATCCTCGCATCAGGAAGGTCAGATAAAGTTGCTCATACAGAGTTTTGCAAGTAATCATGCAGAGATGGAGGGACTGGAAACTCTCCTTCTTGTCATGTGGAGGAAAGGCTATTTGATTGTGCTTATAAATCCTTCCCTGAAAGATCATCCCTTCTAAATGTTCCCTCTTCACCACTTAGCTCTGTGTTCAGTACAGTTGAAATGTATGTGAGTTTATATTATTTTGAAGCCTGCGCTCAGGCTCATAAAAGATATTTAGTAGGAAATCTGTGAAATTGAATTCTTATGTGTTTTTCAGTGTGCTACATATCAGTGATTCATAAAATGAAACATTTTTTTGAATATCTGTAAAATGAGAATATACTTGCAAATATATGAAATTCTAATTTTTAAATATATAATTTTTCCAGTGCTGTGTGTGTTTGTGTGTATTCATTTTGGGGAATTCCACATGACTAAAATTCTCCATTAGAGACTAGGTGTAAACATGTGCACAAAATGGCCATCTTATGTAGCTAAGGGCTTCAAATTGTTCTCCTAAATATTTATTTCCCATTTCACTTTTGAAGGACTTTCTTTAATATCCCAAAGTAGTCATATAATTTGATTGTTTATGTAAATGTCTTCAAGGGATTCTGCAGAAGAGTTATTTCACTGTTTGTTATGTTGTTGAGAAATGTTCATAAATCACGTAAATTGGAAAAGAATAGGAAATGAATAATCTGCCTGCAGATCTGATTCCATGATTAGCTATCCAAGGTCAACTGGAAAAAGCCCGAGATACTGGAAAATTAGTGGAGTGTTTTTGTTTTGTTTTTCTTCTAACAGGTAGGTAGAAAAGACATGAGAAAAGTGGGAGAAATGAGTTTCTTAAAAACCCAGTGTCCTCAAAGTCAATTGTAAGTGAAAGTAACAATAAAACAGTAGGGATTTCTAGAATAAGTTTTCCAGAAAAGGGAGTACATCTCTTTTTTAGGGCTATTCACATTTGAAGAGGAAATTGAAAGTTGATGTGATTTTCCAACACCATTCCAGAATTCATGCTTTCAGTGTTAAACGTTTCATTTCCTTAAAATCAGTTGACACTTAAAAAATTTTAATTTTACCCTGGTTGTATCCTGAGAAGTAGTGACTATCCAGAGGACTCCGATATGAAGGCTGTTAGTACACATGTTTTATATCTTTAAATCATTTTTACATTCTTGTCGCTACAAGAAAACTGCATGGAACCAATACATGGAGATGCAACTGAAGGATTCTCTGTTAGGTCTTCTGAGCAACTCTTGTTTTGTTTTTTCTTCTTCTCTTTCCAGATGCACTAGAGTTTGTTTAAGTCTATAGCAGCCAGGAACTGTTTCTTAGCTGGCCTAAATACACATTTTGAGAAATCAAAGGGCCAGGGGTTTTCTCTCATCACTGTTTGCAGTGCAATTGCTGCTTTGTTTGAAAGCAGTGCTACTTCACTGCTTATAATTTGAACCAAGTTTATCCAGGTTGAATTTTGAGAAGAATCTTGAATTTGGTTAACCTTTTTGCTATTGTAGGCTCATCCTTAATCAGGCTGATTTTTAAAAATTGAGATATGATTAGCGCGTAACATTGTATTAGTTGTAGGGGTACCACATAATGATTCACTGTTTGTATATATTATGAAAGTCTAGTCAACACCCCCACCATGCATAGTTACAAATATTTTTTTTCTTCTGATTTTTTAATTTTTTAAGGTCTGCTCTCTTAACAAGGGGACTTCCCAGGTGGCTCAGCAGAAAAGAATCCACCTGCAATGCAGGAGATGAGAGTTTGATCCCTGGGCTGGGAAGAGCCCCCAGAGAAGGAAATGACAACCCACTCCAGTATTCTTGCTGGAGAGTCCCATGGACAGAGGAGCCTGGCAGGCTGCAGTCCATGGGGTCACAAAGAATGAGACATGACTTAGTGACTAAACAACAACAACTCTTAACTAGGCTAATCTCTAGGCATTTACCCAGTGATTATATGATTTTAAAAGTTATTTCTGTCCAAGCTTGTTCTTGAAGTTAAAAAGGAAAAGAATTTAATTTCTCAATATCTCTAATTCATTTCCTTTTTCCTTTGTTGATCTCCACATATTGAAAGTTGGGCAGTATTAGAGTTTTGAGGGTGGGAAGGAACAGAGCAATTGGAAGTCTTCCAAAACGAGGAAGAGTTACTTTGAGTTACTTTGAGAGTTACAAAGAGTTACTTTGGCTAAGCCTGGAAAACTCCTCTCTTGTGGGTCTGGTCAGGACCTCCACAAGCTGCCCAGAGTGGGTGATGGCTAATGGGTGGATGCAGGTGACTCTGGCAGGTGGCTGGAAGAAATGTCAGATGGACATTTACCTACATGGGAAATACTAGCTTCCTTATCTTTTCTAGAGGTAATCAGGTCGGGAGTGGGAAGACAGGGCTGGACCAGGGAGATGGATCTGTGCCCAGGGGAACTCAGGGTAAGATATTATGTGAGATGTTTACAGAAGTAGCTGTAGATTTCTTTAGTTTGAGTGTCTGGGTGGGTTGGGCACAAAGAAACCATATTTTCATATTGAGAAATAGTGATAGGGTGGCCTGAAACCACAGTGTGACCTGTGTTGTATGTCTGTAAGAGACCATGGGGCACTCTGGATGCTTGTTTTATCAGGAGAGATGCCGGGTGTGAATGTCAGTGTCACACTTTTAAAGATGAGGCAGGAATGTGAATAGGCCCTCTGAACCCACTTTTCTGGCTGAAAAGAAACCAGCCAGCAAAGAGGAGCAAGATGCTGCTTGAATTCAGAGCACCATGCTATGGGGCCTGGTAGATGAATACTTCCTCGTGAGCAGTGAGCAGCAGGAGTTGGTGGGGAAGCCTGGATGGCAGGCAGAGCTGGGCTGGTACGGGGTCCAAGCCATCAGGGCCAGGATGGGGAATTCCAAAGATCAGGCACCTTGTTCTGGAGGGGACTGGAGTTCCCTTGGGTGTTCTAGGGAGACTGGTGTAAGTAGCATTCGTGCTTGAATCCCGAGTGTCAGCTCACAGGGTGTTGCAGGCAGGCCTTGAGCGAACCGAGGGTCTGTGAGCGGGTGGGGTCTCCTTGGGGACACTAAGTCTTCTTACCCTTTCATTCATGTGCTTTGGGGAAGTGTGAGCAACAGGGACTCTACTCTTCCACCCTCGTGGGCCAATGTTGTGCTGCCTTTTCTTTCTTGTCTGTTCTGTTCCCATGCAGGATCCCCAAAGGGAAATGGCTTTTGCTCAGTTGCAGTGAGAGGAGAGACTTTCCACCCCTCCCCTTCCCCCAGGCAGCTCTCCTTACCTGGGTTGGTGATGGGAAGGGCAGGAGGGTTTTCTGCCCCTTTCCTGGTGGCAGGCTGTTTTCGCCTCCCCTCACAGGAAGGTTGGGTCTGCAGTGTGGGCAGGTTCTTGCCCCTCCAGAGCAGCAGATGACTTTTGCTTGCTACTAGAAGGGAAGAACTGACTCATTTGAAAAGGCCCTGATATTGGAAAGATTGGGGGCGGGAGGAGAAGGGGACAACAGATGATGAGATGGTTGGATGGCGACACCGACTCAATGGACATGAGTTTAAGTAAGCTCTGGGAGTTGGTGATGGACAGGGACGCCTGGCGTGCTGCGGTTCATGGGGTCGCAGAGAGTCGGACACGACTGAGCGACTGAACTGAACTGAACTGAGACAAGGGTTGGGATGCTGGCAGGTTTTGTGCTTGTGTTATGGATGGAATGTTTGTATCCCAGCCCCCCCCTCCCCCGCCCCCCACAGACAGATTCATATGTTGAAGCCCCAGCCCCACTAGGATGGCACTGAGGTGGGCCCTTTAGGAGTTAATCAGGTTTAGATGAAATCATGAGGGTAGAGCCCCCATGATGGGACTAGTGTCCTTATAAGAAGAAGGGGAACTTCCCTGGTGGCTCAGTGGTAAAGAATCCACCTGCCATTGCAAGAGACGTGGATTCAATCCCTGGGTCATGAAGAACCCTTGGGAAAGGAAATGATAACCCACTCCAGTATTCTTGCCTGGAGAATTCCATGGACAGAGGAGCCTGGGGGGCTATGTAGTCCAAGGGGTTGCAAAGAGTCAGACACGACTTAGTGACTGAACAACAAGAGACATCAGAGTGCTTTCTCTCCAACCTGTGAGAACACAGCAAAATGGAGACCAGGAAGCAGATCCTCACTGAGAACTGGATCTGCTGGCTCCTTGCTTTTGGACTTTCCAGACTCTGGAAGTATGAGAAGAAAATGTCAGTTGTCTGTGCCGCCCCATCTCTGGTATTCTTGAAAGCAGTGCAAGCTGACTGAGACGCAGCCCCTCGTGGACAACTGCTCACCACCTGATTCACATCAGGCCCAAGGCATTCATGGGCTCCTCCACCTCCCCCATTCCTCTTCTCAAAACTCAGCAACTCTGAGCACTAAGCGGGGCTTCTCAGGTCATGGCTCTTTCCCTAGAATTGCTCGTGGGCATTCAGTGGAGGCCTGTGGAAAAAGAGTTAGCAACTGGGGCCAGACTTCAATTATAGAGGTCCAAGGGCCCTAAACTATCACCTCATTTACACAGAATTTGTTAAATCTTAGTTGTTTGCGTCTCACCTGCTTTTCTGGCTGCTACCTCTTTCTCTCGGGTTTTCATCAAACATGAGGCAGTTGATGTATCCTTTCTCCCCACAGAGGCACTGGCTACCCTTTGGGGCTCAGTTCATCTAGTTGCCTTTGACCTCAACATTTTAATGGGCTCCAAAAATGTTGTTTCATAGGTTGTCTTTCTTTCTTCTTATTGTTAGGATGGGAGTGATAGATTCTTTCTTGCTATTGTCTCTATCTCAGCTGGACATGGAACTGGGAAACTGTTTAGAAATCAGAAGCTAACACCTAGACATGCTGAGTTCTACTGCGGTAGCATTGTTTCCAGAAGGCCTTCCTTTCCTTGACTATCTCAGTCCAATACAAGTTTCTTTTCCTCCCAAACTGTTTTCCCATTCATGTGGATATTCATTAGTGAGTCTCAGGATTGGAAGAGCCTATAAATGTCACTTTGTCCATCCTACATTTTATGCTCAAACTCACATTCTGCCTGGAAAAGGCAATGGCAACCCACTCCAGTACTCTTGCCTGGAAAATCCCAGGGATGGAGGAGCCTGGTGGGCTACAGTCCATGGGGTCGCTGAGTAGGACACAACTGAGCGACTTCGCTTTCCCTTTTCACTCTCACGCATTGGAGAAGGAAATGGAAACCCACTCCAGTGTTCTTGCCTGGAGAATCCCAGGGACGGGGAGCCTTTTGGGCTGCTGTCTACGGGGTTGCACAGAGTCGGACATGACTGAAGCGACTTAGCAGCAGCAGCAGCACATTCTGCCCTGTGGCATCTTTTCACTGGTGATCTTGACCTTTTTTTTTTTTAATCTTATATTGTTCAGCCCAGTATGTATATATGTCTTCCTAGGTGGCTCAGTGGTAAAGAATCTGCCTGCCAATGCAGGACACGTGGCTTTGATCCCTGGGTTGGGAAGATCCCCTGGAGGAGAAAATAGCTACCTACTCCAGTATTCTTGCCTGAGAAATATCATGGGCAGAGGAACTTGGCAAGCTACAGTCTGTGGGGCCACAGAGAGCTGGGCACGATTGCACAACTCAGCACACACACACCACACGTTGCTCACAGTGTGTGTATATGTCTAGCTTGAGCCCAGCTCTGTTATTGTATGTCAGTTAGTGCCCACAACAATATCATGAGCAGAAAATGTGCTATCAATTTGACTGGGGAGGAATGTCCTCTGCTGGAGGACAAGGGAGCAGACAGCAGAATATGTGTTTTTACCGCACTTTTTAATGCATTGCCAGAGTCAATTTTAGGATGCAATTGAGTTAAATTAGTAGCTTGAAGAGAAAAGTCAGTAGCCAGAAGTAAACTGAACGTTAAAACTTTTGAACTTTGACCATAATACTGAACTGACCACAGTATTGAACTGACCATTTTGGGGTTAAAAGGTTAGAAAGAGAGCACACTGAATAGCGATGTATTTTTAGTCTGCTTAGAACTATAGCTGCTTTGGGACATTTTTGGTAAGGTGTCGTGTATCAGGATTAGAATAGAGGCCATAAATATGGTTCAGAAATATCCTCGACATTTCATTATATGGTTTGCTATTGGCTTTCGTTGCAGTGCATTATCTGAATTGATGTAAATAGTGTTTAAGTTCGTCTTTTCATATGAGTAATAAGTATCATATGTAGAGATTTCCGTTTCTATTGCTTAAATAGATTGCCATAGTAGTTTGGTACATAGTTGCCATGCACATAATTACTGCATGGCTATTATTAGGAAAATTGTGTGGGTAAAATCAACCCTGCTATTTGGTTATGTCTGGACCTTATTGCCTAATCTGCTAAGCAATATGGGGTCAAAATAAGTACCAGGCTAGTTTTGATGTTAGCCTTTCTGGAGATGGGTTCAACTCTTCTCTCTGCAGTCTTACAATACTACAAAACTACCATATGAGGTGTCACCAGAGAAGAAAAGCAATTTAAAAATGCCCAAACCCACTAAATTATTACTCCCAGAACTGTATTCTGCAAGTGAAACTTACTCCGGGGTTAGTCTACTTCTTTTAAACCAGTGCTCCTTCATTTATGTTATTATGACTTACAGATCATCAGTTAAGCTACAAAATATTTTTTAAATTAAATTTATTTATTTTTAATTGAAAGCTAATTGCTTTACAGTATGGTGTTGGTTTCTGCCAAAGATCAGCATACAAAATATTTCTTTAAAAAAAGTTGGGAATGTTGTTTACCAATTAGTCTACATTAAGTAGGAGGGACGAAATCATGTTTAGAATCAAATCCCATACCTGAGAGATGCTCAGAGGGCTCAAACAAACCTTGTGTGCACCAGGACCCAACAACCCCACAGAGACTGAGACAGAACTGTGTTTGAGTATCTTCTGCAGAGGTATGGGTCAGCAGTGGACTGCTGCAGGGGCGGGGGCCCTGGGTGCAGTAGACCTGGGTGTGGCATAAACCCTTTTGGAGGAGGTTGCCATTAACCCCACCATAGAGCCAGCAGAACTTACACAGGACTAGGGAAACAGACTCTTGGAGGACGCAAAGAAAACCTTGTGTGCACCAGGACCCAGGAGAAAGGAGCAATGGCCCCACAAGAGACTGACTCAGACTTGCCTGTGAGTGTCCAGGAGTCTCTGGCAGAGGCATGGGTTGGCAGTGGCCTGTTGCAGGGTTGGGGGCACTGAGTGCAGCAGTGGGTGCATGGGACTTTTTGAAGGAGGTTGCCATTATCTTCATTACCTCCAGCATAGTTTGGCCTCGGGTCAAATAACAGGGAGGGAACACAGCCCATCAACATCTTCATTACCTCCAGCATAGTTTGGCCTCAGGTCAAATAACAGGGAGGGAACACAGCCCATCAACAGAAAATTGGATTACAGATTTACTGAGCATGGCCCCACCCATCAGAACAAGACCAGGTTTCCCCCTCAGTCAGTCTCTCCCATCAGGAAGCTTCCATAAGCCTCTTATCCTTCTCCATCAGAGGGCAGACAGGATGAAAACCACAATCACAGAAAACTAACCAATCTGATCACATGGACCACAGCCTTGTCTAACTCAATGAAACTATGAACCATGCCATGTAGGGACACCCAAGACGGATGGGTCATGGTAGAGAGTTCTGATAAACCCTGGTCCACTGGAGAAGGGAATGGCAAACCACTTCAGTATTCTTGCCTTGAGAACCCCATGAACAACATGAAAAAGCAAAAAGATAGGACACTGAAAGATGAACTCCCCAGGTCGGTAGGTGCCCAATATGCTACTGGAGATCAGTGGAGAAATAACTCCAGAAAGAATGAAGAGACAGAGCCAAAACAAAAACAACACCCAGTTGTGGGTGTGACTGGTGATAGAAGCAAGGTCCGATGCTGTAAAAAAGCAATATTGCATAAGAACCTGGAATGTTAGGTCCATGAATCAAGGCAAATTGCAAGTGGTCAAACAGGAGATAGTAAGAGTGAACGTCGACATTTTAGGAATCAGTGAACTAAAATGGACTG
>NW_011495043.1:1040791-1041196 GCF_000754665.1 Bison bison bison | reverse complement strand
ATCTTCATTACCTCCAGCATAGTTTGGCCTCAGGTCAAATAATAGGGAGGGAACACAGCCCATCAACAGAAAATTGGATTACAGATTTACTGAGCATGGCCCCACCCATCAGAACAAGACCAGGTTTCCCCCTCAGTCAGTCTCTCCCATCAGGAAGCTTCCATAAGCCTCTTATCCTTCTCCATCAGAGGGCAGACAGGATGAAAACCACAATCACAGAAAACTAACCAATCTGATCACATGGACCACAGCCTTGTCTAACTCAATGAAACTATGAACCATGCCCAAGACGGATGGGTCATGGTAGAGAGTTCTGATAAACCCTGGTCCACTGGAGAAGGGAATGGCAAACCACTTCAGTATTCTTGCCTTGAGAACCCCATGAACAACATGAAAAAGCAAAAA
>NW_011495043.1:1022451-1040429 GCF_000754665.1 Bison bison bison | reverse complement strand
AGTAGGGAAAACCACTAGACCATTCAGGTATGACCTAAATCAAATCACTTACAATTATACAGTAGAAGTGAGAAATTGATTTAAGGGACTAGATCTGATAGACAGAGTGCCTGATGAACTATGGATGGAGGTTCGTGACATTGTACAGGAGACAGGGATCAAGACCATCCCCATGGAAAAGAAATGCAAAAAAGCAAAATGGCAGTCTGAGGATGCCTTACAAATAGCTGTGAAAATAGAAGTGAAAAGCAAAGAAGAAAAGGAAAGATATACCCATTTGAATGCAGAGTTCCAAAGAATAGCAAGGAGAGATAAGAAAGCCTTCCTCAGTGATCAATGCAAAGAAATAGAGGAAAGCAATAGAATGGGAAAGACTAGAGATCTCTTCAAGAAAATTAGAGATACCAAGGGAACATTTCATGCAAAGATGGGCACAATAAAGGACAGAAAGGGTGTGGACCTAACAGAAGCAGAAGATATTAAGAAGAGGTGGCAAGAATATACAGAAGAACTATACAAAAAAGATCTTCATGACCCAGATAATCATGATGGTATGATCACTCACCTAGAGCCAGACATCCTAGAATATCAAGTCAAATGGGCCTTAGGAAGCATTGCTATGAACAAAGCTAGTGGAGATGATGGTATTGCAGTTGAGCTATTTCAAATCCTGAAAGATGATGCTGTGAAAGTGCTGCACTCAATATTCCAGCAAATTTGGAAAACTCAGCAGTGGCCACAGAACTGGAAAAGGTCAGTTTTCATTCCAGTCCCAAAGAAAGGCAATGCCAAAGAATCTCAAACTACCGCATAATTGTACTCATCTCACACGCTAGTAAAGTAATCCTCAAAATTCTCCAAGTCAGCTTTCGACAGTATGTGAACCATGAACTTCCAGATGTTCAAGCAGGATTTAGAAAAGGCAGAGGAACCAGAGATCAAACTGCCAGTATCTGTTGGACGATCGAAAAAGCAAGAGAGTTCCATAAAAACATCTATTTCTGCTTTATTGACTACACCAAAGCCTTTGACTGTGTGGATCACAGTAAACTGTGGAAAATTTTTCAAGAGATGGGAATACCAGACCCCCTCATCTCCTGAGAAATCTGCATGCAGGTCAAGAAGCAACAGTTAGAACTAGACATGGAACAATGGACTGGTTCCAAATCAGGAAAGGAGTACATCAAGGATGTATATTGTCACCTGCTTATTTAACTTATATGCAGAGTACATCATGAGAAATGCTGGACTGGATGAACCACAAGCTGGACTCAAGATTGCTGGAAGAAATATCAATAATGTCAGATATGCAGATGACACCACCCTTATGGCAGAAAGCGAAGAAGAACTAAGGAACCCCTTGATGAAAGTGAAAGTGGATAGTGAAAAAGCTGGCTTAAATCTCACCATTCAAAAGCTAAGATCATGGCATCTGGTCCCATCAATTCATGGCAAATAGATGGGGAAACAATGGAAATGGTGACAGACTTTATTTTGGGGGGCTCCAAAATCATTGCAGATGGTGACTGCAGCCATGAAATTAAAAGATGCTTGCTCTTTGGAAGAATAGTTATGACCAACCTAGACAGCATATTAAAAAGCTGACATTAAAAAGAGACATGACTTTGCCAGCAAAGGTCCATCTAGTCAAAGCTATGGTTTTTCCAGTAGTCATGTATGGATGTGAGAGTTGGACTATAAAGAAAGCTGAGCACTGAAGAATTGATGCTTTAGAACTGTGGTGTTGGAGAAGACTCTTGAGAGTCCCTTGGACTGCAAGGAGATCCAACCAGTCCATCCTAAAGGAAGTCAGTCCTGAATATTCATTGGAAAGACTGATGTTGAAGCTGATACTCTAATACTTTGGCCACCTCATGCAAAGAGCTGGCTCATTTGAAAAGACCTTGATGCTAGGAAAGACTGAAGACAGGAGGAGAAGGGGACAACAGAAGATGAGATGGTTTGATGGCATCACTGACTCAATGGACATGAGTTTAAGTAGGCTCTGGGAGTTGGTGATGGACAGGGAAGTCTAGTGTGCTGCAGTCCATGGAGTCACAAAGAGTTGTACACGACTGAGGGACTGAACTGAACTGAACCAAAGTCATGAAACAAAGTTTGACATACATAATACAGCATCAGACTTCCCAGGTGGCTCAGTGGTACAGTTGCCTGCCAGTGCAGGAAACGTAGGTTCAATCCCTGGGTCAGGAAGATCCCCTGGTAGAGAAAACGGCAACCCCCTCCAGTATTCTTGCCAGGAGAATCCCATGAACAGGAGCCTTGCAGTCCATGGGGTGGCAGAATCATTGGATACAACTTAGCAACTGAAAAAACAGTATAATCATTACTGAGCTTTTTCAAGTTGTGTAAAGGGTACTAGTTTATCAAAGACATTGCGTTGCTACAATTGTTGTACCAGTTATCTATCGCCACAATAATGCTGTGAAACAAACAACTAGAAAAAGCTCACTGACATATAAAAAGATACATTATGAGTGCTATTGATCAGCTGGCAGTTTTTCTGGTCTTGTGTTAGAAGACTCGCTTGTGTTTGTGGTCGGGTGGTGGGTCAGCTGGAAGCTGGTTGGTCTGGGAGCACTTGGGACCACTGGGGTCATTTCTACAAGGACTTTCATCTTCCAGGTGTTCTTGTAGCAGTAGCAGGGTTGAGAATGTAGAAGGGCAGAAGGCCATTTGAGGCGTACGCTTGGAACTGGAACACTGTTACTTCTGCTGTGTTCTTTGGCCAAAGCGAGCCACAAGTCAAGCCCAGGTTCAAAGCTGGGCAAAGAGACTCCACCTTTTTGTGTCACATAGAAAATAGTATGCATGAGGGGACTGGTGAGAATTGGCACCAAACTGACAATCAGTCCTGGTCACTACTGCTGCTGCACGTTTTCTAAAACTTTATGATGTAAAATGTTATCTGATTCTGCTCACGATTTTGTGGTTCAGGCATTCAGGAAGGGCTTAGCTTGGCAGCTGTTATTTGGGAGTCACTATGGCTGGCTCTGAAGTCATCTAAAGAGATGCATCGAGGATGGCTCCTTCACATGGTGAGCGGTTGATGCTTCTACGTGGCTTTTCCAACAGGAAAGTAGTCAGACTTCTCAGGTGACAGTGGCTTGCCTTAGAGTGGTGTTCCAAGTGAACAGGTTGGAAGCTGAATGGACATGTTTTCACTTTCAGCACCTTCTATCAATAACAAGCCACTGATATCAGCCCATTTTCAAGGGGAAAGGAAATAGACTCTACCTCTCAATGGAAAAAGTATTGGGGAGTTTACAGACATGTTTAAAAATCTCCACAAATCTATCACAGTTATTCATGGAGATAAATCATTTCCTTCATTCTGTGATGTTAAATCATGGTACCATGACCTTTTTACCTTTAGCAATCACCATTCCCATTAAATAGCGCACTCACCATTTCTATATTCTGATTTCTTATTTCGTGTAGTTCTGTATATTATAAAGTAACCCAAGAAATGATTAAGGGTAGTCATTTATTATCCAGGATCACTGCGGATGGTGACTGCAACCATGAAGTTAGGAGACACTTGCTCCTTGGAAGAAAAGTTATCACCAACCTAGACAGCATATTAAGCAGAGACGTGACTTTGCCAAAAAAGGTCCATCTAGTCAAGGCTATGGTTTTTCCAGTGGTCATGTATGGATGTGGGAGTTGGACTATGAAGAAGGCTGAAGAATTGATGCTTTTGAACTGTGGTACTGGAGAAGACTCTTGAGAGTCCCTTGGACAGCAAGGAGATCCAACCAGTCCATCCTAAAGGAGATCAGTCCTGAATATTCACTGGAAGGACTGATGTTGAAGCTGATACTCTAATACTTTGGCCACCTCATGCAAAGAGCTGGCTCATTTGAAAAGACCTTGATGCCGGGAAAGATCGTGGGCGGGAGGAGAAGGGGACGACAGAGGATGAGATGGTTGGATGGCATCGTTGACTCAATGGGCATGAGTTTGAGTAAACTCCAGGAGTTGGTGATGGACAGGGAGGCCTGGTGTGCTGCAGTCCATGGGGTCGCAGAGGGTTGGACACAACCGAGCAACTGAACTGAACTGAACAGAGTCATTTATTTCATTCCGAATCCTCAATGATCTTTGAGAAAATGCATACATATGTACTTTCTACACAGTTTTATTTCATAGACAAAAAAATGCTTGTAATTTTTATTTTAATTGTCTGGGAATTCATTAAGCTAATACTATCATAATTGGCTTAGCAGTTTCCCAGCTTAGGTAGCTCAGTTATTTACAATTACACTAAATTGATGGCACTCCACATTTGGACATCTATTGCAACGTAACAAATTACCCGCCCCCTGCCCCCTGCAAACTCAGCAGCTTTTAACAATAACCATTATTACCTCCTGCAGTTTCTGTCAGGAACCCAGGAGTGGCTTGGCCACTCATGAAATCTCTGATGAAGTTGCAGTCAAGCTGTTGTCTGGAGTTACAGTCTCATCTGAAGACTTTGCTCCGGCTGAAATTCTGCTTCCACCTTCACTCATGTGGCGGCTGTCAGGAGTCTTCCATTTCTGCACACTTGTCTCTCTTCATAGGTTTGCCCTGGACACAGCAGCTAATTCCCCAAGTGAGTGATGAGAGGGAGAAGGAGAGAGAAAGGGAGCCAGAGATTCTGACCAAATGGAAGCTGAGGTTTTTGTCCTTTATAACCTAATCTTGAACATTATATACCTTCACTTCCATCACACTCTGTTGATCACAAGACCAGTCTTGGTTATGTGTGGGAGGGGACTGCACACAGGTGTGAATGTCAGGTGATGGGGACCACTGATGGGGTCATCTTGGAGCCTGTTTACTACAGGCTGTTTATTGCTATAAACATCTTTGCTCAAGTTGCTATTTATTGATGGTTGGAAAGGGGACATTTACTTGTCTGGTGTTGAATTATGAGATCATGTTGTTGTTCAGTCTCTATGTCATGTCCAACTCTCTGTGACCCTACAGACTGCAGCAAGCCAGACTCCTCTGTCCACTCTCTCCCGGAGTTTGCTCAAACTCATGTCCATTGAGTCAGTGATGCTATCTAGCTGTCTCATCCTCTGCTGATCCCTCTCCTTTTGCCTTCAGTCTTTCCCAGGACCAGGGTCTTTTCCAGAAGAGTCAGCTCTTCACATCAGGTGGCCAAAATATCGGAACTTCAGCTTCATCGACAGACCTTCCAATGAATATTCAGGGTTTATTTCCTTTAGGGTTGACTGGTTTGAGCTCTTTGCAGTCCAATACCAGATCATAGGGATCAACAATTCAGTGGCATCATTTTAAAAAGTTGTTAACTATTCTTACAAATATTTTTGTGCCATAAGATAGTCTTATATTTAATTACATTGCAATGATTCTTATATTTTACACAATATATTTTGTAAAATCTTATATTTTACACAAAATACTTCAGAGCATTTTACAAAGCATGTAGCTGCTGGTGGTTTGAGAAAAAGAGAAACAAGAGAGAAACAGGAAACTGCTGGATCCCCAGAACCTTTTTTTTTTTAATTTAATTCCTGGTTTCCATAAACTAGTCTGTAGTGCTGTGGCTCAGACGGTAAAGAATCTGCCTGCAATGCAGGAACCCTGAGTTCGATCCTTGGGTTGGGAAGATCCCCTGGAGAAGGGGCTGGCAACCCACGTCAGTATTCTTGCCTGCAGAATCCCATGGACAGAGGAGCCTGGTGGGCTACAGTCCAAGGGGTCATAAAGAGTTGGACACAACTGAGCGACTAACTTTCTTTCACTTTCCATAAACTAGGCCACACTGCCCCCAACCTAATATAAGCCACTGCCATTAATAGTTCCTTTAATGGAAGAAATCTTAATTGGCAAGAAATGTGACCATTACAAAATAGAACATGTTCTTCACCATTTATGCTACGTTACCCTCCTCCTCTCTTGACCAGTTTTGATGCAGCACGAAGGAAATGTGCTCTAGACCAGGGTACTGAAAGGGCTGTTCTATGTCAGGTGAGTTTTAAAGCTTTTATTACAATCTGTGAACTAATTTAATATGTTATAAATGAATACTCCTACGTTTTGTGAGTTCACACCCCTCCCTTCCCCATTTATAGAAGATAAAATATAACTGATTCATTTTCATGTCTGTAAAAATCATTCCAGCTTTTGCAGAAATACATCTGGATTCATTTACATGATGCACTTTCAATCATTTCAAAATTTAATAAATTTTACAGCACCTTCCATGTTGTGGGCTCTCAATAAATCACCACGACCATGTTAAATGATGGGGTAATAAGGACAGGACTCTGGTCGTTCATACTAATGACAAGGTTTGCATTTATAATGAAGTCCGGGCCACCGAGGGGCCAGGCAGAGCACCTGTAAGAGGTGTAGGTGAGGAAGGGCTGCCTTTTAAAGTTTGCCGTGAGGATTATGCTATGCGAATAAACCGAGCTGTGTATGGGTGGTCCTCTCTCTGCCCCCTTCTGCTTTTAAAGACTTAGAAGAGCTGCCAAAGTACCTATAGAAGGTGTTTGATTTAAAAGGTTTCAAAGGAAACACTCCAGTTTGCCTTCTTGTAGGGGCTTGCAAGCGAGCAGAGTTTGCAGCTGCGTGGAGGGATAAAGAGAAACTCTGAGCATTTAACAGAATTTAAAAAAAATCATGCCAGGAGGGCCTTGGACTAAGAAACTCTGATAGATTTATGACACCTGGTGCCTGAACTCCATCTGTGACACCAGGGTTATAGTTCTGCAAGCCCTTAACCCTGCAGCTGATCTGGTCAGCTTCTGGCTGCACTGTGCCCTGATGCACTTAGCTGCAGCTGTTTGTAGACGTCAGGAAAATGAGATGATCATTTGCAGATTTCCAGGATCTCTACTAGATTTCTTCACTCTTCCTTTCTCACAAGGAAACCTTCCAAGATACATAGCACACCAGTATCTGAATGGCAGGGCATTCTGGCATATCTGTTCAGGGCTGTTAGGGGCTTCCCCAGAGTGGAGAGGTCAAGGTCAGCCCATGCTGTTGCTGCTTTTATGGGTTGGAGACTGCCTGCATATGCAAAGACTAAACTAAACCAAGTTACCCAAATAAGGATGGCTTTATGTATCAGAATGTGCATGTGTGTGTGAATGATAAAATACATGTCAATAGTTTATAGCAAAAAAAGAAAAAAATTGAAAACAACATACCCATCCATAAGAAGCACTTATTCTATAAGTTACGGTAGATTGGCAGAGTGGACTACTATACAACTACAAATGAGGCGTACCCATATGGGATAAACAGACTCATCAAGTATGAATGAAAAGTGAAACTTAGTTGCACCGTCGTGTCCGACTCTTTGAGATTCCGTGGATTGCAGCCTGTCCCGCTGTTCTGTCCATGGAATTCTCCAGGCAAGAATTCCAGTGGAATTCGCCACTGGAGTGGGTTGCCAGTCCCTTCTGTAGGGGATCTTCCTGACTTGGGGATCAAACCCAGGTCTCCTGCATTGCAGGCAGATTCCCTACCAACTGAGCTGCTAGGGAAGCCCTAGCAAGGTGCAATACAGAGCATATAAATGAGGTATTTATGGTATTTAAAGAAGAGGAAAGTGAAAGTGAAGTCACTCAGTCGTGTCTGACTCTTTGCGACCCCATGGACTGTAGCCTACTTCTCCGCCCATGGGATTTTCCAGGCAAGAGTACTAGAGTGGGTTGCCATTTCCTTTTCCAGGGGATCTTCCCCACCCAGGGATCAAACCCTGGTCTCCGGCATTGCAAGCAGATGCTTTACTCTCTGAGCCACCAGGGAAGAAGAAAGAAAAGGAAAGGATGAGTATATGCTTGTTTGCTTGAGAAGGCTATATATGAAATATTGGTTGCCCAGATGGTGAATGCAGCCATGAAATTAAAAGACACTTACTCCTTGGAAGGAAAGTTATGACC
This sequence comes from Bison bison bison, assembly GCF_000754665.1. NCBI lineage: Eukaryota > Metazoa > Chordata > Mammalia > Artiodactyla > Bovidae > Bison > Bison bison. The sequence continues at coordinate 1,032,498 of NW_011495043.1, read as the reverse complement.
AACCTAGATAGCATATTGAAAAGCAGAGACATGACTTTGCCAACAAAGTTCCGTCTAGTCAAGGCTATGGTTTTTCCAGTGGTCATGTATGGATGTGAGAGTTGGACTGTGAAGAAGGCTGAGCACCGAAGAATTGATGCTTTTGAACTGTGGTGCTGAAGAAGACTCTTGAGAGTCCCTTGGACTGCAAGAAGATCCAACCAGTCCATTCTGAAGGATATCAGCCCTGGGATTTCTTTGGAGGGAATGATGCTGAAGCTGAAACGCCAATACTTTGGCCACCTCATTCGAAGAGTTGACTCATTGGAAAAGACTCCAATGCTGGGAGGGATTGGGGGCAGGAGGAGAAGGGAACAACAGAGGATGAGATGGCTGGATGACATCACTGACTTGGTGGACGTGGGTCTGAATGAACTCTGGGAGTTGGTGATGGACAGGGAGGCCTGGCGTGCTGCGATTCATGGGGTCGCAAAGAGTCGGACACAACTGAGCGACTGAACTGAACTGAACTGAACTAGGCAATATTGGTTGAAATATTGGTTGTCTCTCGGAAGGAAACTGAGTAACTAGAAAACAGAAGTGGGAAGGGTACATTCATTGTATAGCCTTTTGTGCCTTTTGAATCTTACCTGGTAAATAAGATGAAAAAAAACTATTGAAAGAAAAGGGTGTTGGAACTTCCCTCCTTTCTCCCTCTCTCTATGTCTGACGCTTCACTGCTCATGAGTGGCGGACCTGACGGGCCTCCCACCAGGAGGTAGACTCTTTAAGGAAACCTGACTATAACCTCTTGAGAGGGCTTCACTGTGACCTACTGGGCGCCATGATTCTGTCGTGCAGCACACTGCTGGGTGCCTTGGGATAGGCTAACCTGGCTGTAAATGGAGGGGTCGAAATTGCATGTTGTGTTGTTTTCACCCAGAGTCACACACTTGAGTTAAAATTATTAGAAGATGCCAAGAAAAGTAAGCCAATGACTTGTCATGTTCCACAGTCTCCTACTGGTACCAAGCAGTGAGTCCCGGCTATGTGATCCCTGTGTGGGAAGGATGAATAACACCTGATACCAGCCTAACATTTCAGGGGCAATGTGAGTGACATCCAGAGACAGACAATCAGATGGTGCATAAAGGGGACCCTTGTGCTCATGTGAGAGAAGTCTCAGTCTGGAAGAAGAAGATAATTAAATTCCTAAACTGAGCATGTGTTACTGAAGGAAGAGATAGGGTAAAAAGGAAATATCCTTTGTGATTGCTGCTAGGGGCTTTTGTACAAACTCGAATGCGTAAAGGGAGTTAATAGAATTCTATGTAACTGTCTGTGCATATTATATAGCCAATTCCAGTTGAAGTAAAAGTTTTCTTCAGATATCAAAACCAAACCAAAACAAAAGAGCAATGCTATCAAGAACATAAACAGGGATGTATGAAAACTGGATTGTAAAATGTGAAGCAGTTAAGATTTACATCAAATTATTTACATATAAGAAAACATATGATATTAAATGGCTTTTATATAGGAGAAACACAGCATGGGATAATGGAATATTTATTTCGTTTTTGTTGTATTTTATTTTTTTTGTAAACAAACCACAAAATATTACCCATCTGTGAGGTAATAAATGGTCCTTGAGATGAGAGTGAATCTCTTTTGGGTTTAAGGTTTGGGTAATAGAGTTTTCTCTATTATTCTCAAACCATCACACCCAGTAGAAGCAGAATTTTTTAGGCTGTCTTACTTTGAAGTAAGAACTTTAAGATCTTACATCTGGTGCTCTAAGAGTTAACCGGGAAGCTGATAAACATGTAGGTTCCTGGGCCGACTCCTGGGGATTCTCATTCAGTAAATTGGGATCGGAGCCCAGGAATATGAATGTTCTTCAAATATGCTAGGAAATTTGGATGCAAGTGGTGTATGGACTGTTCTTTTAGAAACCCTGTTCCTGTGTTTCTGTTGTTTTCTTGTTGTTGTTTTTCTTTATAAAGGCTGAGTTTTACTAGAGTAAAGCCGTGAAATAGTAAAGCTGGGGTTGGCAACCTACGGCGCATGGGCCAAATCTAACCTTCTTCATATTTGTGTAAATATAGTCTTATTGGCACACTGCCATGCCCATTGTTTATGTATTGTCTGTGACTGCTTTTGAATTACAGGATCAGAGATGAGTGGTTGTGACAGAGACCAAATGGGTTGCAAAAATTAAGATATTGCTATCTGGCCGCTTACAGAAAAGTTTGCCAACCACCATGTTAAAGGAAGAATCTGTACCTGATATATTACATACATTTCCCTAAAAACAAATAAGACCTTCACCAGCAGACCATGATACTTAGTGAGTATGTCAGGAGTCTATTTCCATTAGTCAGGAAAATCAAAAAGACTTAGAATGGAGTAAATTCAAAATAGAAGATGAAAGTGACGAAGAACTTAAAGGAGAAGATATGCCTCAGGCCTCTGAAATAAATGACTTATTTCATCTACCAAAGCATGGCTTGGGGTGAGGGACTTTCCTGGCCCTCTGCTGTGCGTGTATTTACATGAAACTGTGTTCTAAACTCACCTTTCACTGGAAGTAGACAGGTGCCTCACCTAGCCTAGAGAAGGAGGTAGCACAGAGGTCTTCATTTTTCCATTGACAGAGAACGCTGTCATTAATTCAGTTAGTGGGAAATGGATTTCTTGGCTTTGATAATTAAGCTGGCAAAGCAGATTTGGTTCCAACATTTTAATGAGCGCGTGTGGGTGGCCAACAAATTGCAGGTTCAGACATAAATGTTTCAAACGTGGGTGGCTGGCTTTTAACCCCAGGGCAAATTCTGTGATTGTAAGGACATTTTAGGCTGGTAGCCAAGTTCAAAGAGTATTTGCCAAATATTAAGAAAAATCTGAACTACTCTAAGGAATATTATATTATTTGAGGACAGGGTTATGTTGTTCGTTGAGTGTGGTTAGGATGCTAAGTTAACATCATTTGCGTCCACTCAAATTATATATTTGTGAACATTCATATGTGTGTATTTGTGCTTGCATTTCATACTCAGGAGATAATCTCAAAGGACAGAGAGAAATGAGAAAGGAAAGAAGTGGATTTGTTACTCCTTTTTGTCTTCTAGTGCCTCAGTTCAGTTCAGTTCAGTCGCTTAGTCATGTCCAGCTCTTTGCGACCCCATGGACTGCAGCACACCAGGCTTCCCTGTCCATCACCAACTCCCGGAGCTTGCTCAAACTCATGTCCATCGAGTCAGTGATGCCATCTATCCATCTCATCCTCTGTCGTCCCCTTCTCCTTCTGCCTTCAATCTTTCCCAGTATCAGGGTCTTTTCAAATGAGTCAGCTCTTTGCATCAGATGGCCAAAAGTACTGCAGTTTCAGCTTCAGTATTAATGTCTAACTGTTAGGTATTCAGACCTGTATAGTACTTTATGTCCAATCTTGGTTTTCTATTTGGGGGGTGATCAAAATCTGGGCTCTTATGTAATGTAAGATCACTTGGATCATTAAACTCATTACAAAATGAGTTTGGACCCAAGAAAAGAAGGGTTAATACTTTCACTGAATTTTCACTTCCTTAGGGAGGCTACAGTTGAGGCAAAGTCTAGCTGGGTTCTGTGAAGAAAGAGAGGGCAGATTTGCAAAAGTAAGTAATAGATTTCAATTTAGGTTGCTTTTCAGCCTGAAAAAGAGTCTGCATTCAATCACTGATCCTGTTAGTCGAGATAGTAACGAAATGAAAAGCAAATACAGCTTAAATTTAAAGGATATTGGAAAATATCACTTTGGCTTCTTGATTTACTCTCTCCCATTTCTCAGTAAAACAAAATATGATTTGACATATTGTTCATTGTGTAGTTACGCTGCGCTCAGAAAACTAAGCCCTGTTACCTCATACTTCTTACATTTGCAAAAGTAATCAAGACTGTGACTTGAATTGGACTGGAAAACCTGTTGACTTAGAAAGATATTGGAATCTTTTACATTCCTTTCTCATATTTACCTACTGACAGCTTATACAGGCTTTGTGCATTTTCTGATCAAAGGATATCCAGATGGATAGTAATGTATTTTATGCTCTTAAAGACATCAAGAATTGGATGTGTGGATTTTGCCCGTTGTTTTTAAAAGTCAGTGTGTTGTGGTTGTTAAAAAGCATTATTCTGTATTTCTGTTGTTATCAAGCTATTGCCCCAGAATCATATCCCTGCCTCGTTACTCTTATCTAAGTTTCAGGTGGAAGCTGCAAAGAAAAAAAAAGAAAGAACTGGTTAGAACCAGCTGTGTCCAAGATGGCACAAGATTTGACTTCCAGTAGAGCCTGAGCCTTATTGCACACTCTTGGCAATTCATTAGCATGCTAAATGTCATTTAGCCACCAGTGCCTTAACCTTGATAGTTGCTATGACAACAACTGGAAAAGCCCAAACAAGGGCTAAAAAGGAGTGTTACATCACTTCTGAGTCCGAGAAGCATACTCCTGTTCTCAGATGATGGTGGTGGTTTAGATAACTCATGAATATTCCTCCCACACTTTCCGGTTTCCTCACATTTCCTCGACTCTCTTAAGTATTTGATATCTCTGCCCAAAGTGGGTTGAGAAGTTGATTTGCAAACTAGGTTCCAGTTCTTCATTCTCTGGTCATTGAATCAAGCTTGTGCTGTTTCAATCTAAGCATTGGTTTTGTTATTGACTGTGTGAATACGATTGGGAAAAAATTATCAGGCTGAGAAAAAGAGTCTCAGCCCAGGCTAGGACTCCCATGTGGGAACAGTCAACAAATTCAATAATAGTATTAGTAGTAACTTGGGTTTTCGCTGGTGGCTCAGTGGTAAAGAAGCTGCCTGCCGATGCAAGAGATGAGGATTTGATCCCTAGGTCAGGAAGATTCCCTGCAGAAAGAAATGGCAACCCACGCGAGTATTCTTGCCTAGGAAGTCCCATGGACAGAGGCGCCTAGAAGGCTGTAGTCCATTAGGTTGCAAAGAGTCAGACACAACTTAGTGAATAAACAACAACAAAAATGGCATCTGCCAGATTTCTCCATATAAATTCAAGAGACAAGTCATATATTTGTTAACTAATAAGTACTTAATGAATATTTTATGAGGAGACATTGAAAACTATGTAAATATTCTGTTTTTCATCAGTTTCTTATGTGTTTATTTCAACATCCATTGATGATTCTCTACAGAAGCCAATGGTAATTTTCTACATTCTCATTTTTTCTACCTTTATTGCTTGACTCTCCACTATAAGATAGAATTTTCTCTTCTTATTTATTTCTTTAAACATAGCTTCATGAAGTCTTACTCAATGCAATGGATTATAACCCTTTTGGGCTTTTTTTTTTTTTGAAGTTCAAAATTTCCCGGATTTGGCCAACAGGGGCTCCACCAAGTTGGCTCCTATATCCTTTGACATATTCCAGTCATTCATTAAGCACTTCCTTTTTTATGGTCCAATAAGATTTTACAGGCTTACCTTGTGCTTTCCCTGCCCTGGAATCAGCAATTTCTCCAATATCTGGTTCTTTTTAGTGGAGAATAGTATTTGGAAACCCTGATCTGGATGCTAGGTACGTACTTTGCTACTGGAAGGTCATTGCTTCTAGGTAGGCTCTGTCAGTGAACAAAGCTAGAAAATGCGTGACTCCATGCACACACATTCACATTCCATACCTGTTTATTTATCTGTCTATGTATTAAAGCCTTGTGCTTACACTGATACTTCAATTCCAGTGTAACACCCTGGGTTTATTCTAGTAGGAAGAATAATGCCTTTTCCATATTTATAATCCTCCCTGTGACTGAGAAGAAACTGACCCCAATTATCTTCAGTATATTCCTTGGTTGCTCAAGTCCTGTGAACAGCCATACCTGACTCCTGGGGGCTGCTTCTGTTTCTAGCTCCAATGGCCTTGACCCTACATTAGAGAAAAATTCCCTTAAGCAGCAAGATGCATGGAACAAGTGATAGAGAAAGAGAGAAAAGAGAGACAGAAAGAGAGAATATAGTAATGCACACAGTCTGTAAACTCAAGCCTGATAGATAGTCTAGAGTCAGGCTTTTGATACACAGAGGCTAAGTAACCATGACCCATGGAACACCTCTGTGCGGGAATGTAAGTAATTTACTGTTAAATGATATGAGCAAAACTGATTTTCCTTCCTTGGGGAGGGGATCTGTAATTTCAGAGGTGAGAAAAAGTATATAAGCCTAAAACATTATGTTTGTATTGAAAGTTAAAATCTTACTGGAAGAACTTTTACAGTTTTAAGGCAAATTTATATACTGCGGTTAGTGGAAAACATTTTTTTTTGAAAGCGCAAATAAGATTTTGTTTTCATCAATAAACTACTTAAATAAGCTCACCATTAAAAAGAGCTGATGTAATGTATTCGCGGCTCTTGTAAGACTCATGGGTATTTGTATTTGTGCATGTGGGTGTGGGGGAGTGAACCTGCATGTGTGTGTACACGCGGAGAGAATGGTGAGTTTCCTCTCATCTTCTCACATCACGAGAGGTATAGCTAATTTCCTTAAGTTTTAGAAGAGATGGTTGCCAGGAACCATCCTTTTAGTTGAAAAATGTGAAATATGACACAAAATGCTGATTTTTGGAGACTTTTTCTTACATAATTGAATGCTTTTCTGGACTGTGTAAAATTTTATGACAAAAACCATAGTATGATTTAGAAAGTTTTTTAAAAAAAAATACCTAGATATAGCAAACTGAAAAAAGGAAGTTTATCACTGACAGTATAAAATCTACCCTTGGGAAAAAAAGGTAATCTATAAATTAATCTGCAGTCCTTTGCTCTAAGAATGCCTTTAGTATCTCCAGCTAACATCAGGTGTTTTTGAAATCAATAACAATCTAATTGCCCACAGAGAACAGTTGCCCTCCTATGCTTTAAGCCAAAGAGGAGTTGTGTACTTTTGTGATAAACATAATTTAGAGGAGGGTTATATATTCTTTCTTAATTTATTAGCTACTGGTGCTGCCTTATCCTGTTACCCATGTTTCCTTTTCATTATTTAATGGATAGTGCAGAAAAGGAAATGTGATATTAAAATTGGTAGCAGTACAACTTAATTTTGAAGGATGGGAAATAAAGACTTTCCTAAAAATTGCCTCCTTAACTAGCAAGATTAACCTGTGTGTTCAGAGTGTAAGTTCACACTGCTCCTTACTAGGTTCTATATTGTATACTGTAGACTAGGATGAGGTGTATTTTTTACAGAATTTTAGATTCAGAATGGAGTCTTGTAACCAAAATGGCAGAGTAGGAGATCCCCAGCTCTGTCCCACCACAAAGATCAACAGTGAGAGGATCATCCACAAATAAAACCAGCTCTGGGAGAGCTCTGTAGCTCACTTAAGAAACTTGAGCAACACGGTGGAATGAAACACTTGAGAATAGCCACAGAAAAGGGAAGGAAGAATGGATTCATTTTGCCTGCATCATTTCACCCCCAAAGCTGGCATTGCTTAGTCTGAAGAGTGAACTCCCTAGCTAGAAGGAGTTTGCTTTGCCGGGAAAGGGCGAGCAGCCAGCTCCCTTCATTTTGGGGGGCACCTTATGGAGGCCCTGCTTTGGTTACACCCCCAATAACCTTTGCGATCTCTGTGGATCACTCATAATGCACACCAATGACCACACAATTATAGATGTTGTGACCACTAGTAGCCTGACGTGATGAGCCACCGTGTACCCCTGGGCTTGGAGCCACTCCCCCACACTCAGTGCCCTACACCACCATATTCAGGGTCACAGTGTACTCTAGCATATCCCCACCCACAGGTGAAGGTCTTTCCTTACCAAAGTCAGTCCATAAAGTCTGGAAGAGGTGACCGCTTCTTCAGTTGTTCAAACATCTGTATGAGGCTACGGGGATCATGAAGAATTAGGGAAACATGACTCCGCCCAAGAAGCACAGCAAACCTCCAGTAGCTGACCTAAAGAAATGGACACGTAGAAATTACATGACAAAAAAATTCAAAATAATTATTCGAAAGATGCTTAGAGAACAGGAGTTCTCTGGTGGTCCAGTGGTTAGGACTCTGCACTGCCAATGCTGTGGCCTGGGGTTCAATCCCTGGTTGGAGAACTAAGATCCCCACAAGCCATATGGCACAGCCAAAAATAAATAAATAAATGTAAAATAAATAAAGATGCTCAGAGAGCTACGATATAACACAGATAATAAATAGTGCAATGAAATTAGGAAAACAATACAAGAACAAAATAAGAAGTTCAACAAAAAGATTAAAAAAATTAATAAAAGAACCAAACAGATTTTGGAGCTGAAAAATATAGTGACTGAGCAGAAGAACTCAGTAGAGAGCTTCAGCATTAGACTGGACCAAGCACAAGAATGAATCAATGAGCTTGAAGACAAATCATTTGAAACTATTCCATCAGAGGAGCAAAAAGAAAAAAGATTGAAAAGGAAGAAGGGCACCTATAAGAGAAAAGAAACAATCTATGCATCATTGGAGTCATAGAGGAGAGGAGGGCAGAAAGGGTTAAAAACTTGGACATCCAAGTTCAGGAAGCTAATAAGTCACACCAAAATTTTCAGTCCAAAGCTATCTTCTCCAAGACACATTGCAATAAAACTGTCTAAAATCAAAGAAAGAAATTTAAAAGCAGTGAGAGAAAACAAAATTTTCCCATACAAAGGCTATACTTAGATTTCTTAGCAGAAACCTTGCAGGCCAGAGCAGGATGATGCATTCCAAATGCTGAAAGGAAAGCACTGCTAGTAAGAATATAGTTGACCCTTGAAACAGCACAGGTTTGAACTGCACGGGTCCGGTTACCCAGTTTTTATTTCTTCATTTACAGCTGTGCTGGGTCTTTGTTGCTGCATGGGCTTTTCTCTAGTTGTGGCGAGCGGGGGAACTATTCTCTGGTTGTGATGCACGGATTGCAGTTCTTCTCTTGTTGCAAAGCACAAGCTCTAGGGCATGCAGGCTTCAGCAGTTGTGGCTCCTAGGCCCTAGAAAACAGGCTCAATAGTTGTGGCACACAGGTATTGTTGCTCTGAGGCATGTGGGATCCTCCTAGATCAGGGCCCAGTTCCTTGTCTCTGGCATTGGCAGGCAGATTCTTCACCACTGAGCCACCAGGGAAGTCCCCACAGTTTGTTTCTTTGTTATCACTAGTAAATACTACAGTACTCCATGATCACAGTTGGTTGGATCTGAGGATGTGAAACCATGAATACGGAGGGCCAGTGGATACAGAGGGTCCATGTATACAGAGGGCCAGCTGTAAGTTGTACATGGCTTATTGATGGTGAGTATTAATACCCCCTAGCCCCCGAGTTGTTCAAGGGTGACCTTCATTTTATCCAGAAATGATAGTTTTCCCTAAGAAGTAAGAGCTGAGGGAGTTCATTATCACTAAACCCACCTTACAGGAAATGCTGACAGGAATTCTCCAAACTGAAACATGAAAGAATGATAACTAGTAACATGAAAACATATAGCACACTGGTAAAGGTAAGTATATAGTCAGATTCAGAATACTTGGAAGATGATGCTGTGAAAGTGCTGCACTCAATATGCCAGCAAATTTGGAAAACTCAGCAGTGGCCACAGGACTGGAAAAGGTCAGTTTTCATTCTAATCCCAAAGAAAGGCAATGCCAAAGAATGCTCAAACTACCGCACAATTGCACTCATCTCACACACTAGTAAAGTAATGCTCAAAATTCTCCAAGCCAGGTTTCTGCAATACGTGAACCATGAACTTCCAGATGTTCAAGCTGGTTTTAGAAAAGGCAGAGGAACCAGAGATCAAATTGCCAACATCCACTGGATCATGGAAAAAGCAAGAGAGTTCCAGAAAAACATCTATTTCTGCTTTATTGACTATGCCAAAGCCTTTGACTGTGTGGATTACAATAAACTGTGGAAAATTCTGAAAGAGATGGGAATACCAGACCACCTGACCTGCCTCTTGAGAAACCTATATGCAGGTCAGGAAGCAACAGTTAGAACTGGACATGGAACAACAGACTGGTTCCAAATAGGAAAAGGAGTA
>NW_011495043.1:998946-1022195 GCF_000754665.1 Bison bison bison | reverse complement strand
TAAGAGACACTTACTCCTTGGAAGGAAAGTTATGACCAACCTAGACAGCATATTGAAAAGCAGAGACATGACTTTGCCAGCAAAGGTCCATCTAGTCAAGGCTATGGTTTTTCCCATGGTCATGTATGGATGTGAGAGTTGGACAATAAAGAAAGCTGAGTGCTGAAGAATTGATACTCTTAAACTGTGGTGTTGGAGAAGACTCTTGAGAGCCCCTTGGACTGCAAGGAGATCCAACCAGTCCAACCTAAAGGAGGAGATCAGTCCTGGGCGTTCATTGGTAGGACTGATGTTGAAACTGAAACTCCAATACTTTGGCCACCTGATGCGAAGAGCTGACTCATTTGAAAGGACCCTGATGCTGGGAAAGACTGAGGGCGGGAAGAGAAGGGGACGACAGAGGATGAGATGGTTGGATGGCATCACCGACTCAATGGACATGGGTTTGGGTGGCCTCTGGGAGTTGGTGATGAAGAGGCCTGGTGTGCTGCGATTCATGGGGTTGCAAAGAGTCGGACACGACTGAGCAACTGAACTGAACTGAATGCTGTAATTCGGTGGTGTGTTAACCACTTAACTCTGGTATAAACATTAAAGGTAAAAAGTATGAAAAATACCTATAGTTAAAATAATTTATTAGTCAATGCTCAATATAAAAAGATACAAATTGTGGCATCAGAAACAAAATGTGGGGAGGGGAGTAAAAGAGTAGAATTTTTGTATGAAATGGGAGTTTTGTTATTAGCTTAAAATACTGTTATATGTATAAGCTATTTCAAGTAAGCCTCAGTAACCACAAAACAAAAGTACACACAAGATAAACAGAAGGGACTCAAAAATAGAACCTTTTAGGTCACAATCGTCAATTTACAAAAGAAGCAAAGAGGAACAGAGGAACTACAAGACAGCCAGAAAACAATTAACAAGATGACAATATCTGAGGTACGAGGGAAGCCCATAGTAAGAACTATCTAACTATAATTACTTTAAATGTAAATAGATTAAATTATCCAATCAAAGGGCACAGAGTGCCCTTGGATAAAAAAATAATACCCAGCTATATGCTGCCTATGAGAGATTCCTTCAGCTTCAAAGGCACACATAGGTTCAAAGTGAAGGTCTGGAAAAAGGTATTCCACACAATTAGATACCAAAAGGAAGCAGGGGAACTATACTTATATCAGACAAAATATATGGATGAAAGAAGAAAAACATGACAAATAGGTGATGATTAGCTTAAGATAGATTTCTAGTCTTTCACCACTAGTATGTAGCAGTTTTCCTATCACTTATAAATGACCCCAAAAAAGAACTCATATTAGGTTTAAAGAAAGGATTTAGAAGTCTGAGAAATGGTTTTACTGATACAAAGAGATAACAGAAAGAAGTTAAAATTCAAGGAGGAAACGAGAATGAAGGACCAATAACACCAGGAAAATCTAGAGATATACTTATTGTTCTGAGTAGTTTTCCACTACAGCTTAAATCTTTGGCATGTTGGGAGCATGTGAGCTCATTTAGCTTCATGAACTTCAGATCATATTTTTGGAGCTCTAAGTTCAAGTCATGTTGATGAAGTGTGCTCAGATGGTCCAAAGAAGTTAGGTTTGGGGGGCTGAATCACAAGAATGTGTTGGATACATCTGGCTCTCTAGCTCTGGAAAGAAGATGAATTGGGCCGAGGTCTCTGCTTACAGCTACTGGGTGATTGTGCAATCACAGATATAGTACAAGGCTATTCTTGGCCTCCTGCTTGCCAACTCAGGGCCAACATACTCTGCTTGACACAAAACACAAGCCTTCTTTAGAGAACTTTAGAGATTAACTGCTGCTGGATGGGTGTGGTGAGTACTGTTTGAAAACATACAGTCACCATCACAGTATAGAACACTGATACTGTGAAGGGGTCATGGACCAGAGAGATGGTTTTTTCTGCGAGAAGGTACTCTTCTCATTTATTTTCACTATCTCTGGGTCAAACCTGATGGGGATTGATAATATTTTCTTAGCGCCAGAATTTGGTCAATACGTTGCCTGGGTTACCTGAATCATTGCAGAATGCCATGGGGGATGGGGTGACGTGCAGTGTCCCCCTTTCTAGACTTAACAGGCAGCTGGGAGACTGACAGTGGGAGAGATGTGAGTTGGCAGGTTGGTCTGACTAATATGGCTCCCCTAATGATAGGCCAGTATATCTTGCTATCCTAGTTGGAGGCTGAAGTAATCTTATTGGCCAGGCAGTCTTGAAATCACTTGTTTGGCTTCAATCATGGCACATGACATGGGGCCACATATCTAATGTGCATCCCTTTTGGATGAACACATTGTTAATTAAGCAGCGGGTGCTTACTTATCCCAAATAGAGCTGAAATTAAATCCAAAGCATTTTTCTCTAACCTAGGACTTGAGCCATTCAGGCACTTAAGGCAGACGATTATAGCCTTGACATGACTGGTAAAATTTTTATCATTTATTCTCTTCACTTTCCTGAGTCTCAAGCACCTCTTGGAGCTCAGAAGCCATCTTAAATTGTCCCCAAATGGGTTTCAGTCATGTATTATGGGACCATCCTTCTTTCCACTGACCTGCTAGTATCCAAATTCACTGATACACAAGAGGGCAAGGCTTTGGCATAACACTGCCCTGAGCTTAGCAGAGGCTGATTCAGTCAACCTTTATGCCCCAGGGAGGAGTCCTCCACCTAAGAGATGCAGAGACTTTTTCCTGTTTCTCCTCGAAAAGAGGAGGGTTCTATAGAGTAAACCAACATCTGGGAAGAGAGAAAAAGCAGGGAAACATAGGCTCAGGGTTACCATAAGGGGAAAATATCTCCTTAACTTGAGTTATGAGAAGCAGAGTTATAGGTAGGATGTTTGAGATTGGGACGAGGGCTAATAAAACTCTTAAGAGGTGTCACCAAGAGACACTGGGAATTGCTAGGATGGCCTGAGAGACATCATTCATGGACCAAATCAAGACTGAACCTGGGAATGAGAGACAAGAGTACTGGCTGTGGGGAAATAAGCTGAGCTCTACCCTAGAGCACTTATTTTGAATTAATCCAGTTTTTAAATGAGTTACCTTCATAGACTGTAGCAGTGTTTGCTTCACTGTGGATAGCAAAAAGGAATAAAAAAGGCTTTTTTATTGGAATTGCTACAATTTCACTCTTTTTTGAACAGTATGAAATTGTTGGCCATGGACTTAATTTTCAACTTTATGTACCTGTGTTCATTTTCTATGTCAGTGTAACAAATTATATCATATGTTTTATAACACGAGTTTCTGGTCTTGGCAGTTCTGGAGCTCACAGGTTCAATGGAGGTCTTGTGCTCATGTTCAGTCACTAAGTCATGACCCCGTGGACTGCAGCCAACCAGGCTCCTCTGTTCATGGAATTTCCCAGGCAAGAATACTGGAGTGGGTTGCCATTTCCTTCTCCAGAGGATTTTCCCGACCCAGGGATCAAACCCATATCTCCTGCATTGGCAGGCAGGTTCTCTACCGCTGAGCCACGAGGGAGGCCCCAGTGAAGGTCTCACTGGGGTAAAGTTACAGAGTCAGCCACCTTGGATGCCTCTCTGAAAGCTCTGGGGAGAATCTTATTTCCTTGCTTTTTCCAGCTTCCAGGGACCACCTGGACTCTTGGGCTTTTGCTTGCATCCCCCTTCCTCCAGCTTCCAACCAGCAATGTCAGGTTGTGTTCTTCTCATATTGTATCCCTCTGACCTTACTGTGGAAGCCACAACTCCTTCTTTGACTTTCTCTTCTATTTCTGTGATTACATTGGGACCACCCAAATAATCCAGTGTAATCTCTCCACCTCGAGGTCTTCAACTTAATCACACCTGCAAAGTCCCTTTTGCCATGTGAGGTAACATGTTCATGGGTTCTGCGGATTAGGACATGTATAGCATTGAGACTGGAGAAGGCAGTGGCACCCCACTCCAGTACTCTTGCCTGGAAAATCCCATGGATGGAGGAACCTGGTAGGCTGCAGTCCATGGGGTCGCTAAGAGTTAGACACGACTGAGCGACTTCACTTTCACTTTTCCCTTTCACGCACTGGAGAAGGAAATGGCAACCCACTCCAGTGTTCTTGCCTGGAGAATCCCAGGGATGGGGGAGCCTGGTGGGCTTCCGTCTATGGGGTTGCACAGAGCCGGACACGACTGAAGTGACTTAGCAGCAGCAGCAGCGTTGAGACTGTTAGTCCACCTACCAGAAAATACCAGAAAATAAAGGTATTGCTGATAATGGCTAAATGCAGATAAGCATGGTTTTTCTACAGTGTGAGCAATTTATAGGACATATGCACAAGCCAGAATCAAGATTGTGGAAATATCAATAACCTCAGATATGCACATGACACCACCCTTATGGGAGAAAGTGAAGAGCCTTGATCAAAAGAGCCTCTTGATGAAGGTGAATGAGGAGAGTGAAAAGCTGGCTTAAAATTCAACATTCAAAAAACTAAGATCATGGCATCTGGTGCCATCACTTCATGGCAAAAATGGGGAAACAATGGAAACAGTGACAGATTTTATTTTCTTGGGCTCAAAAATCACTGTAGATGGTGACTGCAGCCATGAAATTAAAAAATGCTTGTTCCTTATAAGAAAAGCTATGACAAACCTACACAGCATATAAAAAGTAGAGACATTACTTTGCCAGCAAAGGTCCATCTAGTCAAAGCTATGGTTTTTCCAGTAGTCATGTATGGATGTGAGAGTTGAACCATAAAGAAAGCTGAGTGTCAAAGAATTGATGCTTTTGAACTGTGGCATTGGAGAAGACTCTTGAGAGTCCCTTGGACTGCAAGGAGATCAAACAAGACATTCCTAAAGGAAATCAATTCTGACTATTCATTGGAAATACTGATGCTGAAACTGAAGCTCCAATACTTTGGCCACCCAGTACCAAGAACTGACTCATTAGAGAAGACCCTGATGCTGGAAAAGATTGAAGCCAGGAGGAGAAGGGGGCAAAAGAGGAGGAGTTATTTGGGTGGCACCACCGACTTGATGGACATGAGTCTGAGTAAGCTCTGGGAGTTGATGAAGAACAGGGAAGCCTGGTGTGCTGCAGTCCACGGGGTCACAGAAGATCGGCACGACTGAGCAACTGAACAACAGCAACAAGAGCTGGCAAATGGTTTACTAGCAAATGGACTTTCGGACATTCCAATTATCATCAAAATAGACCCAACATATTCTACATATAGAGTGGAACAAGATTCTGAATAAGAATAATTACACTAAGATGTGTTCTTCACACAAGAGAGTAATTCTTGGACTCCTATTGGGAAAAAAAAAGTCTATACTTCAAATGAGATAATCTCAAGATTATTCATCATGATTCTGGTCATCTTGCCATGTTCTCAATTTTTAAATTATTCTAGTTTGTCAAAAGAAATGTCATTGTTAATTAAAGAGCTTGCTCTCTACGCATTGAAATAGCAATATTTCAGTGATATTTAAAAGAACATATTGTGGTTTTCTAAAACATACAATAGCATATGTTTTTTAAAGTGCTTTAAAATCTTTTTTTAAAAGATTGGATTAAGGAGAGTGGCAAAGTCTGTAACAGTCCATTTTCATTTGTTATTCTGAAAGACAAAAATTTTTTTTTTCATAGAGGTTGTCAGTTATCTCCATGCATTTACAAATGAGTTTGAGCTATTCACTTTCTGGATTTGGGGTAACCCTACAGGGTTTTGACTTCTGTTAAATTATCTGTTTAACTTGTGTGTGACAGGTTGATGTTATCAAATACTTTGTTAGTCTATATGTTTTTTTTTTTAAACAAAGTATTTTAACTTGTTTGTTTAGAAGTCTGATTCATATTTTGCTACTAGATTTGAAGTCAAGAATTATATTAAAAAAGAGCTCAGAAAGAGCAGTATCATATGCTAATAATGCCATTATATTATTGTTGGAAAAATTAATTTTGCAAAGTTATTGGAATATAATATTTGATAACACATCTAAGTGATCATACAGTCCTTAAAATAAACAAAATCATTTCCTTATGAGGGGCACGATACTGTGATAGTAAAAGCACAGACTATAGAGCCAGTCCGTCTGGGTTGGAATCCTTGGCTCTGCCACTTGCTAGATATGTATCCTTGGGCAGGTCACTTTACATCACTTGGCTTCATTTTGCTCATCTGTAAAGTGGAGGAGAAAACTAAACAAATTTATGTACATAAAGCACTTGGAGAAATGCCTGATTCGTAGTTGGTAAATCCAAGTATTTGCTATGAGATGATGATGGTAGTGACAATGATGATTATTATATATAAACTTTACAGCCAAAATATGCATTAAGTAATCATTATTAAGCACTTTTCAAGGCTTAAAAAACTCCTTAAACTAATCAGATCGACAGTAGAAACAATTTAATGTTTACAGTAACATTTCATAACCAGTAGTACATTGAGGTTAATTTTTATTAGTACTCCATTTGAATAGGCCAACTAAAACCAGATTTTCCTCTTTCTTAAAAATTAGAAAGCAGATGCTATTTATTTGCAAGGGAATAAGCAGAAATTACTGAAAATATACATTATCTACTGTAAACATGATGCCACCAATTCCTTGAAATAAGAAGTGGAAAATTCATTTAAGACGTATGTCCCTGATCAATTGGAGGGTGCCCAGGGACAAAATGAATATTTCAAGTTATACTCTGGGATTTTTTTTTTTTTTTTAGTTATTAAATTTAAGACCACACATGTTTAAGAGTGGTAGGGAAAATAGATGCTTACTTAGGCTTTTATATGGGCTTCCCAGGTGGTATTAGTGGTAAAGAACCCGCTTGCAGGAGACATAAGAGACACAGGTTTGATCTCTGGGTTAGGAAGATCCCCTAGAGGAGTGAATGACAATTCACTTCATTATTATTGCCTTGAGAATCCCATGGACAGAGGAGCCTGGTGGCCTCAGTCCATAGTTGATAGGCCTTTATACATATATGTAGCCTCTGCTCCCAAATTCCTTTTAAGCCATGAATGCAGGTTGCCTGGTTCTGCCCCTTCCACCCAACCGTCGGAACAGGGCACTGTGCTCTAATGATCGTCTCCGTTTCCAGTTCCCAACCTGGAAAATGTGGAAATTGTCAGCCACGTCCTGGCATCATAGTGAAGCTGGTTGGACACGTGGAATAACAGTGTACCGTGTGAAAGGCCAGGGCTTCCCAGGTGGCACTAGTGGTAAAGAATCCGCCTGCCAATGCAAGAGATGCAGCAGACGTGGGTTCAGTCCCTGTATCGGGAAAATCCTCTGGAGGAGGAAATGGCAACCTACTCCTGTATACTTGCCTGGAGGAATCCATGGATAGAGGAGCCTGGCGGGCTATAGTCCGTGGGGTCGCGTAGAGTCAAACACAACTGAATGTGCATGCAGTGAACATATGAAAGAAAAATGCAAATATTATTAAATATACTGTGTTCAGTTCACTTCTAGGATTCATCTTGAATCTTTCCTTTTCTCTCCATCTCCACCTGCTCTGTTTCTGTCCATCATTTCTTTTCTGGGCACCAGCCTTTCCCTCACAGTCTCTTGTGTTCTCTCTGTCTTCACTATTTATTTTCATCCCATCCCCAAATTATTTTAAATTTGAGGGCACTGATTTTTTATAAATTCAGAAATATATATTTTAAGACATTTTCTTCTTCTCTGTATTCTTCTTCTTTCAGATAGTTACTAGTAACTTCAGTTCCAAAAATGAAATTATTTTACCACACCCATCATTATGTATGTCTCTACTTACTTTAGTATGACCTAAGGAATATTATTTTGGAAGCATTATTTTAGAAGCTGTTATTTTTATTTTTAGTCATTTTTCAGCTTGTGACTTCAAGTGCAAGGACATCCTAGAGTTAGTAGCATGGGCCAAGACTTGCCTATCATCTCCAAAACATTAAAAAACCACTGGGTAGTACACTTAGAATATGTGTGATTAACCACTGTATACATGTCTGCAAGTTTCCAAAGCACCCTGTCTGTGAGTCTGGATGGTGACTCAAGAGGGCAAAACAAGAAGACTTGAGATCTATAATTATAAATCTATAACTTGATAATTTATAAAATCTATAATTTTAATAATTATTAAAATATCTATAATATTTTAGGCAGGAACCAATGCCTCCTTAAAATACTTCCCTTAATAAAGTGACTTGCTGAATTGTTGAGGGTCAGACATGGGGAGGTGCCTTGTAGAATTAGTTGGAAGCTGGACCAAACCATCAATCTCCTCCCAGCTTGTGGCAAATAGGCCAGGTTTTGTTGGCAACATGAGGTATATGTTTAAAAATAGTATTTTCCATCATCCTTTCAGTTTTATATGTATAACATAACTAGTTTGGATGAAAGAAAGACAGCAATTAATAAGGGAAGTGATATACCCATCGTAAGTTCAGTCCAATTCTGCCCCCTGCAGAGGGCACTGAGCAGCAGCCGCAGGGTCCTGGCACATTATTTCAGGCTTATTGAGCATTCATTGCAACGTGCAATGCGCTGAAAATGTGACCACTGCCATTGATCATAGTACTGCGGAATATTTGTGCAAGATGTCCAGTGGTCCCCAGGCTTCTGGATGAAGACCTGGTAAGAATGTTACTTGGAGACTGCCAAGTAAGAACATTAAAAAAAAAGTCTGACCTTGAGGATATTATGTTAGTGAAATAACCCAAACACAAAAGGACAAATACTATAGGATATCACTTAGTTGAGTTACCTAGAGCAGTCAAATTTGAGACAGAAAGTTTGGGATGGTGAAAAAGTTCTAGATATAGATGTTAGATGGTTACACAACACCGTGAATGTACTTAATGCCACTGAACCGCACAAGTGAAATGGATAAGTTTTATGTTATAGATACATAAAATTAAATGTTATTACAATTAAAATAACCTACCACTTATTTTCATCATTCTTGAATAAGACAAAGGGTTGTTTCTGTTTAGTCAGTAAGTTGTGACTGACTCTTTGCAACCCGGTAGACTGTAGCCCACCAGTCTCCTCTGTCCATGGGATTTCCCAGGCAAGAATACTGGAGTGGATTGCCATGTCTTACTCCGAGGGATCTTCCTGACCTAGGAATGGAACCTGTATCTCCTGCAGTGGTGGATGGATTCTTTACCACTGAGCCACCTGGGAAGTTCCAAAGAAAGGATGTTTTCACATATAAAAGAAAGGAAGAAAGAAAAAGAAAGAGAAGAATTAAAGAATGAAAGGGAGGGAGGAAGGGAAGGAGAGGAATGATCTTAGATTAAAGGATATTATTTTAAAAGTATTAAATGTAACTATGTATTAAATGAATCAACAAAAAATTGATTCATTGTCCTTTGGTTTCTCCTTTTGTTACAGATGGTCAACACTGACTGATTCACAGCACATACACATACAACATTTAGAAATTAACATAGTATAATTCTCTCATTTGCAGATTAAAACTTCAGATTCAGAGAGAGGAAGTGTCTTATCCAAATATGACAGGGACAGTCATTTCAGTCCCTTAATTTTCATTTTCATTCTCTTAATCTAAATGTGTTTTAAAGAGATCATTTAAATGTAGGCATTTAAATTATTTTAAAAAATGACTCATGAAGAGTGTTCTTTCTATTTTGCAATGCCTGTTACTATCAGAAATTGGCTTTATAGTTTTAGTCTTGTTATTAAGGTTGTCCTGCTCTTAGTTTCAGATTTATTTCATTTATTGAATCCCTTCTAGTGCTAGGCATTGTAAATGAATATTTCTATTTTCATTTAGCAGACATTTATAGTGTTTATTAAGAGCAAGGCATTGTTCTAACTACCTTACAAATAATAACTCATAAGTCTTACAATAATGCTGAGATAGGTATAATTATTGTCCTCACTTAAAAAACAAGGACACGAAGGCCCAGACTGCTTAAGTACTTGCTGTAAGTCATAGAGCTAGTAAGTGGTGGACTGCAGTTCCACTTTGACTCATTACAATTAAATTCAATTAGGGCTTCCCTGGTGGCTTAGATGGTAAAGAATCTGCCTGCCATGTGGGAGACCTGGGTTCGATCTTTGGGTTGGGAAGATCCCCTGGAGGAGGCCATGGCAACCCATTCCAGAATTCCTGCCTGGAGAATCCCATGGACAGAGGAGCCCAGTGGGCTACAGTCCATTGGGTTGCAAAGAATCAGACCCATTAGGGGTCTTTTCTAATGAATCAACACTTTGCATCAGGTGGCCAAAGTTCAGCATCAGTCCTTCCAATGAATATTCAGGATTGATTTCTTTTTGGATTGACTGGTTTGATCTCCTTGCAGGCCAAGGTTCTCTCAAGAGTCTTCTCCAACATCATAGTTCAAAAGCATCACTCAGCCTTCTTTATGGTCCAACTCTCACAACCACACGTGACTACTAGAAAAACCATAGCCTTGACTAGACGGACCTTTGTCAGCAAAGTAATGTCTCTGCTTTTTACTACGCTGTCTAGGTTTGTCATAGCTTTCCTTCCAAGGAGCAAGCATCTTTTAATTTCATGGCTGCAGTCACCATCTGCAACGATTTCAGAGCCCAAGAAAATAGTACAGTGCAAATTAATTTAAAGATTTAAAAGTATATATTAGAATCCTAGTACAGTGCAAATTAATTTAAAGGTATAGCTGAGAGAAGCCTAAAAACGAATCAGCATCTCACAGAGGGAAGGACAACATATAGCACCTCCCCAGGTCTGCACTGCCCTTTTACAGTAATGTGGTGATAGGGAAAGGAATGTGAGACTGTTGCATGTTGAATTAGTGATCATCTTTATGGTGATTTAGTGGTTTTGAGGAACATTATCAGCAGGAAAGTCAAGGTAATCTTGTACAGGAAAGCGAATCAGAAAACCCAAATCCAATTAGATCAGCAGAACTCTATGTAAGTACCTTCTTATAGTTGGGATACGTAGTGGAGAAATGTAGTCAATTTATATTGGGACCCTTGGCAGATCAATTTTATTTGATGTGTAAGCAAGAATTCAAAACTTCTGAACTATTTTTATTCCTTGACTTTTAAAAGCTTGCTTCTTATAATTAGCAAGCCGTGTCAAGTCAATATTGTATTTCTGCCTTTTCATTGTCATAACTGTCAGAACAAATAGTCGGTAGAAAAGGATGAGAAAAAACTTTCATCTTGACATGTTAATAAGAAAAAAAGAAGGTTTCAGAACTCCCTTCTCCAGCATCATTTAATGGAATCATTCTTGACCCTTTGTCCTCCAAAAGCACCAGCCTATTGGAGACCTTCTCACACTGCTACATTTAGTTCTGGGAAGACATTATTGGTAGGGCAATACAAAACAATGATTTACAATGATAGGAAAACATCACCAATATGTTTTTTTTTAATTGTGGAGCCTAGGGGCTTCTCTGATGACTCAGTGATAAAGATTCCACCTGTCAATGCAGGGGACATGGGTTCGATCCCTGGTCCAGGAATATCCCATGTGCTGCTGAGCAACTAAGCCCATGAGCCACAACTACTGAGCCTGTGCTCTAGAGCCCTGGAGCCAGGATTACTGAAGCCCATGCTGCGCAGCAAGGGAAACCACCGCAATGAGAAGCTGGCAAAACTAGAGAGCGGCCCCC
Organism: Bison bison bison; assembly: GCF_000754665.1. Taxonomy (NCBI): domain Eukaryota; kingdom Metazoa; phylum Chordata; class Mammalia; order Artiodactyla; family Bovidae; genus Bison; species Bison bison. The sequence continues at coordinate 1,010,584 of NW_011495043.1, read as the reverse complement.
GCTCGGCAACCAGAGAAAGAAACCCTCACAGCAATGAAGACCCAGCATAGCCAAAAATAAATAAATAAATAAGGTTTCAAAATTATCTTTAAAAAATTTTTGGAGCATATGGAAAGGGGGAAAAAGCAACAACAACACTGGTTTTGTGAAATGAGAACCAGAAAGTTCCCAGTGGAAAGAGTGTGTGTCCAAGATGAAAAGGATACCTTGTGGTCCAGGAAATGTAAGGGAAAGACAAATAGGTTATAGATGCTCTAACGTTGCTGGAAATACTGTCACCTTTCCAGCGAGCCACCCACCTATAAACTCACAGAGTCCACTGTATAGATCTCCAGCTCTTGAGAAGTGGAGTGATTGAAATTCAACATGCACACACCTGAATATTAATTTTTAAAAACATACCTTTGAAACCAGCAATTTCATCAAAAAGGTTAAAGGAAAAAACATTTTTCCAGGTTTAAGTACATTCTTAAGAGTCTGCATAAATCGTGATGGTTAAAAAGCAAAGTCTTCTTATCAATGTAAGTGTTCTGTGAAATGATTGATTTTGAGAGAAGCACTAGCCATCCTAGGCTTTTCCTCATCTTATTTTTTGTTCAGAAATTGGCGCTGTTATTGAAACAATATGGGTGAACATCTCTCTCAAAGATGTAATTTTTTCCACCTATTGTCTCCATGTTTTCACGTTGTTTAACAGGTTTTAAAGGGACTTCAAAAGAATAACACTGATATGCACAAGAGAAAAAATATCACAGAGTTATAATATTCATTTCATTTTAATCTTGCATTCATTTAAGCAAAAGAAAAAATATCCAGTGTCAAAATAAAATACTTCTTTGACTAACATAAAAAAAGTTTATTTAATCATTTAGTCACTTTTTGTAGGAAAACTTTTTTAGTAGGGAGCCTTTAGATTTTTCTAGGTGAAAATAAACCAGTTTTAGAAAGCATTATTTTTGCTGAAGCAGCATTATTTCCAATATATAAGCCATCCATTCATTTAGTTCTTATTTATTAAACAGTTACTGAGGGAGTACTGTGAGCTAGGGGCTGTGCTCTGTATGGGGATAAATAAAACATAGATCCTGCTATCAAGGAATTCATACTGTTTAAAGGTAAATTTCATCTGAAGATTGCCAGTAGAAAATAGCCATTTAACAAGACCTTGTTGTTTAATCACTCAGTCGTGTCTGACTCTTTTGCAACTCCGTGAACTGTAGCCCGACAGGCACCTCTGTCTATGCGATTTCCCAGGCAAGAATATCGGAGTGGGTTGCCATTTCCTTCTCCAGGGGATCTTCCCAACCCAGGGATCGAACTTTTGTCTCCTGCATTGGCAAGTGGATTCTTTACCACTGAGCCACCAGGGAAGCCCAAGACCTATCAATAAATGTAATAAATAATGTAAGTAAATAAATATATGTAATAAATACCCAAGGTAAACAGAATAATAGTCAATCTTTAAGATAGTATGTTGCTACAATTCTGAATTCCATTCCAGGGAACTCAAAGATTTTTATTGAATTAAAAAGGAATACAAAACATTTTAAGATTCCTGTGCAATATAAAGGAAAGTGGTTAGTGGTTTGTTTTTCAGCTGGGAGAATGGTAATAAGGTTTCTCAGAGATTCTGTTTTAATCAAGCCTGTCTCTGGTCCCTGGTTAGCTATCCTCAGGAGTTAATCGATTTATTGATGAAGGGTCCTTTCATGAAGGGCTCAAGGACCATCATTTTCTGAGTCTCTAGGCTACTTTTGACTTGTTGGGAACCGGGCATCCAGCATGCACTGAGCGTGACAGCTCACTGGCACCCAGAGTGCTGGTTTACTCGGGAGCTTGTAGGGTTTTCCAAGATGACGCCTAGTTGATTCATTTCTGAATCTCGAGCATTGACATTTGTGTAAAAATATGGGAGTGTGTAGGGCAGGAAGTTCAGTGCAATCAGCTTTTCTTGGAAAATATTTTTCCTTTTCAATTCCATGGCTATTTTTAAAAAGGGATGTTAGGAACTTGAGTTAGTTCAAAGATGAGTATGTGTTTTCCTTTCATGATGACACATAATTATTTTCAGTAAAGACTAAAAGAAACCATCCTTTTCTGTTGTCTAGCCAATAACTGACTAAAATGAGCAGTGCTGATTTACAGGTCTGTGGTGGCTGAGAGCAGAACTTTGGGGAGTTTCTTTTTTTTTTCTTTGATTTGAGCTATCAGAGTTCATGTTCTGTGGAGAAGGAGAAGCAGTCCCAGGCACACACAGGCACTCATCAGCTTGATAGCCTTCTACATCCCCGCAGCTCCATGTGCTCAAATACGTTTTTGCCAAAAGCCAATGCTAATTTAATGTGTATGGAAATTATGTATTCTGAGTCATGAGTTACTTTTCTTAACTATAGTTGTTACTGGTGCTGTAATAACTTGGCAACATTTCATCATTTTTTTTTCTTTATGTCTGGCTCATGTTAGCTTGTGTTAACTCCATCTCACAAAAACCCAAACAAACATAAATTTCATAGGACCTACTTGGCATCTGGCAGTGTTTCACGTAACTACCTAATTTATTTATTGAAATTCATAGTAAAGATGGCTCATCATGAATTGACACAGTGTTCAGGCCTTACCACCCTCTGGCTGAGTCACCTGGGGTGAATCACTTAACTTCTCTGAGCACCGGAGTCTTGATACTGGGATTGGATTAGAAAATCTCTAAATTCTGTCTAGTTCTGAAGGAATTTAGAGATTTGGGATTTGATGTGTATAATTGCTCCTAGGATGAATTTGCAGCTCTCTGAGACTCATCATTGATATCGTTTTTGGATATCATTGGAAACACTGAGAAGCCCTGCAAAAAGATGGACACTGGGTCTACACTGGGATGAGAGGTTAGGCAGTCTGGAGGGTGAACAACTGAGCCCCCTGGGGAGCAAGAAGATTCCCCCAAGGTGGATGAGAGAGCAGGACACTTCCCAGGAGAAACAGCTTAGCTCTACAGACCTAAACTTTCCCTAGACACTTGGATCTTGGAGACTGGATTACTATGCCGTGAAGAAGAGATTAACAGTTCTCTTCAGAAGTAATAGGAAACCACTTGAGTCAGAATCATTTTTTTCAGCTGATGACTCATGAAGACATAAGTTGGAGGAGAAAACAGAATTGTAGGTGGTTTCATGGGTATTTGAGTAAAATATTTAGTTCTCAAAAATTACCCATTTATATTGATAGGAATTATCAGTGTACCTGGGATGAGTTGTAATATGTGTTGGGATTTCAGGTGGCTGAATAAATAACACTCCTTTAGTCCTCTTCTGAATTTTGGACCAATTCTCAACCGTTGGAAACTGGCAATTCAAGATCAAAATGGCTTTAGATTTGCATCCCATGGGCTTGCTAAAGCTCCTCTAAATTGAAGATATCCTCTTGTCCATGTGCTACATTCGTTCCCTCACTGGGACAAAGCCCACGTCATTAAGAGAATGGAGTGGCAGAGGTGATCATAATTAGGGAGACAGACTGGTTTCAAAAGCCAGAAATATTCGGTTACTTTCTCCAAAACTCATCCATCAAACAAGTCACAAAAAATGGTGGGAGAGGTCAGACCAGGAATGTTCTCTGGCTGAAGCTCCTTCGCTTGGATCCCAAAACATGGAAAAGGACACTCCTAAGAGTTAGCATCAAGCTTATTATTGTACTGGGAACTGTGTTTGAAAGATATGAGAGAAGTATATATTCAACAAGTATTTACTAACAAGTAGCAAGCACTTTTCTAGGCTCTGAGATACAGCAGAGAACATGACATGGTGCCTCTTCTTTAGGGAACTTATATTCTTGGGGGAGGAGGCAATAATCAACATAAGAAATTAAAACAGGGTAATATGTCACAGCACTATTAAGAACAGGGTGAAGGAAAGGGGACTTATGACAGGGCGGACAAGAAGGCCACTCTCAGGAGGTGACAGATAACCTGAGGGCCTGGGGATGAGGGTTCAAGGGAACAGCCTGTTCTAAGACCCTGAGGCAGGACTGGGCTTGATAAGTTCAAGGAGCAGAAGGAAGGCCAAGGAGAAGAAGGAACTGTATGAGCACAGTGAGCACGGCTGACAGCCCTGGGATGCCAAGCTGGAAAGGAAGACAGGCCAGATCATCTGGGAGTCTGAGGTTCCCCCTAGTGTAACAGAAAGCCACTGGAGTATTCTAGAAGATGCATTTGAATCACCTGGGGAGCTTGTTAAACTGAAGACTTTGGATCATTAGGCCTGGGATGGAGCCTGAGAATCTGCATGTCTAACAGCATCCAGGGGATGCTGTTGCTGGTGGTCCACGACCCAAGTTTGAGTACTAAGATTCTCATTCATATGAAGTGATATCTTGGCCCTGTGGCTGGCGGAGAATGAATTGCAAGGCCTAAGAGTAGAAGCAGGGAGATCAGTGTGAAGCTATTTCCGTCTATACAAGGGCACAGACTCTCAGGATTGTGTGACTGAGGTCTGATATTTAAGAACAGAGGTTCCAACAGGTTCACTCAAGGGTGCTGCACAGGTATGTGCCACAGTATACAGCAGGCCAATATTCAATTTCAATAAGTATTAATTACTTTTCAATAAGGCTAATAATATTCACCTCCTGTTGTTGTTCAGTTGCTAGGTTATGTCCGACTCTTTGCGACCCCATGGACTGCAGGACACCAGGCTTCCCTGTCCTTCACTATCTCCCAGAGTTTGCTCAAGTTCACATCCATTGAGTCAGTGACACCATCTAACCATCCCATCCTTTGCCACCCACTTCTCCTTTAGCCTTCATTCTTCCCCAGCATAAAGGTCTTTTCCAATGAGTCAGCTCTTCACTTCAGGTGGCCAAAATATTGGAGCTTCGGCTTCAGCATCACTTCTTCCAATGAATATTCAGGATTGATTTCCTTTAGGATTGACTGGTTTGATCTCCTTGCAGTCCAGGGGACTCTCAAGAGTCCTCTCCAAAACCACAATTTGAAAGCATCAGTTCTTCAGTGCTACCACTGTTCATCGAGTACCTGCTATATTACAGATCAGTGTTCCTCAAGCTGTAACATGCATAGGAATCACTTGGGGATCTTGTAAATTATGGATTCTGGTTTAATAGGTCTGAGGTGAGGCCTAATAGTCTGCTTTTTTCTTTCTTTCTTTCTTTTTAATTGAAGGATAATCACTTTACAATATTATGTTGGTTTCTGCCATACATCAACAAGAATCAGCCATAGGTGTACACATAGCCGTCTGCTTTTTTAACAGGTAGCATTGATAATGCTAGTCTGCAGAGCATACTCAGCTCTATCCCGGTGCTATAAGAATCAATCACCCGGGAAATTTTAAAACTACCAATGTTTAGATCACACTTGAGATGAATTTTCAAAGTCTCTGGGGAAGGAGCCCCGATGTATATTTTTTTAAAAGATGTCCCTCAGGGGAGGCTATTGTGTTGTTAGGGCTGAGACCCTCAGAGCTAGAGGTGTTCACCCAATTTCCTTGGGGAGGTGGCTAATACTCTAGTTCCCATGGTACAGAGGAGGTAAATAAGGGCTAATGAACTTGCCCAAGGTCACATTAATTGCCCAAGGTCTGGTTAAATGCTAGAACGGAGATTTTGATTTAGTTCTTCTAACTCCAAATGTCATGCTTTTTCCATAATACCATACGAATTCCCTACTTCCTATTTTAGGCAAAACTCCCTGTGCTAGGTATTGAGGGGACCATGGTAGAAGCCAGGGTCCAAGGAGGAAACAGGAGTTCAGGTATCTCAAAGAGAGTGACTCTAATACAGGAGAGTGGTTACAATAGCACTGAGAGGGCCAGAGGGGAAAAAGGAAGGGACAGTTGCAGAAGGAACAGATAGGAAGAAATGGTTGTCGCTGAAGGCAAAAAGGGAGAAACAGCTGTAGAAGAGGCAAAAGGAAGTGCATGTGTGCTAAGTCGCTTCGATCATGTCGGACTCTTCGCAACCCTATGGACCATAGCCCGCCTGCCCATGGGATTCTCCAATCAAGAATACTGGAGTGGATTGCCGTGTCCTCCTCCAGAGGATCTTCACAACCTAGAGATCGCACCCACAAAGCCTACATCTCCTACATTGTCAGGCATGTTCTTTACCACCAATGCCACCTCGGAAGCCCCTGACATAAGGAAGGGATATTCACAAAGATCAGGAAGCTGCTGTGGTCCTGGGCTGGAAACTATGAACTGGCATCTGGTATTCCACTGTCAGAGACGCTGCTGTCGGTGGTCACGCTGTAGGCATAGGACCCACGCTTCCCCCAAACCCTAACCCCACTTGAATCTAAGCCCTGTTTACTGTCTATGGGAAAATGGGGCTTGACCTATGCATTCTGCTTACAGGCTGTATTTGCGAGAATCCTCCTCTTCTGTATGCAAAAGAATATGATAGAAGTGCTGAACACTGAAACTTTTAGCTGCTGGTCATGTCTTAGTGGTCACCATCAAGAGGAAGCACATGCCATTCTTCAGTATTTGGAGCTTGACCCTCTGCTGTTTTGAGCCCTCCCCCTATGAAGCATTCCTATTTGCTGAGTCCTGGTGAGTCCTGAGTCCCCTGCTGGCCTCTGCTCACCACCTCATCCTCTTGCTTGGTGTTACCTTCTCTGTGCAGTCTGTGTACTTACCACGCTGTTCTTGCTGGGGTTCATTAGTGACAACTCGTCCTTGTGCTTGACTTCTGAAGCTTGACTTCTGAGGTCACTGAGCTCCTTCAATGACCAAGAAACTTTGCAAAGAAAAAAAAAAAAACCTAAAATTATAGTGGGTTTTCTGGATATTTTGATAGATTTTTAAAAATAAAAACAAGTTAAGGTTTCAAAATAGAATAAAATATCTTTCTCATAACTTACAAAAAATGTTTTGTAAAAGCAGAGGAAGATCACCTCTTATTAAGTGGTACATTAAAAAGTGAAGTTAGAATATTTCTTATGGTATCAGCAGTTAATTTGTATCCATAAAACAAATGCCCATACCTGCATTTATTTACATAATTTCCTCTTATGATTAATTTAATACTTATAAAGATAAAAAATTATCAAAAAATTTTTTTTCAGCCAGAATTGCACCCTGTCCCAGTTTTCATCTGTAAGAAAGATTTTTGTGTCTTTGGAACTAGGAAGAGAGAAAATTTTGGTAAAATTAATAGATTTTTTGTTGTTGTAAATTTATATTCCACTTTGACTGAGTTTGTTGTTGTTATTTAGTTGCTAAGTTGTGTCCAACTCTTCTGTGACCCCATAGACTGTAGCCCCCCACCCCCGGTCTCCTCTGTCCATGGGATTTCCCAGGCCAGAAAACTGGAGTGGGTTGCCATTCCCTTCTCCAGGGGATCTTCCAAACCCAGGGATCAAACCTTAGTCTCCTGCATTGGCAGGTGGATTCTTTACCACTGAGCCACCAGGGAAGCCTCTTGACTGAATTACTATTTGGTAATTGAAAGTGAAAGTCGCTCAGTTGTGCCCGACTCTTTGCAACCCCACGGGCCATACAGTCCATGGAATTCTCCAGGCCAGAATACTGGAGTGGGTTGCCTTTTCCTTCTCCAGGGGCTCTTCCCAACCCAGGGATTGAACCCAGGTTCCCGCACTGTAGGTGGATTCTTTACCAGCTGAGCGACCAGGGAAGCCACTGGGAAGTGATTTGGTAATTATTGTGTGGTCATTTCTACCGCACAGCTGCACTCATCTCACACGCTAGTGAAGGAATGCTCAAAATTCTCCAAGCCAGGCTTCAGCAATATGTGAACCGTGAACTTCCAGATGTTCAAACTGGTTTTAGAAAAGGCAGAGGAACCAGAGATCAAATTGCCAACATCCACTGGATCTTGGAAAAAGCAAGAGAGTTCCAGAAAAACATCTATTTCTGCTTTATTGACTATGCCAAAGCCTTTGACTGTGTGGATCACAATAAACTGTGGAACATTCTTCAACAGATGGGAATACCAGACTACCTGACCTGTCTCTTGAGAAACCTGTATGCAGGTCAGGAAGCAACAGTTAGAACTGGACATGGAACAACAGACTGGTTCCAAATAGGAAAAGGAGTCCGTCAAGGCTGTATATTGTCACCCTGCTTATTTAACTTATATGCAGAGTACATCATGAGAAACGCTGGGCTGGGAGAAGCACAAGCTGGAGTCAAGATTGCTGGGAGAAATATCAGTCACCTCAGATATGCAGATGACACCACCCTTATGGCAGAAAGTGAAGAGGAACTCAAAAGCCTCTTGATGAAAGTGAAAGAGGAGAGTGAAAAAGTTGGCTTAAAGCTCAACATTCAGAAAACGAAGATCATGGCATCTGGTCCCATCACTTCATGGGAAATAGATGGGGAAACAGTGTCAAACTTTATTTTTTTGGGCTCCAAAATCACTGCAGATGGTGACTGTAGCCATGAAATTAAAAGATGCTTACTCCTTGGAAGGAAAGTTATGATCAACCTAGACAGCATATTCAAAAGCAGAGACATTACTTTGCCAACAAAGGTTCGTCTAGTCAAGGCTATGGTTTTTCCTGTGGTCATGTATGGATGTGAGAGTTGGACTGTGAAGAAAGCTGAGCACCAAAGAATTGATGCTTTTGAACTGTGGTGTTGGAGAAGACTCTTGAGAGTCTCTTGGACTGCAAGGAGATCCAACCAGTCCATCCTAAAGGAGATCACTCCTGGGTGTTCATTGGAAGGACTGATGCTGAAGCTGAAACTCCAATACTTTGGCCACCTCATGTGAAGAGTTGACTCACTGGAAAAGACCCTGATGCTGGGAGGGATTGGGGGCAGGAGGAGAAGGGGACGACAGAGGATGAGGTGGCTGGATGGCATCACCGACTCAACGGACATGAGTTTGGGTGAACTCCGGGTGTTGATGATGGACAGGGAGGTCTGGTGTTCTGCGATTCATGGGGTCGCAAAGAGTCAGACACGACTGAGGGACTGAACTGAACTGAATTTCAAATGAGAAGACCAAGAAAGAGATATATATCTGATCACTAGGGCTTGTGGAGGCCATTGGCTTAATTTGTTAAGGACAGTGTTGTACAGCCTTTCAGGAGGGGAGTAAGAGGTGTCTCATTCCTCCCAAGGTCTAAGTGGCCTGAAAAAAGTTATGGGGATTTCCTTTGCATGTGCACATACATCCCTTCTTCTGTGGTTATCCTAACAAAGTGAGAATATTATTTAAACCAGGTACTTTATTTTGCTGGATTATTTGATATGTTTAAAAAGTGTAAGACCATTTCCTCAGTAGGCATATGCTTGCACTTAGCCTTAATTCATAACCTTAGAGGCAGCAAATACAGCGGGGCCCTATTCTGTGTATTTTAAGAGGTTTCTTATAACAGGCCTGGTCTGTTGGCGATACTGCTGAGTAGCACTTAGAGGGTTTACAAACCACTCAGTGGTGGTGATGACATACCCAGTGTGGTTCTGGAAGCTAAATAAAACACAGGAAAGAGATATTCAATAAAATAAAGAACACATCTATGTAATTATCGCCAGAAATGAAATGTTGAAACCCTAAATTTGAGTGTGGTTTAGGCACCTGAAGATTCTGTAGATAAACATAATTTCCCAGATTAAAATTTCAGGAAAGAATGTCTCTCTCAAGTGTCTTATTTAGATCAAATATTTTGAAAACGTTTTGACTGATCCTAGGAGAAACAGGGAGCAGATTGTTGAGTGTGACAGGTGCCCGCAAAAGAAACATTCCCTCCTTAGTCACTGCATTTACTGTTAAGTAAGCCAGCAGAGCACCCCATGCAGGCCAAGATCACTTATTTTCCACTAGGAGTTTTTTGGCTAGCTCATAAGCTGTAGGCCATTACTGTGGAATTGTTTTGTGATTAAAAATGCAGAGCTACAACTAAGTTTTTCTTTTAGTAGGAATTCTTTTAATAATTTTTTAATAACAGTGGTCCAATTAATACTGTCACCATTTGAGATTAAGAGACTCCCTTCTCCTGTGGATAAATTCTCATCCAAGTCTTTGGATTTCTTGGTAGCTGTTCTCATGGGAAATCAGCTAATGTCTTTCAAACCTTGGCTGTACTAAATACTCTATTGTCCTAGACGTTTTTACTCAGACTTTCTCATTTAATCTCCAAGACAACTTCGTTAGGTATTTTTTCAGGTTAAAAAAACAAAAAACTGAGACTCTAAGAGGTGAGATCATTTGCCAAAGGCCACAGGGTAAGTAGATGTCCAATTCTAGATTCCAACCCCAGCTCATCTACCTAAAACCATGATTTTCATGAATATTTCATGTCATATTCATGACAGTCATGATTCAAAGCAACATGGAAACTGACAGGTTCAAATACATTGGTAATGTGTCTGAGTTTTCCATTTACCTGAAGTTAATCATACTTCCAGTATAATCCAGGTATTTATGGTTTATTTCTGTTTTATTATTTCTCCCATTTTAGTACCTAGCATGATGTGCTCTATATAGCACGTAATTAATGAATACTTGCTGAACCAAGTATTTCTTGCTTAATCCATTTTCTTGGATCTTAAGCCCCATGAAAAAGCTGCTTCATTTACAGAGGTCAGAGCAATCTTGGTTAGAAAATGTACAGAAATGGATTATCTCCATCCTTTTATCCACCTGGTAAAATCCTATATCAAAGGCTAGTTCATATTATCATCTCATTTATATAGCTTTCTCTGACCCATTTTGTTGCTGAGGCAGAATTACTTCTTCTATGTATGATTTAGGACTTTATGTATAATTTCTTGTAGTTTTTTTTTTTAAGAAAAAGAATGATCATAATAATTTCTATTTATTGTGTACTATGGGCTTCCCAGGTGGCTCTAGTGGTAAAGAACCTTCCTGCCAATGCAAGAGACATAGGAGACATAGTAGGGAGGATCCCCTGGAGGAGGGCATGGCAACCCACTGCAGTATCCTTGTCTGGGAAATCTCATGGACAGAGGAGCCTGGTGGGTTACAGTCCATGGGGTCACAAAGAGTTGGACATGACGTGCACATTGTGTGCTATGCCAGGCATTGAGCTAAATACTCTACAAATGATATCTCTTTTTACTCTTCAGAGCAATCCTGGACAAATAATGACAAACCTTAGGCACTGTTATTCTATATTTGTCGGTTGTGTAATCACTAAGTCATGTCCAACTGTGCGATCCCATGGACTGCAGCCTGCCAGGCTTCTCTGTCCATGGGATTTCCCAAGAATACTCGAGTGGGTTACCATGTCCTTCTCCAAGGGATTTTCCAAACCCAGGGATTGAACCTAGGTCTCCTGCATTAGCAGGTGGATTCTTTACCACTGAGCCACCTGAGAAGCCCATAGGTGAGGAAACTGAACCTCAGAGGAATTGAATCATGTACCCCTCAGGCACAGTGAGTGCATTTTAGAGATGCAGTAGGAATCCAGATCAGATCAGATGGGTCGCTCAGTCGAGTCCGACTCTTTGCGACCCCATGAATTGCAGCACGCCAGGCCTCCCTGTCCATCACCAACTCCCAGAGTTCACTCAGACTCATGTCCATCGAGTCAGTGATGCCATCCAGCCATCTCATCCTCTGTTGTCCCCTTCTCCTCCTGCCCCCAATCCCTCCCAGCATCAGAGTCTTTTCCAGTGAGTCAACTCTTCACATG
>NW_011495043.1:996958-998487 GCF_000754665.1 Bison bison bison | reverse complement strand
CTTTCACCTTCATCAAGAGGCTTTTGAGTTCCTCTTCACTTTCTGCCATAAGGGTGGTGTCATCTGCATATCTGAGGTTATTGATATTTCTCCCGGCAATCTTGATTCCAGCTTGTGTTTCTTCCAGTCCAGCGTTTCTCATGATGTACTCTGCATATAAGTTAAATAAACAGGGATCTAACCAATTCCTAAAGCCCATGCTTTCAATTTATTCTTTTATTTTTAATTGAGGCAAAATTTACACACAGTGAAGTGCACATAACTGAAGTGTACAGTGTGGTGATTTTGGTAAGTGTACACATCTTATGTAACTGTCTACCCATCAAAATACAAAACATTTTCACTGCCAGGAAAATTCTTTCATTCCCCTTTTCTGTCAGTTTCTGTGACTCAAGATTAAGGCTGCTTGAACATCACAGGAATTAAGAGAGTGAGTATGTATTATTTTGATCTGTCACTGTTTTCACCCAATATGATATTTTTGAGAGTCATCCATGTTGTAACGGGTAATGATATCCATCATATCAACGATTCCCTCCTTTTAATTGCTGAATAGTAGTCCATATTATGAATATAGCACAATCTGTTGATCCATCCTCCTATTGTCGGCATTTGGATCTTTCCAGGTTTTGGCTATTGTGAATAAAAGCTACTATAAACACTCTCGTAAATGAAAACATATGTTTTCACCCCTCTTGGGTTAACACCTAAGTGTGGAATTGCTGAGCCATAAAGTGGAAGCATGGCTAACTTTATGAGGAATTACCAGTTTTCCATAGTGGCTGTACTGTTTTATTTTACAAGCTTATCAGCAAAGTCTAAGAGTTCTAGTTCTCCATTTTTTCTCCAACACTTGGTGCTGTTGATCTTTTTACATTTTTCACTGCCTTTAAAAATGCCCTCTTTCTTCCTTAACTGCATGCTTTTCAAGGTCAGAAAATAGGTGCCATTTATTTCTCCATCCAAGTTTAACTCAGTGTCTGGCACAAATCTGATGCATGTGAAACTAATTTTGAGGATCACACAAATGCTTGTCAAGGTCCTTTCTACCAATGAAAATCTGTAATTCTAACCTGATCCCATGTGGTTGGCAGTCTTAAATTGAAAGGGCTTTGGACAGTTCTCTTCAGGGTAGGACCGTTTTCAAAGGGAGATAGAGACTGGTGATCCCTACTGAGAAAGTGAGTAACCAGCCAGACATCTGTTGTCCTGAGTGAGGTGGCCTGTAAGTCTGTGCTTCTGCACTGGGCACGTGTGACGTGGGAAGTCCCTTGGACATCACTGAAAGCATGAGTGTTGCCTTCTGATCTGCAGTCTTTTAGGACTACATCTGCATAATAATATGAAAACAAACTTAAAATAGCTTAAAACAGGATTCTGTGGATCAGGAGTCTAGTCATGGCTTACCTGCATCTTCTGCTTCGAGGCTGCCATCAAGGTATGGGCTGGGGCTTTGCTTCCAGGCTCACTTGATCTCTGACAGGATTCAGGTCCTTATGGGTTGGTGGACTGAGGGCTTCAGCTTCTTG